>NC_140576.1:2500-57500 GCF_057381845.1 Rhamphochromis longiceps | reverse complement strand
AGAGGTGCTCCCTCTGCTGGCTCAATGCGGTACAAAGTGTCTGAAGGAGTTATACCGGCGAAAATAACATCTTTCAATTGCATGTTTGGTCCACAGGATGGCGCCTAGCTGGCAAGTCCTGTACATTGCATATTAAAAGTTGTTGCAAGTGCACTCACATGTATTTTTTGTGTAAAAGACACACACACACACACACACACACACACACACACACACACACACACACACACACACACAAGCTGGTCAGCTGCTTTGCAACTCAACGCGGTACAAATCGACTTCTGTGCCTCTGTTGGGTCTGTGTTTCCACAAACCCCGCTAATTCTAGAGACTTATTCATCATGAAGAAAACAAGACAGTCGATCGATCCATTACTTGCACAAGGGAGGCCTCGTCTGTGTCCAGCACGACAAAGAACCCCAAAATGGTGGCCTCCTCTCGCTGCCTTTTATTGACAAACTTCAAACAATAGTTTACAAAGCACCTCCCCTTGCAACCCCCCTTTGGTTACAAAGACAAGGCACTGTATGTAAATGTATACACTGAGTGTGTGTGTGTGTGTGTGTGTGTGTGTGTGTGTGTGTGTGTGTGAGACCTCCTGCTGACCAAAGGGTCATAAACCCAGGAAGCTTATATCAAAAGAAACAGATCTTTCAGATAGGATGTATCTACAATAAAACCTCCCCCAGCACAGAGTGGCTGGAGAGGTGGTCAGAATCAAAGGAATGGCTTTGATCCTACTGCTTAAACTAAGACTGTACAAATTTAAGAAACACAATGGCAACATTCAACAATTAGACTTAACATTTCCCTCCTTTTTGTCATTGTTCTTAAATTTCAACTTATGCACCCTTTGTTCAGACAGTGTCAGTGTAGATTTCATTCATGCACAGTAAACTACATCCTGTACATAAGCAAATCAATGTCAACAGTTCAAAAACAGGAATTAATATTTTCAAAAGAAGATGCCACCAAGGACCAGACGGTAACCAAGCTATCCAGCCTTGTGGCGGATCTACTCCTGTCGTGCAATTCATTATGTATTTCTTCAAGTAAACAACTGAATGTCAAAGGTCAAACAAGAAGAATCATCATTCTCAAAAATCATGTGTCACTACAATCCAACTGTATATAGACATAGGTATTTAAATGCATCAGTTGACTTTATTGTTTGTCCATGTGGCTCTCAGCTAACTTCAAAGCTGCAGCAAGTCAACACCCTTCTTTATGACTCCTATCAACCCCCCAAATCTTCTCACTGTAGGCATCCTGTGGGGGTTAGAGTCAACTTGTGAATTATCTGCATTTACAACTCTTCTCCTGTCCTGTTGTCACCGCAGAAAAAGCTTTGTAAAGGAAATTGGATCAAGCTGTTTTGATCTTCTTGGCTCAAAACCTCAAGTGTTCATGATGTAAATGTAGACAAAAGGCTTCTCTGTTTACATCCTTCTTGCAGAAGACAAAAGAATAGGTGATGTTGCCATGTTCCATGGTTAATCTCCAACTTGGGCTAATCCATTGTCCTTCATACACATAGGCATTTGGCCTGTTTCCAGTTCGTTTAACTGTATAATGTCCTGCAACAAGTCATATTCTTTGAGTCAGACGAGCAGGTCTGTCCTACCAGAGCAGTTCACCTTCCCAGCTACTGGTGAATCAACCTTCCATTCAGGTTCAGAGCAGTTGAAAAGTTGGCAGTGTTCCTGGATGTGTTGCTAAAGCAACCAAACAAACTGTCTCGCTCTCAGTGATGCTACAGGGCCACAGTCCAGAAGAATGTGTAGCCAGTGGCATCACAAGCATAACCATTGGTCTCGTTGTTTATGTGAGCGGTTGTGTTCTTAAACTGCCACCAGTAGTTGTTGAAAACCCATACGGGTACCTGGTGTGGTTCGCTCTGTCCCAGTGCGCTCCCTGTCATCCCACTCAGGGTCCACAGGCACAAGAAGATGCACAGCACATTCCCAGCCATTCTGATGAGTACCTGTGGCTCAGTTGGTTTCTTCACCGGATTGAGACGAGGGGCCCTGGAGGCTTTCCCCCCCCCTTTGTTCCCGGTCTTCCTGCCACTTACTCCGAGCTGGCCTGGATGTGTGTCACCTTCTTGCAGTGCGCTTGATATATCCAAGTGTTCCTTCCAGCAATCTTCACTGCTGTGGTCGTCGTCAGCAGCATCCGATATGGACCTTCCCACCATGGACTGGACCAGCACTTCCTCTCCATGGCCTTATCATCATCCAATCTCCAGACTTCAGGCTCTGCTCCTGCGAAGAAACAGAATCATCTGGCAGATCATTTGTTCTCATGACTACTTTACTTTTAAACATTTTCAAGCATCTAATCTGCTAATATGCTCTCTCTTCTGCTTTTCTATCATCACTACAGAAGACTGGAACTCTAACTCTAAATCCTCTAACATGTGTAATCTCAAAGAGTCAGACCATTCTCTGTTGGAGTAATCCTGGTGTACTTATTCTATACAGTCTAACCATGTCCTGCCTGTCTTCCTAAATCTTAACTTTACTGTTCCATTAGTTCTCTCTGCAAAAAAGTTTTTTTTTTAAAGTATTTAATAATCCTAGAGTGAGTATAACGACTGCTCATCTCCCTCCTGTTTGAGACATGGTATAGCCAATGGCTCAAAATAGCAGCAGTCTTATACAAATTATTAGGCAGTACTGGGTTATCACACAGATAAAAAATCATCCTGCAAGCTTGCTCCCTCTGTAAGTCACAACTATTGTCCTGCAGTAGGTGAGTGGGCCTGCATGTCTGCTAATGCTGTACTGATAAAAGGTTAACACCATGTTTAACTAAAGCTGCCTCTTTTGCGATCTTATCTGCAAAAACTTTCCCTAATGCAACCGGATCTTTCCCTCACATGTGTGCTGCACATTTACAAACGGCAATTCCACTGGTTAATAACGCTGCCTCCAGCAGATTTTGCAAGAGTTTGGTGTGTTCTGCAGGTTTCCCTGTAGAGGTTGTCACCCCTCGTCTCACTCACTGCACTACAAAGAAATGTACAGTAGCAAATGTATACTGCCTATCAGTGTATATTGTCTCTCTACAGCTTTACACGCTTCCGTTAAAGCTAGCATCTCTGCTGCTCAAGCAAACATGAAACATGCTAGTTGTCCTACATAGATAACTCTCTCTCACTGTCAGCTACAGTAAAACGTGTTCTAGTCTGTCCCTCTGCTGTTGTAAAACTCAAATCATCAACAAACCAAACCTTTCCCTCAACGAGTGGCACATCTATTAAGTCATCCCTCAGCTTACACTTCTTCTCCTCGCGCTCTCTACTCTCATGAGAAGTGCCCTCCTCCGTTGGCAAAAAGGGTTTGGCAGATTCAGAATTCTGCACCACTTTATGGTAATATGTGTGGTTGTGAGAGTAACAGTAACATTAAAGACAAGTGTCTTGTAGGTGACAGAAATGTAAGTTTAGTCTGCAATAGTAAACATCTACCTCGTGTGGAACTAACAGTGTCAAAGGGTGAAATAAACTATTGAAACATTGTACAGCTTAAGCTGCTGCACATACTGGTCTCACGCATGGAGGTAAAGCACGAGCAACTAGAGCTAATCTTTTAGGATAGTAAGTTACTGGCTTCACTTGTGGAAAAAGTGCTGTTAGTTATTTTACAGTCACCTGGCATTTGTGCTGTTCACAGAACCACAAGTCCATCGCTGGACCTCCTCTGCGCTGTCACTTTTTGGAGCTTGGCACGCTCCCTCAGGTTCCATTTTGTGGGCGATCCTCTCAGTCACTCCTTCTCATCATGGCACCTCATGACATCTACAAATTGAAAAAATGACACTCCTCTCGCCACACGGCTTTCGCCATGTGTCAACTCCCCAATGAGACATGTACAAGAGTGTTGCACAGTCTCCCTAAAACAATCTCCAGGGTTTGTCCCTTGGAGCAGCTTCACTCCAAGCTGTAACCCTGTGTAAGAACATTAATCAGCACTTAAATGTTCAGCTTGTTTAACTCCCAGCTCCTGTATCACAGAAGACAAAGTCTTAAATTTAAACAACTTCACATTTGCAACCAACTGTAGATCATAAGAGTAATAAAGTATTCAGCATCACAGAGACAAGTATCATTGCGGGTTTATTCTAAACTCATTAAACTTCTACTTTTTCCCATAATTTGTTCCAAATTATTTAACATCTCAACGTCATTCCACATTATAATCAGTGAACTTCACTTATAGGCCATCAAAGCCTCATCTGAACATGGATGCACCACTTGCATAGGTTTAATACTTGTAAATAAACAGCTAATCACACAAATCACTGCAACAATAATAGTAAACATTGTTTAATATTAATTCTGGACCCCACCTCTTGACGCATGGACACTTCTCATGCGTCAACTCACCAAACCTGGATCCCTGTCTTAAAAACTGGCTCCACCAGGAGCCTGCATACACAAAATCTGGAATAAAATCAAACTTCACACGTATAAACAATTATATCAAAAAAGTAACACGCATTCAGCACGGGCGAGACAAGTGTCATGTGCAGGTTTTCTCAAATCATTAAATCACTATCATTACCATAATTCGCCTCAAACATGGATCATCCCATGTGCTCAGTTAACATTAATGTAATCGGTGACTTCTCTTAAGCAAAGTCACTCCACTCATATATTTATTATGGGTCCAAAAGTGGCCAGCAAATGAGCCCATAATAAACTATTCCATAAACACCGTAATCTCTTATTTGTTTTACTCATGTCACTTGTCCGTTTCAGCTGAATCTTCCACAGCATTCTCAGAGAAACAAACATTAGCAATACCCATTGACTGTGGTCAGACGGAGGTCAGACACAGGTCAACAGGTTCCAGAGGTGCCATAAAAACACCATAAAGTTAGCTAACCCTAGCCGTGGAAAGAATGTCATTCACATATAAACCCAGAAATCCTGTAGTGGGAAAGAACATCAACCAGTTGTCCTGGTATAAATCGCATCATCAATTCACATGAAGAACTGGCATGCTGTAAGAAAAGAAAATGCAAATATTAGCGCTGCGCAGGTGTGTGCATACTTTGTCACAGTTATCTCTGTGAGCAACACAAGCCTATGAATAACACACACATGGTAAATTCACAGACACAGAAAAATATAAACTAAAAGGTTAAATTTTCAGAGTTCACATAGTCATGTGACCCAAGTTTCCTCCTGTGGTCTCCTTCTGCTCCTGCAACAGAGACACACACAGAGATACATCCACACCTTTGTCAGGTGGGGGTTAACTTCACACAATGGTGTTAAGTCAGTCTTGTCAGCTTTTGTCAGTCAGTCAGTTCCCCATTTATTTTAAAATTCTTACTCATTCACTCAGTGATTCCTTCTTTTGCTAATTGTGGAAATTATCGTCGCATTCGTTTCCACGCTCAGCAAAACAACGTCATTTCAAAAAGAAAAATAATTTAGACTGGATTTCCTCGTTGAATCCTTTTGGACAGGAATTTGTTTCCTGATTGTCCCAAATAAGAGCCCATTTTAATTTTGGAGACGCTCACTTTGCAACAGTTTTCTTGACGACGCTTCGATTCTAATCGTGCAGATCTGCTCAAACAGAGATCATCAAACAAAACTTTCAGTGCACCATGAAAGTAACAAAATAAAAGAAAGAAAATAAAAGAAATCAAAGAAAATAAAGGAAAGATAGGCCTTGTTTAAATCATGACACGTGTTCTTCATGCCAGGGGGATAAATCGTAACAACCCAATTGGCAGGTTCAACTTTAGTAATAAAAGACAAATCAAACAGCCAGTTTAATCTCAAACATTCATCCAATCAGCCATACACACAACATACAGCATAACCCTGTTGTCTTAGCACATAATAAGTTTTAGTTCTCATGTAACTAAATGTGTGCCATGGTAAAACTTCTTCACACACCAGAAACTCACAATCAGCTCACTCAACTCACTCATTTAAGACCTCTCATCAGCATTCTGTTTCCTCCTCTATGATGCAACCATCTGTCCTCCTATAATATTCAGTCCACTAGTCTATGTATCACTTTCATCTTACTAGTGACTTGGACAAGATGACAAACAGAATCTCATGCTTAAGATGCTGTCTGGTCTCATGAGTATCATTGTATGTGTATATGCATGTGGGGTTAGTATAGTTAATGCATTTTCAGTATGTTTTTGTGTTAGTCTCTCATCACACTTTCATTATTCTCATCACTGCTTAAAACAACACACATCTCTCTCTGTTTTTTTTCTTCAACTGTACTTTTCTCCAAAACAGAAAATAGCATTACAGCTGTTTCAGACTGAGAAACACCAAACACTCTTCGTGCCATCATTCATCCACACAACTATTTTATTTCTTTTTGTCCACTGGGCAGGTGACCTGCAGAATCACGTCTGCCCCAGCTGGATACCTTTCACACACACCATGACGTCAGACACTCTCACACTCGCGGAATTGATCAGGAGAAAAACTTTCTTCATCTTCACACTCTGTTACAGAAACACCATATGTTTTTTTTTTTTTTTTTTTTTGTGTTGTGTCAGGGATGGATATGTAGTTGTAACGTTTGTGTTCACTTTCTTTCCTTTCTGTCTCCTCTCTTGCCTAGTCTGTCTTGGACTCAATGCTGCTCCTAATATGCCTCTAATCTCTCCTCCACTTCTACCTCTGCTCTCTCACGCTCTTCTCTGACTCTACTTTCTGCTAACATTCTTGCTTTTTCTAATGCTTTTCTACGGTGTTGTTCTAGAGTAGTTGCAGTGGATTGAGCTGTAGTTTCATCCTCAGGTTTCACAACTACTTCTTGCAATATTGCTCTTTTAACATTCTGCGCTTCTCTCCTCTTCTGAGCCTGCTCCAGCCACAACTTAGCAACTGCTAACTGCAATTCCTTCCTCTGCTTCGCTTTACCTGTTTTACCTGCTACACTTACAGATATTCTTTCTACCAGCATTTTACACTTAACTTCCACTAATGTCCCTTCAAATCCACATTTCTTATACCAACAACCTACATACTGCGTGCTGCCTGGTAAAACTTTCTGCATAAATTTTACATCTCCTTCTAAGGCAGACTTACACATTTTATTCTCCATTACAAGACAACAATCAGCCACACTCACGCAGACCACGTCTGGCCCGCACACACACACAACATAGGCCTATCGCTTGCGTCTGCACGCACAGCTAGCGCTCTCTGTTGAAAACTCTCAAACGCCCCATATGGCGGAGAATTCAACCTTCGGACACTCTCCAACGCCCCAAATGGCGGAGATTCCGGACTCTGAACCTAGGTTCTCTCCACGCCCCAAATGGCGGAGAACTCTCTACGCCCCAAACGGCGGAGAAGCCTGCGTCTCTCTCACGCGGCTAGCGCGCTCCCGGACTCACGTTTAACGCACAGCCCGTAGCCGCTCTCTATTGTTTTGGGTCCACGTGCGCTCTCGTGACCAGCGCTCCCCGGGACTCAAACGTTTCACGCAGAATCACGGTGACGCGTTTCTAGGATCCCACATTCATTCACACGGTTATAGAGACGCTCTCTAAGGCCTTCTGTACTCACTGTTTGTTTACGTTCATGGGAAGAGTCTCTGGATCCCGTCAATCGTCATCCATCCCGAGGGGAGGTCAGGCGCAAACTTCCCGGCCTGGTGGCAAGCCAAAAACACCAGGGCTTTACGTCAATCATCCCAGACGTTGCGGTGGCGTCCTCTCCCTCTCCTCGGTGGATGCAGTGTGTTAGGATCCGGCTCGAAGGACCAAATAAATGTTGGGTCTGTGTTTCCACAAACCCCGCTAATTCTAGAGACTTATTCATCATGAAGAAAACAAGACAGTCGATCGATCCATTACTTGCACAAGGGAGGCCTCGTCTGTGTCCAGCACGACAAAGAACCCCAAAATGGTGGCCTCCTCTCGCTGCCTTTTATTGACAAACTTCAAACAATAGTTTACAAAGCACCTCCCCTTGCAACCCCCCTTTGGTTACAAAGACAAGGCACTGTATGTAAATGTATACACTGAGTGTGTGTGTGTGTGTGTGTGTGTGTGTGTGTGTGTGTGTGTGTGTGTGTGAGACCTCCTGCTGACCAAAGGGTCATAAACCCAGGAAGCTTATATCAAAAGAAACAGATCTTTCAGATAGGATGTATCTACAATAAAACCTCCCCCAGCACAGAGTGGCTGGAGAGGTGGTCAGAATCAAAGGAATGGCTTTGATCCTACTGCTTAAACTAAGACTGTACAAATTTAAGAAACACAATGGCAACATTCAACAATTAGACTTAACAGCCTCTTTTTCTCTTTGGGTTTTCTGTGTGTTTTTTTAAATTTTTAAATCCACAGCAAGTGTCACTCTCTCTCTCTCTCTGTCTGTCTCTCTGTCACACACACACACACACACACACACACACACACACACACACACACACACACACAAGCTGCTCAGCTGCTTTGCAACTCAATGCGGTACAAATCGACTTGTGTGCCTCTTTTTCTCTTTGGGTTTTCTGTGTGTTTTTTTAAATTTTTAAATCCACAGCAAGTGTCTCTCTCTCTCTCTCTCTGTCTGTCTCTCTGTCACACACACACACACACACACACACACACACACACACTGTGAGGTCTGTAGTGCAAAATTTGAATTTCATTGCTTTTTAATTTCTCTCTCTCTCTCTCTCTCTCTCTCTCTCACACACACACACACACACACACACACACACACACACACACACACACTGTGAGGTCTGCAGTGCAAAATTTGAATTTCATTGCTTTTTAATTTCTCTCTCTCTCTCTCTCTCTCTCTCTCTCTCTCTCTCACACACACACACACACACACACTGTGAGGTCTGCAGTGCAACTGGGACTTAACAAGAGGGGCTCCCTCTGCTGCAATTGCATCTGTGGTCCACCGGAGGGCGACCAGCTGGGACGTCCTGTGCTTTGCATATTAAAGTTTTTGCAAGCGCATTGACATGTGTTTTTTGTGTAAAAGAGAGAGAGAGAGAGACACACACACACACAGAAGCTGGTCAGCTGCTTTGCAACTGGGATTGAACCAGAGGTGCTCCCTCTTCTGGCTTTTTCTTATGCACACTATTAAAAAAAGTTGGGCGCACCCAAATCAGCGTTCAAAGATTGATGGCTCCCTGTCAGAGCACTGGCTATGAATTTCAGATCGATCAGGCCTTAACTTGACAAAAAAGTTATCAATCGTTCTTTTCATCTTTTCTCATTGCCCACGGTCAGTTATATCCACTTCTGTCGGTCCTAGGATATTCACAAGGCCTGTGTATCATCACTGATTTCTATAATCCACTTGATTCCGATTCACAAGGTCCAGATTCGATTTGGTGCAATTTTTACTCAGAAAGTGAGAGATCTTATAATTCTGATCATTTATCAGTACTGACACTAAACTTTATCAGAGATGTGACCATCACAGCACATGCCGTTGTGTCAAAGTAACTGAGAATAAAATAAAATAAAATAAAAAACATAAAGGAGATTTTCCTGGCATGGATTTTATAGCAGATAACCTTAAAAATATTCTGCAATTATACCTAATTTGAAAAAGTTTACATTTCTTCAGTATTAAACAGCAGAAATTAAGCTTTCTTATCCGACGTCATTTAAGTACAAAGGAAAGAAAAGACAGCGGCCGCCAGCGCTGTAAACAACGGTAGACTGATGGGTAATAAGCGAATGAGTAATGCAGAAAACACATGTTTGAGATGGGAAACTTTTCTTGAAGTTTCTCTCACAGTCTCGCTGTGCGTGAACTGTGGGTTTTATCGTGTTGGAAGCAAAACAGCAAAAGTAAGAAGGAATTAAGGATGATATTAGCCCCCACGCCGACTAAGCTAATTCTGATGCGTCGGTCCGCTCTGTTTACGTCTTTGTGTGGAATGCGTTTCCTGCTCTCATTTGCTGGTTGTTGTTGAAATAGTTTTGTGAGCTTTAACCTGAGATTCTGGCGTTTCTGGTAAAACACATTTATATTCATTCAATTCAGGATTTAATGAATCGATATCGCTTCATTCAAGCTACTCACCTGTCTATATCCACCTCCACTTCCAGCTGGACCACGGACATTTACAGAGGTCCCGCCCCTGACTATCTCTGATTGGTTTAGACCACGAAGGGGAATCACGTGTGTCTGTTGTTGATCACATGGACGTCTGTGGCAAATTTTACAAACACTTCTCATAATGAACGAACTCAGGAGGTTCAACGTTCCAGCGGTGAGCTGCTCTGTGCCACTGCCTTGAATATTAGCTGGGGAAATCAGCCAGATCAGCAGCAGGTGGACACAATCACACAGGTGCGTGGGCCAAGAGCGAGAGCCCGTAAGGATCTCCACCCAGGCAGAGAGGAGGAGGAGAGACAAAGAAAACAAAAACGAACAACAAGAACAACAAAACCTGTAGCCAGCGTGAGCGAACCAGAGAGACACAGGGACCGTGACACATTTTCCCCACCAAGTTGAAGTCACTGATTTTGCTTTGTTGAAATCAGATTTACCCTTGTTGAAACGGTTAACGTTGTCTTAATTTCCTCTTTTAGGCTGTTGTGAAATGGCTGCAATGGTGAAACTCAGAATCATTTTCTCCGAAAATGATTCCCGGAGATTGATCCTTCCAAATGGGATGCCAGAGTCTGTCAGTGAGCTAGTTCAGCAGATAAAGGGACAGTGTGGAGTTAATGGGGACTTCAGACTTCAGTTCATGGATGCAGAATTTGGGAATGAATTCACCAACTTGGAGTCAATGTCGGACATCCAGGACAAAAGTACCATCAAGATCATCTTTAGCTCAGTTGCACCTGTCGAGCCTGGTGAGCCACTGATCCCTCTTTACTCACCTGCTGCCACTTCCCGCACTCTAGATGACTCCTCATCCATTTCATCTCCTGGGAACTCATTTGATACAGATATATTGTCTTCTCCTGAATCTACTTCCTCAAGAGCCACTGCATGGCCCGATGTCTTCCCCATTCCCCGGTTCTCTTATGATACTCAACTACAGCTGGACAGGGCCAATGCTACTTTCAAAGAAACTGGAGCTTTGTTGAATCCTGATCATAAAATTAAGTCTGCCATTCTTGATGGTTTAGCTGAAACAATTGTTCAGTACAAGGTCTACCTCTCTGACAGGGAGTTTGATGAGGTCGCAGAAGCTCTTGTAACAACCCATCCATGTTTGAAAGAGCCTGGTTCAGTCACTGGATATGGCGGATGGAAAACAAGCTTGAAGTATAAACTTGCTAACTACCGAACTAAGCTTAGACGGCTTGGTTGCCCTGAAGTTACTGTGAATTCCTTAAAACATAAACCTGATGGCAAATGTACTCCTGCGTATGGCGTGAAGAAGCCAAAAAAAGCTGAAGTGAATTACTGCCCCACTTATCCAGCTGGTGAAACTGCAGAGACACTGGAAGAAATCAGAGTGGACCTCCTGTCAGAAGTTAAGAAAAAAAACAATGACCACAGGGTGGCTGCAATGATGGAGAAGACCTTTGCTCTCAGAAGGCAAGAGGTAGTACGTGAAGCACCGATGATTGCTGATTTCAAAATGAGGTGGCCAGCTCTCTTCCATGTGTATGAGGTAATTGAATGGGTTTAAAACAACAGCAATATTTTGCTTCCATTGGATTATTATATAAAAGTAACTTGTGACCACATGGGATTTACTGAAGATCAGCTAAAGCAGCCTGTGTTAGCTCAGCTACAAATATGAATGCAGGAACCTAATATACAAGAAATTAATGGATTATGCATTCACATGTATTGAACAGACTTGACTCACTTTTAAGTGGACTGAATAATGACAACACAATCCTCTGTTAATTATTTGTGGTTGTATTTGCCTTTGTTAAGTATCCTGGGGTTTTTTTTAAAGGTGCTGTGTAAATCTCAGTTATAAATGTATTCTTATTATTAGTTTTGTCTGTTGGATTATTATTCTGCCTTTTGCAGGTGAGTGCAGAATTCAAGAGGATTACAACAATCCATTTGCAGTCTAAGTTCTTCTCCCAGCTGGATAGTTATTCGGCAAATTTTATGAAGATATATGCCAAGAAGGGTGGAGTGCAAGGGAGAAACATTAAGACCATCATGGCACCTGCAACCCAGGTATGACAAGATATATTTATACAAGCCCAATTGAAGAAAGTTTGGATATTGTGTAAAGTGTAACTAAAACCAAAATGCAGTGATTTGCATTTCAAAACCATCTTTTACTTACAAATAAACATAGAAATTTGGTGAGTTAGAAACATTTGTAAATGTTTTTGTACTTGATTCTAATCTGCTGCTGAGTCATTTTTATTCTCCTTAAACTGCAGCTGAACTAACCAGTTAAATTTGTAATTCACCTTAAATATCTGTTCAGTGACATTGATTTCACTTTGATATGGAGACAAGCTAATGTGATTTCCATGTTTCCTTTATCAGGCTGCGTGATGGTAACCTTTAGTGTTCAAGTGAGCCCAGATTAAATTGTCAGACCCTAATGTTCTGATATCACCTTACAAATAAACAACAGCACTTTAAGCAAATAATTTACTGGAACTACAATGTTTATTTTACTGCTCTGTTTATTAAAACATCAGATTCAACATTTGCTGCACCATTCATCACTAGTCCCTAAACAGCATGGGTGTTTTTTACTGTTATATTTTAGTCTTCTTTATAGATTGTTAATCCCTATCTGATAATGTCCCTAGAGTACACTTGTAGGGATTATTTCATGGAAGAAGAGTCATATGACCCGTGAAACGCTCCTTTAGATTGGTTAGATATTGCTAACACTAGAGCTGGGCGATATGACCCAAAATTCATATCTCGATATTTTTTAGCTGGATGGCGATAAAGGATATATATCTCGATATTTTTTTAAAGCCATAAGTTAAGAACAAAAAGAGAGTTCTTAGTCACACTGTGTCCCAGATGTCACACGGGCACTTTTATTTACATACAGCGTAGATGTACATGAAGAAATTACTCTAAAATAAATTATCAGCATTTATTAAATAATCATGGTCCATAAATAAAAGAAAACAATGTTGTTTTTGTGCATAACAAAAAGCTCACAATTGTGCAGTCAAAATGTAAACTAATAGACGCTGAGCGTAATAACAAAGAGACAGATTTCACAGCTGCACCACGTCTCTGAACAGGTGCCATTTGTGGTCCTTATACACACACAGTACGGTAATATTACGTTGAAGCACAGTACATATCACTCCACGAGGCTCCTCCCCGGTAGCCGTAATCCTCCGACAATCCATCAAGCGGTGCAGCTCCGTAGCTTAGCAAAGTCATATTAAAACATTTTTGACAGATTGCTGAGCGCTGTGTACCACATAAAATCGGTTCGCGGTCAGTAAGCACAACCAGAATTCATACATAAGGCGGCGCACTGTCGATTTTTGAGAAAATGAAAGGATTTTAGGCCATGCATGTCGTTAGCGCGGTTAGCTCGCTAACACGTTGACGCCGTCCAGCCCCACGCACGGGGCAATCCGCGGTAACTCGCTAACGGAGATTTTCCGCTTTCATCTTGTCATTGCCTGCAGGTGAAGCTATGGGGGAGGGGGAGTTGGGTTCAGTGAAGGAGAGGCGAGGCCGAGTAACGTTGCGTAGAGACAAAAGTGGACGAAAGAGAGGCAAACCTGCGGCTCCACAAGTATAATTATAACGTAACATAGACTTTATCGATATAAACGATATTGTCACATCTTATATCTCGTATGAAAATATATCGATATTTTTAAAGAACTCGATATATCGCCCAGCCCTAGCTAACACCACCCTTTTTATGGAAACAAGCCGGGGAAATCCTAGGTTAAGTTAACGAGTTCATAACCAACTTTGTGTGAGTGCATATCCTGATCACCAGTGTTAATCCAGATAAGGGAAAGATACCCTGGGTATGTTGAACTCGCTTCATAGTATAGGCCTCTGTTGCTCGACGTTTGGGAGAAGAATGTAATGTCATTCAAATGTTATGGGGGTGGTCAGAGGTCTGGAGAGCTGGCAGGCCAGTTCATCAAATTCAAGATGAGCTAATATTTTTCTTAAAAATTATCAAATTTTCCCAGATTAAAAATTTAATATGTTTATTTGTAAGTGACATGTAGTTTTGAGACTTTCTTGAATTGGGGATGGTATGGCATGATTAAACTCATAGACAAAGTAATAAATAATATTACAATGACAGATTTGTCTAAAATGCATAAAGACTATTCTATTCCAAAGGGGTAAAGATTGCAGAACAATAGCCTCTAAATTTCTCACAAAATGTTCTTTAACCCCACTGCTAGATATGTGTGTGTTATATATATATTAGGGGTGCAACGATATTCGTATCGATATCGAACCGTTCGATACAGTGCTTTCGGTTCGGTACGCATATGTATCGAACAATACAATTTAAAAAATTTATTTATTTATTTATTTCTTTTGTTGTCCCGTTTGGATCTATAGCCATCAGAATTGTTGTCTTGAGGCCAAGAAAGATGCCAAGCGGATTTATTTTACCAAGTGGATCATCATATTGGTCCATTTGATTGACCTTTATTATAATTATGAATTTATTTTATTTTCAGTTGCAAACGGGACAGACATGACTGTGGGATAGGACAGGGGGAAAGAATGAAAGAAAGAGGGGAGAGAAAGAAAGAAAACCAAAGGGGAGAAAAAAAAAGAACAATACAAAATTTGTAATTTTTTTTATCAACTTTCCTTCTGACGATGCTGTCTGTGTTGAGCGCTCAGTGAATCTGCGTTCAACTACTCCGCCTAGGCTGCACTGTCCAGCGCAGATCCACTGAGCGCTCAACACAGACAGCATCATCAGAAGGAAGAGCGCAGGGCAAGCTAGCGAGACAGAAAGTTAAGCTGTGTTAAATAACCAGGGGTGCACATAAGTGGAGCACATTCGCTGTCAAAATAAAAAACACGTACAAGGGTTAGGGTTAAATTTAAAAACTGTACTTTTTTGCCAAATATATATTTATAATTTTAATAAATGACAAATTAAAAAGGCATGAACATTTTTTTTGTATCGAAAAAATATCGAACCGTGACACCAAAGTATCGAACCGAACCGAACCGTGAATTTTGTGTATATATATATATATGTATATATATACATACATACATATATATATATAAACACCTCCTACACCTCCTACAGAACCAAAAGGCAGTACACAGCTGTTTTCACACCTTTGGTCTTCCCCCAGAGAAAAGTTCACACTCCCTTGCTTCCTCTTACAGTGGAGAAGACAAAAGATGAACTTTTCCCGTGTGAATGCCTGCTTCCAGCTTCCTGAGATACCTTCCGTTAGCAACATGAATGTGTGAGACATTGAGGCATGCTAAAAAGCCCGTGGCACCAAAGCATTGTACAATAAAATAATGTGAATAATACATAAATATAAATAAAAGATATTCCTTAACACAGTATAGGTACATAATACTCCACAGGCCAAAACACTATGATATAAATAGAATGATAATCAAATAATAAGAAAAAGCAAAGTGAAAAATTGTCACGGTTTGGGTCAGTGTTGACCCAGCATTTTGAGTTTCTTATATTTTGGTTTATTTTTGCATTAGGGATTATTTTCTGATGTTCTGGTGCTTTGTTTAATATTATTATTATTATTATTATTATCATTACAGATCTGTTTCAGTTATTCTTGGTGAGGTATCAGTTCTTAGGTTTTGGGTTCTCATGTGTATTGCAGTTTCTGTTCAGTGTCTAGTCTGTATCTGTGTCGTGTCTGCATCTTTGTTTAGTGGTTTCTTGTTTCCTGTCTTATTTTGAAAGTCTTTGCCTTGTGTTGGTGTGTGCAGCTTAGCTCCCCCGTCTCGTTAGCCCTGATCTCTCCCAGCTGTATCTCCCTCCTGTTGCCCATTCCCTGATTACCACCCTGTGTATATAAGCCCTGTGTTTTCCGTGCTCAGTGTTGCGCCGTACCCTCAGATTATGCTTGTGTGTTTTTGGTTTCTGTATTCACTTCACGTTTGGTTTTCATGTGAGCAATACAGCTGAGGTTTTGATTTACAATTCTGTGTTCCAGTCCTGCGCTTGGATCCTCCTCTCCGTGTGCCTGCACACAGAGCCCTGACAAAAATTAATGTTATCTACATTAACTAAATTAAAAGTGGTGTTTATCTTTTGATAATGTAACACAGCCTTTGTCCCAACCAGGGCCCTGTTTCAGGAAGCCGGTTTAGTGGAAAAACTGAGTAAGTATACCCTGAGTTAACGAAAACTCTGGGTTTTCGGTTTCACAAAGCGAGTTCAGATGAAGCCTGAGTGAGTCACTATGACGACACACTCCGTGAAGCTAACCTGCCCCCTAGCAGGTTTACTACAACTAACCCTGACTGTCTCCGCCCCTTTGTCGGAAACCTGACAGTAGGAAGTGTCAGACATGGCGTGCCTCTTCCTTGAAGAGCCAGTAGATCGTGAAGCCCAAATTCTCCGCAGAGCTCTCCGCCGGGAGAGAGTGATCAGAGCGCGTTTGGACATTTTATCATTTCCTGATGATTTCCTGTGCGAACGTTACCGTTTCTCAGCACAATCTATAAGTTATTTGGATAACATCCTCAGGCCATATATTACGCATGTGACACATCGCGGACATCCTCTCAGTTCTGTACATATTATTTGTATTGCACTTCGGTTTTTTGCAAACGGGAGCTTTCTGTATAATATTGGTGACGCTGAGCACGTTTCCAAGGCTACCGTCTGTCGGGCAGTCAGGAATGTTACAGTTGCACTGAAACGTCTCCTGTACTCGTCTGTGGTGTTCCCCGGTCACAGACCCACAAGATTCATCAAAGAGGGATGCCACAAAATTGCAGGTATCAGGATGACCAAAACTTAATTTATGATGTGGTGATACTTGGACTACTACTTAAATTTTACATTTATTTTCAGGGTTCCCAGGCGTGATTGGCTGTACAGATGGCACTCACATTCCAATCATTGCTCCTTCAGTAAATGAAGGAGACTATGTGAACAGGAAGTCTTTCCACAGCATTAATGTACAGGTACATAGTTCCCTGTAGCATTTCAAACTAACAAATCATTTCATTATAGTAATGGATGCTAATTTGTGTTCTCTGCACTGTGAAGATCATATGTGATGCTGCCAACATTATCACAAATGTGGAAGCCAAGTGGCCAGGCTCTGTCCATGACTCACAAATATTCCGTGAATGTACACTGAGCACAAAATTTGGACATGGTGAGTTGAGAATACTTTAAAATATATAAAGACCAATTGCTTCAGGGACATTTGAACTGAAGTGTATCCTTCTGTCTTAGGAGAGTTCACTGGCTACTTGCTTGGTGATAGGGAGTATCCATGTTTACCCTATTTGCTTACCCCTTACTCTGACCCTGACCCGGGCCCACAGCAGCGATATAATCTGGCTAATTGCAGGACAAGAGCCAGAATTGAAATGACTATCGGAATGCTTAAGGCCCGGTTCCAGTGCCTGCAAAGACTCAGGGTCACCCCAGAAAGGGCATGTGACATTATTGTGGCATGTGTGATTCTACACAACATTGCCACAATTAGAGGAGAACACTGTCCTTCTGAACCAAACATCAGCAGTGATCCAAACCATGAACATCCTGACCCTCCCACAGACATACAAGATGGAAGCGCAGTCAGAGACACCATATGTCACAATCATTTCTTTTGACCCATCACCTCAACATGTTGAAAGAAGAATAAACAGATTTTTTGTTCAACTGGCTTTATTGGTCGCCTGTATTTCCTGTACACAAAGTATTAAAAGATGTAAACCTCATAAAGTGTCTCTGTTGCTTCCTCCTCTGTAACAGCTGTCAATGTTTCTTCATTATTTTCCTGTAGTAAAGAAATAAACAACATTGCTGTTCTACTGTAAACTCATATAATCTGTGGAGTATTACTCACAACTGCATGTTGGTCTGGCTCAACAGGAGGCTGCACCAGATGCAGTACACCACCACCATCAACTGATAGAATATGAGGTTTATACAGGTCACTCATAACTTACAAGGGACCAAATGGCAATTAACAAACATACCAATCACCTTACACTTCATTGTCATTATGCTCTCAAAGACAACCAAGACTGAGGGAAGGCAAAATCAGTAGGAAAATAACTTCACTACAAAATAATCCATTATGGTAAAGAGTTTATCAAATGAATGAGCAGCACTGCAAAGGTGACTGTGAAGAAAGGATGTATGCGCATCATGTATTATTTTGAATTTACCCCCTATGTAGGCACTTGTGTCTTGCGGGGTTATTGGCTCAGAGGATGTCCCCGCAGAGATGCCTTCGGCCACAGGGCGCCCACTGTTTTGGCTGAGGGCCAACTGCTCAGCCTCTGTGAGTGGTGGTGGTGGAGGACCCCCACCTGTTTTTCGGACCTCTGCTTTTTTTCTGTTGGCTATAACGGGTCACATTTGAGCATACAGAGTAAGCAAATATGTACTTGTAATGTGCTCAGATAATTTCAATAAGTGCTTACAGAAAGAAAATTAATGTAGCCTCTAACTGCAATTGATTTACATGGGACAAACAGACCAAGCACTATGGCTCATAATACAATTACACCTTACCTGTTTGGACTATATTTTTATATTTCATTTTTACTTGCTGCCAGGAACGTTTGGGGCCTGTTGGGTTGCACCTGCGCTCACATCACATCACAAAATAAAATGTATAAAATAACAAATAAAATAACATATGATAAAATAACATATGATAAAATAACGTGTTAAATGGGTGGAAATCCCTAGATCAATGTTTATATTAACACTCACGCATTGACTCTGTCGGCTATGTTTTGCCATGCATGCTCCCTGTCTTTTGCAGCTGAGGCTGTGTTACTTTTTTCCACGGAATTTGCATGTTTTCAGCATATGCTGCCATCAGGATTTCGGCCTCAAGCGCTGTAAAATACATTGACCGCGCCTTCTTTCCCTCCGTCTCCATGGTGACTCGCTTAATCTGTGCTCCGCTTATCAGGGCTTTATGTATCCTCGTCCGCGCGCTTCACTTGGGGTTAAAGCAACTCCGCGTTGATTGAACTACTTGTTATCAGCCTTTCTGAAACCGAATATTCCGAGTTGGACAGTTCGGGGTTACTCAACCCTGCGTATCGTTTTTCACTCTGAGTTTTCTAAACCGGCTTCCTGAAACAGGGCCCAGGACTCGTACCTGCGCTCAGACTAGTGATGGTCCGCTTGAAGCTGAAGCTCCGGTGCATGTGTCAAAAAAATCAACACACTGCTTCGGAAGCACTGTGTCGAAGCTTGATTCGTTTGGCCAGAGTCACGTGATCAGCGATGTCCGAAGCTTCATTTAGAACCGAACTGCTTCGGTGTCTGATTCAATGGTTTATAAGGAAGCGAATCATTCGCGGGATTTGTGGAGTGTTTTGATGGTGACAGATAGCGAACCACTGATATTTCTACTGAGAGATTTGGAGCCAGCGAGGAATAGAGGAGGTTCTGTTGTGTGGGAGTATTTTGAGTTGATTTTTGTCAATCGGGTGGGTTTTCCAGCTTTGTGTTCTGGCCGTTTGCTTTTGTTTTGTGCGTGTTTATTATATCTGAAAACGGGAAAAAGGTAAAATGTCAAAAATCTGCTTCCATAATATAAATATCATTAAATAACTTTAGAAAAACTTCCACTTGACTCTTTACATGTAATGTTGTAAAAATATATATTTTATTGTTTAATTAATCTGAAAATGTTAGTCTGCCAAATGTGCAGCAATTGAATTTCTTTATTCTCTTTAGCTGATAGTTTGTGAGGCCCAGGTAGACTGTATAACTGCATCTCTACCAGTTTCTCTGCACTCCAGCGTCTTCTGTTCCATGTGAAGGGATGTTCCTTAAGGCAGGAGAAATTATCTCCACGAAAAGGAACAGGTTCGGCCATCGCACACTAGAACAAATTCTCTTTTTAAATAAAAATGAAAAAGGGTTACCGTCAATGCATCATGTTTTTAATTTGCAAGTTCATAAGCATTTTCCTTTTCCATTTCACAATCAATTCTACCCCCAGGTCAAAAATATGTCTGGGAAAATTTCCTTAATATAATATTATTTATAAATACACCCCTCCGGCGATTAATTGCATACCTGCATGGAGGCAAGACCTCACAGCAGAAGCATACTCCATAATGTGTTTTACATTATTATATGTATATATATGTAACGCGGTATTTTTCAATTATTGTATTTACCAACATCAAGAAGTCACAAGCAAAGAAAGACCACACCATGGTGCATGTTTAAACAAGGAGAGTTTACTGGTCAAAACTATTTATTAAACGAATAAAACACATTTTAACCACCAAAAAATACACGTTCAAAGCAACACAACGGAGGCCCAATATCAGACAGGATTCCACTCTGTAGTGTGGGCAATCATAATGAAGCGGTTGGTTTTATTTTGTGGATTCAAGCTGCTCTTCATATTTTTGGCCACCAGATGTCACCAGAGAGGACTGTGTTGAAAAGCTTCGAGTAGTGAACCGTTTTTCAATAGAAGCTTCAGTGCTTCAGAAAGCTTCATTTGGCCATCACTAGCTCAGACGGTTCAAAATTTTTTTTACGTGCGCTCAGAATAGTGGCACAAAAATAACGCCATATATTTTGACCCCGAAAATGGCGCATCAGGCCAAAATCCTTTCCACGCCCACCCCGTGACATCACGCTCCAAAGCCCTATGGTAACTAATGTTATAAAAATGCTCCACCCCTAATGAGCATTTGAGCAGCCAATCAGAATCATCTAAGTCATGTGATCATGAGTACAGCAGCGGATTGTTTTAGTGATAGAAGCACCATGGAGGACGAATTTGAAGGTACCATCTCTCAGGTATGAAGCTAACTTTTACCTATTCAGAACCATGATAACAGGGTTCTTGCTGATCGGAGCTGGCTTGGCCCTGACTTATCGGAGAAATAAGAGAGCGGAACCAGCTGTTCAAACCCCCCCTAAGCTGACCGCTGGAATTGAAGCGATGGGACGAGGCGCGGCCTCCCACACCGAACGCAGCATGGTCAACACCTTGGAGACGCTTACAGCTGCCGTGAAGACTCAAACTAACACCATTGAGCGTATGATGGGATACATCAGAGAGGGGCCTGCTCACAATAACACCCTTGAGCGAAAGTTGGATAACATCGCAGAACGGCTCACTGCAGCTGTGAGGTCTCAGAATCAAAAGAATGACAACACCACGGAACAGAAGTTTGATACCATCATGGGGAGGCTCGCAACGATCCAACGGGAAATCGAGGCCCCAGTGTCAGAGTGCTAAATTCGCTGCTCGCTAAAGGAGAAATCAACAATATTCTACATTTGGACACCATGGCGCCAGCTGCTCAGGCCCAAGGCTGGAGCCTACCAAAACAACTCCCTGATAACGACTGTGTGATGACTGTTCTCCCCATCCCATGAAGGACACCTGGATCGGCTGGAGGACTGTTTACTTAGCCTGATAGGCCGAAGGACACTGTCTCAGCTGAACTCTGGACACGCACACACATACATTTACACTGATAAGCACGCACTCATCCCCCTCCCTTCCAAACGCCTTCGATGCTTTGTTCCTGCGGGGGAAGACAGCAGGTCTGTGTGCCGCGCTGAAATGATAGCATGGTGCAGGACGACTGCTGTGTTCCTTCGGATTGCCCCACCACCACCCTATCCATCCCCTGTGGCTTGTCACGTGCTCTGATGTTGTGATGTGGACATTAATGTGCATTTGCTATGTGCAGAGGTGTTTTTTTTCTGTTCTCAAACTGATCTCCCTGTTGGAGCTCAGCCTGGGGGGAGTTATTTTTTTTCTCCTTATCTTTCCTCATGTGGTGCATTTTCCATTGTTATACCTCTCTGACCTGTCTTCCCCATGTGATGTTTTGTGTAATGTATGTATGGTCGGAGGGTAAGATGGCGCCGCCATTGCGTGCAATAGGTCGGCAGCCTTATGAAATTTCCCCTTGTGGGACTAATAAAGGTATATCAAATCAAATCAAATATATCAAATCAAACTTTCAAAAGTTAGATGAATACAAACAGGTATCTTGTCGGGTTTTTTTTTCGTTTGTTTGTTTTTGTGTTTTTGGTATGGTTTTTTTTTTAACCCTGTCCTGTCTGGCTGTTTTTGTGGCACAAATGTAACGGTGTAGAGAAAGAGTTGAGCGCGCACGGGCAGAAATATTGAGAGCGCCAGCAACACGTTGTTAGCGAGGGCAAATGCAAAAACCGAGCGAGAGGAGCTGCTGTTGTGTGTGTGTTTGTATGGAAAATAGCAAACACTGAAATACATGTTTTGCACGCATGAATGAATTTTGTTCACTAAAATTCAGCTTTTCTTCGCTCAAAATAAATTTCTCCTCAAAATGCAACACTTGTACCTGCAAACTTTTTTTTATGTGCTCTCAATTTTTACGTGCGCTCAGAATAGTGGCACAAAAATAACGCCATACCAGGCTGTGTCCCAATTCAGGGTCTGCACGCTTGAGTACGGTGCGTACTATAAGTACGAGAAGTGCGGAAGTGAGAGGCTTGTGAAATGGGACGGTCTAGCCTTCGTCGTGCTGTTCAGGTTGCCTAACAACCATGATACTAACCGCGAGAAACGTTTCATACAGCTTTGTTTGACAGAAATGAAGGAGAAAAAATGTTTTGTTGGTCATTTATTTTTGTCATGACATCACTTTGATTAGTTGAGTATCTGAGGCTGAGACCAGAGGACTGTAAAACATGATTGTTGGGCTTCATTTCTGTACTGAACAGTCATTTTAAGATTAGTTAGTAAATAACAATTAGCTAATGTTGTTCACGAGACTAAAATCATCTCACTGTGGTAATGTAAATATAATATGGCCAATAATATATGTATTGTCAGATTATTATGATATATATATTTATATACATATTACAGCAGTGAGCTTGAACTCTGGGTCAAAGATTCAAGTTGCAGTTATTTATATTTCCTATCACCTTAAATCTTCACTCAAAGACAAGTATCTTTGACAGTATTATACATAAGAGACAAATATTGTTCGTTTAATATGTTGGCATTATTACATTTGGCTCAATGCTTACTTTTATGTGTAAAAAGAAAATGTACGAGCTGTGATAACTGTTTCTGATAGAATGAAGAGTAGACTGATATATGAAATATTCCTTTATTGGGTGAGAAACTCAGACCATGTCATAACTGCTTTAAGTCATACAGAATAGATATCAGAGCCTTAAACAGGCTGACTTCTGCTAAATGGGTCAAACTGGGCAGAAAGTATACAAACACAGAACATCCTTAAAGGATATGATGTAACACTATAGATCAACTTACCTCAGAATATATAAAGCATATAAACAATTACAGCAAAATGATGCAACAAACACTACTAATCCAAAATACTCAAAGCTTCATAGAACTGAAACAAACATCTATTTTTAGGTCCATTCTGCTGCTGATACATACTTTAGGTTTCTGAATATTAAACGTGTTGCTGCCTTTCATAGTGTTTAACTTGAAGGCCCTGAGTACTTTCTCCCACAAATTATTATAAAATTATTTAAACATTACTAATAAGACTGATTCAGGACAGACGGTTAGTTATTGTAAACTTTTCTAGCAGTCAACCACAAACAGGGAACAGGCTGTCTATTCTCTCCATCTGTCAGCTGCTGCTGGCTCTTCCTCCTCCTCCTCTACAAGTGTAACTTAAAAATACATGTTCAGACTTTTATTACACAATCAGAGAGAGAGAGTGCAGGACAGACAGACAGGTGACAGTCTCAGGTGTATACACTGCTACAAAACAGCACCAGAGAAGGAGGATTTAGTGTTTGTGTTATTACGAGTGCTGAACAAGAAGAGTTCCCAGATGGTACAGTGGACACATGTGTGACTCCTGTGATTAAAGCATCTTTCTTTCAGCTTAACGAGTGAACCGTCAGCTCGTTCAAACACACGTTAAAGTCCGTTTGGCTCGACACCACCGAACAGAGGCAGCAATATAACATAGCTAACATTAACAGTGCAGTGAATCCTGCTTGTGCCGTGATATTCAGGACTGCAAACCGAGCAGCATCACTGACTTTCAGCTTGTTGTGTTTGTGGATATACGACTGATTTTAATTATCTATCAAATCATCACATTCCCTGTAAGATTAAGGTCAACTATATATATTTAGAAGTAGAGGCTTTAAAACCAAGTTAACACTGAAAGTACAAACATCACTAATGTCACACAACTTTGCCGACATGTGGCCAACAGTAATGTTTTAATGTTCTTCATTATTAAACATTCGCACATAAATAAGTGACATAATATTCAGTACTTACTTTTGACAGTTTACTCTTCGGCTGCTGCCTTCTGCCGTATTTTGCGGCAAAATTATCCACACCCACCGCCGCGCTATGAATTGTGGGATATATGGGACCACGAAGCGTGCACCGGACCACGCTTGATATTTGGGGAAATCGACGGCGCATTTGAAGTACACTTCGAGTTGGGACAGTCGTCACGTGGCGGTGACGTAATCGCACTCAAAATGCGTACTTCAAGCATGCGGTCTCTGAATTGGGACACATCCCCAGTCTCCATTTCAACTTGTGTTGAAAGTACGGACTTCAAATGATATTTTCTTAATTGTGTTAATAGGCCACGTAAAACCAGAGTTATGATTCGAAACAGTACAAACGGTGTTTTCTGAGGACAGCGCTACCAAACACTCTCCGTTGGCGACCAAAATTTTAAAAACAAAATTGAAAAAAAAAAAAAAGGATGCATGTCTGCCATTACCTGCCAAAACCGGAAGTAACATAATATTTCGTGGGAAACGTAGTTTTTCCCCTCGGGGCCTTTATAAACCTATACTGGTGGTTTTCAGTTATGTCTGACATATGTCTGTGCAGTTTCTGGGATGCTTAGACCTCAAAATGCACTGTTGGAAATTATTTTATTTTCTATGTTTTGTTTTGTTACTTTTCTAAAAACAGATGGTGATCTTTTCTAAAAGCGATAGGACAGGTGTGGAGGAGAGTGAAGCAAGAGAATGGGTTCCTAAGGTGGGCAAGAAAAATCCAGCTAAGTTTCTTCTCCTGTAGTTAACGATGTAAATATGTTGTTTTCACACATCCATGGAAGTTGAGCGAAATAAATATGTTTCTGCTCTAATAACAGTCTGTGAGCTCATCTGAAGATGATGGGACAGATGACTGGAAACCCACACAGGATGAATCTGAAGGCTATTCAGAAGAGGAGGAAGAACAAGAACGTAAAAGGATTCCTAAGGTAGCCATGAAAAACAAAACTGGGTGTCCTGTGCCACAAAGAGATGTGAAATTCATCCTCAGTTTCACTGCTTCCACAATCTATCTATCAAAAATGAGCCAAACATATTGTTGTCTTCTCTTAAAACAGATGGTGGCAGCATCTGAAGAGGATGGGACACATGATAGCAGACCCACACAGGATGAATCTAAAGATGATTCAAAGGATGAAGCAGAACATTTGGGACAAATGATTCACAAAGTGGCCACGGAAAAGGTCAAAATTGTCCTCTGTTTCAATGCATTCAACAAAATATGTCTTTGTATTCTTTGACGTCAGATGGTCAGCTCATATGAAATATGCAAGGAGTAAAGGTATTGAAGGTACATGAGTTTAAATACCTGGAGTCAAGCATCCAAAGCAACAAGCAGTGCAAAAGGCCAGGCAGGGGATGGCAGGGCTCAAGATGCTAAGATTTTGTTTGGGAGTGACCAGAATGGAGAAGATTAGAAATGAGTGCATCAGAGAGACAGCTCATGTTGAGCGGTTTGGAGACAAAGTTAGAGAGGCAAAGCTGACATGATTTGGACATATGTAGAAGAGGCATAGTGAATATATTGTTCCATATGGAGCTGCCAGGCAGGAGAGAAAGAGCAAGCCCTTAGAAGAAGTTCAAGGATATAGTGATGGAGGATATAGATAGGGTTGGTATGAACGAGGAGGCGGCTATGGATAGAATAAGATGGAGGCAGATGATCCACTGTAGTGACCTCTAAAGGGAGGAGCCAGAAGAAGAAAAAGAACTCAGCTTATTCGAAGAGGATGGAACATGATGGGAAACCTCCACCAGATAAATTCAAAGACAATTCAGAAAAGATGTGTTTGAGGAAGAGGTGAGTTAGCTCCAGTCCATTTTTAGTGAGGTCATGAGGAGGAGTAGAAAGCTGCAGTAAATCTAATGATCGTGCTGGTGTATGTATAATACCAGCAGTGAGTTCTGAGGACTTGGACGGTCCAAAAACTATTTGCTAACAAATCAGCACAGGCATTTATAGTGGTGCACTATTACAAAATGCTTTTACTCACAAATAGGGGGCTAAAGTTCATTCCTTGCAGTTTGATTTGTTTCTAAAACCATAAATACCAACATGAAACTGGTTTATAATTTTTTTTCTTCTTCTTGCATTTCTGTGTGTTATATGTACAGGACAGGGAAACGGCGATGAGCTCATTACGATTACAACACCAAATTCCAGTTGTTACATAACAAATCTGAACATTACATCTAGATGAGCTAAAGTAACCTTGTTTTTCTTTGTCAATCATCATTTTTCAGATGCAGCAGGCCTATGTAAGCCAAGACAAAGCAATGACTGTGAATAAGAGTTCAGAAAAAAGGGTGATTCACCAAACCAGATGCTTGAAGAGGCTCACTTTTCATCAGTCAACTCTCTTTGAAGACACGATACCAAGATCTGGTAACTGGAAACCAGCAGCTGTAGTAAAAATACACAAGTTCAAAGAACTTTAAGGTGAAGTGGTATTTATTTATTTCTCATATGGTCTTAGATAACAACAAGAAAGACCAAAGTGAAATGTCATCTGCAGCAATAATAACCTCAGGTAAATATTAACATTATATTGCACAATATGAACAATGTTAAGTTAATCAGTAAGTAAATGATTATTTTCTTAAAATAAAGAACAACTGGAGGAGAAAGAGAGACAAGAAGAGTCTCTGGAGAAGATGAAGAGTGAAGACAAAGTAGGAGAGAGAAAAGAAAAAGTACAGCAGGAGCCTCTGGAGAAGATGAGCGGCAAAAAGAAAAGGAAGGAAGAAAAGATACAGGCAGAGCCTCTGGAGAAGATGAGCAGCAAAAGGAAAAGGAAGGAAGAAAAGATACAGGCAGAGCCTCTGGAGAAGATGAGCGGCAAAAGGAAAAGGAAGGAAGAAAAGATACAGGCAGAGCCTCTGGAGAAGATGAAGAGTGAAGACAAAGTAGGAAAGAGAAAAGAAAAAGTACAACAGGAGCCTCTGGAGAAGATGAGGAGCAAAAGGCAAAGGAAGGAAGAAAAGATACAGGCAGAGCTTCTGGAGAAGATGAAGAGTGAAGCCAAAGTAGGAAAGAGAAAAGAAAAAGTGCAGCAGGAACCTCTGGAGAAGATGAAGAGTGAAGCCAAAGTAAGAGAGAGAAAAGAAAAAGTACAGCAGGAGCCTCTGGAGAAGATGAAGAGTGAAGCCAAAGTAAGAGAGAGAAAAGAAAAAGTACAGCAGGAGCCTCTGGAGATGATGAAGAGTGAAGGGGGAAAAAGGACTCTGAAAATAAGGTGCAATTTATTCCATTGCTCCCAGTAAGCCCAAGAAATGCCTTATTTGAGGGCTTTTGCATTGTATTTGTTTTTGAAGATCCCACTTTTTTATTACATAAAAGAGTTGTTAATAAAAAGTGATCATCTAATACTGTGTCCAATGAGTTACTGTCACGTTTATTTTCTGGAATCACTGGTGCTCTCTAGGGCTGCCACGATTAGTCGACTAGTCACGATTACGTCGACTATCAAAATCGTCGACGACTGATTTAATAGTCGACGCATCGTTTGAAGCTTTGTAAGATCCCAAAAGACGCAGGAATAAGTAGTAGGATTTAAGAGTGTAATAACGGACTGAAACAGAAGATGGCAGCACTGCATGTACAAGGAGGCCAGCTGCCGTTAAACCCCGAAGAAGAAGAAGCTGTGTCCCAGAATTCATAGTGCAGCCCAGCTCAGTTTCCAACAATGGCGGCAGCTAGTTAGTTTTAATGTTACTCTTATTATTCTTTCTGGGTCACAAAACAAACGTTTAACATATTTTCAGGCGAGAATGTAGCTGTGTAAACCTCAAATATCTGCTCAGTTTATCAAGACACCACATATTTTCAAAAGCGCTCCGACATTTTCAGAGACGTCTGTTACCCACTAGCTCGTTAGCTAGCCGGGGGCTAGGCTCACTAGAGCCGTGAGAACACCGGACTCCCGGCAAATCGTTTTCAAACCACCGCCGTCTTTCGCTCCTCAGGTTAAACGTGATATATAAGTCACTTAGATAACTTAAAAATGTTATTGTTTGGCTTTTTTCAGTATTTTAGTTGTTCCTGAGTAAATCGGTTTGGCTGAGATTAAAGTTAAAGTTTTTACACAGCTGAAAAAACGTCAAGCAGACAGCTGATTATCAGAAGTGTGAGATGCTCGAGAATATACTCCGGTGTCCTGTTATATTTTAGATAGCAAGGAGTTTATTAAACTCCACCGAAACAATCTGCAAATTTCATTAAAATTTAACAAACTATCATCTTGTCTTTATTTTTAGTTAGCACAGACCTTACACACTTAAAGCTGTAAGCTAATGATAGTTATATAAGAGCAGATGCTGCTGGTGCAATAAGCTGTACGTTTTACGTCCAATGGATGATGATCTGATTAGTCGACTAATCGCAAAAATAATCGGTGACTAGTCGACTATCAAAATAATCGTTTGTGGCAGCCCTAGTGCTCTCAGACTTGACATTATATAATTCCACCATATGTGAGATCAGTCAAATTAAGAAAGGAGACATGCTTCTTGAAGAAGTAAAAGTCAAAGCTTAAGATATAATGTCAGTATGTAAATGTTGAAGTTTTGGGGTATGTTGTACTATACAGTCAAACCATTTGATGCCATTTGGTCCTATATCTACACAAGTTTCAGTTGTAAAATCATAAGGCTAATAAGTTCACATAAACTTCATAACTTAATCAGAATGTACATAGAGGTCCTACCACTGGGGGAAAGACCAAGCACCACAATCTACCACATTTTTGGAACCACTTGCTCTCATCCACATAGGGAGCCGCATTGAACTTGTTAATCTAATAAAAGAAAAAGTGACCTCAATTTTGCAGCGGTTTGCAGATTTGTTCTCCCCCCTGCCCGACTTTAAATGGTAAATGGCCTGCATTTGTATAGCGCTTTTCTAGTCCTTAAGGACCCCAAAGTGCTTTACACTACATTCAGTCATTCACCCATTCACACACTGGCGATAGCAAGCTACATTGTAGCCACAGCTGCCCTGGGGCGCACTGACAGAAGCGAGGCTGCCGGCCACAGGCGCCACCGGGCCCTCTGACCACCACCAGTAGGCAAACATGGGGTTAGTATCTTGCCCAAGGATATTTGGCATGCAGCCAGGAGGCAGCCTGGGATCGAACCACCGACCTTCTGATTAGTGGTTGACCTGCTCTGCCACCTGAGCTACAGCCACCCCAGAAACTTACTTTGCTTATAGAGCGCTATTTTGAAACACAGCCTGGGGTGATAATGCACTCATAGCCTGACTCGAGCACAACAGGCAAATTGTTCAGAAGAAAATGGGCAAAATGTTGAAACTGGGAGTGATAGAAGAGTAACACATTGTGTAGTGTTTCCTCACTTGTAGGGAACAAAGATGCGTCTATGGAACGCCAGGACTGCCATAATGAATTAATTAAATACACCATTAAATAATTAATTAAATATGGCAATAATTAATTAAAATCAGAAATAATTAATTACATAAATATTTACGACACATGTAATTAATTAATTATTGACACATTTAATTAATTATTTATTTATTTCACATGGGTTTTTCTCCACATCACTCGCTGCTTCACCATCTGTAGCTGTAGCGCCACCGTCACCTCATCCGCCTGCAGTCACCCTTCTGCCATCTTCTTCACCGGCTGCTATGTCGCCACCCGGACCTGCCCTGCGCGAGCAGGAGCTCGGGGAGCCGGAGGAGCCCACGAGGCAGCCGAGGAGCAGGAGCACCTCATCGAGCAGGAGCCGGAGCTGGAGCTCAGTGGGCAGGAGCTCGGAGAGCGGGAGAAGCCCGCGCCGCCAGCTGCGCAGCTCAGCGAGCCGGAGCAGGAGCGGCTCAGCAAGCCGGAGCAGCTCAGCGAGCCACCAGCTGAGGAGCCAGCGCCGCTGCAGCTCAGTGAGCCGGAGCAGTGTGTTTGTGTAGATGAAACTACAGGGTTATTTGCTGTGCAGAGAACTGGCCATGGGTTCTCTGTGCCAGTTCACGTTCAGAGGAAAACATGGGGGATGTCTCACAATATCAGATGTGAGCTGGAGGAATGTCAGCAATACCAGTTGCTGGCCCAGCGGAGCGGACTAGGCTTCATGCGAGCGCCTTCGCTCACTAGATTACTGTCGAGAAACTGTAAAGGAGGTTTTTCTTCAAGAGCACATCGTGATGGAAATGGTGGACCTTAAATTTTTTGGAGAGGCCAAAGCTGCTACATGCATAAAGAGACAGAAAGCTGCCCAGATGGCATATGCTCCACTTTGTGTGAGGGTGGATTTTGGTGGATCCTCAACACAGATCTGTTTGTCTGTATTTGAGCCGGAAATACACAGTTTCTGCCGTCTTGGCAGAATATTTGTGACTTACAGTGCTCTGAGGAACACCTGGCATTGTGCTTGTGCAAAGCCATGAATATCATGTCCTCATAAAAACATAGCTAAATGGCATCTTTTCCAGACACAGAGAGACATCTTCAAATCAACTGTACCACTATCATCAGGCACCCCATCACAGATGACTCAGGAGAGTTCTTCCTTTGAGGACAATGCCGCAGAATTCAACTTGTCCCAGAGCTGAAAGGCTGGCTGAACAGTCAAGTTGTTGAACAGTTCTTTGCAAACATGAGGAAAAGCAATTACTTTTTAAGTAATATGAGTCCATCCACACATGTGTTTTTGATGAGAAATATAACTCATCATTATAACACTGTCACCAACAAGAAACTTCTGGAGAGGCAGCTACGACATGGTCGACTTGGAAAGATCAATATCTCATTGTCAGCACTGGGTCAAGCTGTTGTAGGTAAGTATATGCATTGTCTTATGACCAGAACGCTACCACACAAATACAAATCTTTTTTACACACACACAAATTCTTTTTACACATACAAAACTGATTTACAAGTACAAAATATTTATGACCACATTTTGAGCCCATAGATTTGTTCCTATCTGTGTGTGTATATTCTTTTCTTTGTGTACCTAGCCCCAAAGGTGTGCAATAAACCCAGAGAAACCACAGAAACACTGTTGAACCCAGCACCTTCAATGTCTGGTGACACTGGTAAAATTTCTTATTTTGAATAGTGATTGTCATATATAGGTGAAATAATAATCTTGCATTCATTATCTTGTTGTAGTTGAGGGCTCATAAACGAATTTGTTACATGCTGTTTCAAATGAATTTCCTTCTATAAATAGTGCTCATTTTTCTTGCATTTGTATGCATTTAATATGCATTCTATGTAATGTTTTGTCTGAAACCTGTTAAAAGCCCTATAGGACCTCAGGAAAGAGTTGACAATAAGAAAGCCAATAGAAGGTCAACAGATGCAACTTTTCCTGACCTGGGTGGACCACCGTGCGAAGCTCTGACAAAGCCTGAGAACATTTTGGCCAGCCGTTCATCGTGGTGTTTTGTACCGCACCCTGGCCAACAACAGCTTGTATGTTAAAGTTTTCAGATGTCGCAAAGTGCAACTTTTAGTGCTTTTCTGATTTTGTCATCCATAGTCTATGACAACTCTGTTTTTTTAGCTCAACTATGTTCTGGACATCAGCAGACCCAAAGATGAGCTGATTGTTGAAACGTCTTCTGGATGCCTCACGCGGGCAGATTTTTGGACACTGGGTTTAAACAAACAAATGGAATCGACTGTAAGTATTTTGTTTCTACGAATATGAAATAATAAAGTGTACATTCATTGTTATCATGATTTTTTCTGTTTCAGATTGGAAATGGCTGTTTTGAGCTTATCACTAAAATTGTTCAGTCAAAGGTACTGTATGTTGTAGATGATGATTGTCAAGCTTTAATTTAAAGAGTTGTTGTTTTAAATGTGTTGTTTTTACATTCTAGGGCAGGGGTCACTAACAGGCGGACCGGGATCCGAGTCCGGACCCAGTCGCCATCCTACATGGACCCGGACCTATAGTTAACAAAATATTAAATTATCAAATCAAATCACTTTTATTGTCACATCACATGTGCAGGCACACTGGCACAGCACATGCGAGTGAAATTCTTGTGTGCGAGCCCCACAAGCAACAGAGATGTGCAAAACACAACGACACAAACGAGCAAAATACAAGAATGGCCAACCTGAAACTAATAAATATATGTACAATATATAATAGTGTATGCATTTCTGGATGTGTATACTAAATGTTTTCCTACGTGTGTGTGTGTGTGTGTGTGTGTGTGTGTGTGTGTGTGTGTATACACATTTTTACAAATTAAATAGTAAAAAATAATAAAATAAAATATAAAAATATACAGAGTTGAATATGTGCAAAACAGTGGCATTACTGTACAGTATGTAGTGCATAATGTTGAAGTTCCAGTAGTGAAGCTGAGGTGTCTATGAAGTGTTCAGCAGTCTGATGGCCTGATGGAAGAAGCTGTCTCTCAGTCTGCTGGTACGGGACCGGATGCTGCAGAACCTCCTTCCTGATGGAAGCAGTCTGAACAGTTTATGGCTGGGGTGACTGGAGTCCTTGATGATCCTCCCCGCTTTCCTCAGGCAGCGCTTCCTGTAGATGTCTTGGAGGGAGGGAAGCTCACCTCCAATTATCCGTTCAGAGCACCGCACTACTCGCTGGAGAGCTTTGCAGTTGTAGGCGGTGCTGTTGCCATACCAGGTGGTGATGCATCCAGTGAGGATGCTCTCAATGGCACAGTGATAGAAGGTCCTGAGGATGCGGGGGCTCATGCCGAATCTTTTCAGTCTCCTGAGAAAGAAGAGGCGCTGCTGCGCCTTCTTCACTGTTTTGTTTGTGTGTACTGACCACGTAAGATCCTCAGCCAGATGTACACCAAGGAACCGGAAGCTGCTCACTCTCTCCACAGCAGCGCCGTTGATGGTGATGGGGGTGTGTACTTCTCTGCACCTCCGGAAGTCCACTATCAACTCCTTTGTCTTTGCGACGTTGAGGGTGAGATGGTTGTCTTGACACCAGTGGGTCAGGGCGCTGACCTCCTCCCTGTAAGCCGTCTCATCACCATTGGTGATAAGACCCACCACTGTAGTGTCGTCCGCAAACTTCACAATGATGTTGGAGTTGTTAGTGGCTGTGCAGTCGTAGGTGTAGAGTGAGTACAGGAGAGGGCTCAGTACACACCCCTGTGGAGCACCAGTGTTCAGTGTGATGGGGGATGAGGTGATGCTGCCCAGTCTGACCACTTGGCGTCTGTCAGACAGGAAGCTAAGGATCCAGCTGCAGAGGGAGCTGCTCAGTCCTAGATCCTGCAGTTTCCTGTCCAGCTTCGAGGGAACGATGGTATTGAATGCTGAGTTGTAATCTACAAACAGCATTCTCACATACGTGTCTCTTATATTTAATTTTGACGGGCGATTCAATTTTAAGCGGTAACGTTACATTGTATTAGACCAGGGAACATACAAACCAATTGTGTGCGAGTTAAGCCACCCACGTGACACTACTTAGCCAATCACATCTGCGCATTCAAGGCGATCGCAACGCTGAGTGCAGACACAGACAGACAGAGGAAAGAGATGGTGAGAGGCGAATGACAAGCGAGACGATTAACGATACAGTGAGACAAGACGTGAGTGGGAGTCACAAGAGGTAAAACAACTATGGCGCTTTCAAAAAAGAGAAAAGTAGACACCGAAAATAGAACTTTCAAGACTGAATGGACCGACACATATATGTTCATTCTTCCGGCCGCAAGCAGCAAACCAGTGTGTCTCATATGTTCAGAAACCGTGGCACTGATTAAAAGTGGCAATGTCAAACGCCACTATGAGACAAAGCACAAAGCTTTTGAACAATCATACCCACCCAAGTCTGAACTCAGGTCCCAGAAAATTAGCAGTCTCAGAGCCCAATATGATCAATCCACAAGGATCTTAACCAGTTCTTTCACCGCCCAACAACGTGCTCATGAATGTTCCCTCAGAGTTGCTTGGATTTTAGGTCAACAGAAAAAGCCCTTTGCAGATGCAGGTGTTGTCAAAGAGTGCATGAGTGCAGTAGCAGAAACATTACTTGAGGGTAAACAAAAAGAAGAGCTTTGTGACAAAATAAAGCAAATACCTATGTCAGCATCAACAGCCACAAAGAGAAGTGAAATATTAGCTCAGGATGTGCTAACCCAGCTGGAAGAGGTCCGGGACATCATAATGTCTAACTTACGTTATGATTGTGATAGAGAAGCAACCTTTTTTTTTTTTTTATTTATATCTGAACGTATGAACAATAGACTGTCAAATCAATGAAAATACAAGTTAAAAACATTTCAACAAAATTTATTGTTAACACTGAAACACACAGTAGGCCTACATTAGATATAGGGCTGCTGTTTAAAATGAATTAGAGAAAATAAATAAAATGGCCAAATTGTGCATCTTAAAACAAAGTGTTTAATTTCAGAGAAAAAAGTTTCCCTTTTTCTTTACATTTTACATCTCGACTTAACAGTCTCAATACATTTTCAACAGATAACATCAAAACATTTTAACAATTTTACAGTTTCTCTTTCTTTCACCCCCTTATATTCCACTTCCCCACTTTCTGTTGTTCAGTGAGAGAATTGAGCTTTAGTTTGCTCTACTAGGATTTTAAATCTGGACTGGAATGGTGTCAGGGCCATTCTCATACACATGTGTAGGTGCTCATTGGTGAGCCTGGAACGATATTTAGTTTTTATTATGTTCATTGTGGAGAAAGCTGCCTGACAGCTGTATGTGGAGCCAAACATGGTCAAGATGTACAGGGCTACTTTCCTCAGATTTGGGAAAGCTGTCTCAGAGACCATTTGGGGCCAGAAAGTGGCAGGTTCAGTTCTTCCAAACTGCTCTTTCAGGGCCACATCTGCTTGGAGATCAATCAGTAGCATTTGAAGAGGCCCAGCATTTGCCCACTTGAAGTGCTGTGTGACTTCCTTTGAGAACCCTCTGACATCAGTGATGGCAAATGGGTTCTTTATGAACATGGTGAGCTGCTGTCCAAAGCTGAAGCTATCAAAACGTTTGCTGAAGTTTTCAATCAGCTTATCAACAAAGTCAACAAAAGAGGACACATCTCTCTGTCCCTGAACCTGTTCCTTCACTAAGTGTGCATAGTCTCCTTGCAGGTCTTCTTTGAACACTTCAAGTTTCCTCTGAAAGCAGCGGACAGCTGTCATCAGTTCACAAATTGAATTGTCCTTCCCCTGCAGCTTCAAATTCAGTTCATTCAGGTGTGAAGTGATATCAACCAAAAAGGCCACAATATCCATGTTTTTCCCATCATTTAAAAAGAGAGAAAAGTTTGTTGCTTTTTGACTTTCCAGCTCTTCCAAGAAAGCTGCTACTTCACTTCTGATGGACCAAAATCGCTCCAATGCCCTGCCTTTGCTAAGCCATCTCACATTGTTGTGAAGCAGAAGGTCATCAGCGTGTGCATCAACTTCTCTGAGAAATTCCCTGAGCATGCGATGCTGACAAGAAGAAGATGCCCTGAGAAAATTTATCATTTTCATCATTATTTTCATCACCTCAGCATACTCATCTGAGAGGGTGGAGCATAAGACAGACTGATGAATAATGCAATGGTAAGAGATTAGCTCTGGATTGTCTTCTTTCATTCTTGCTACAGCTCCTTTCTCTCTCCCCATCATAGCAGGGGCTCCATCTGTGGTTATTGAAACCACTTGGTTTGGCTCTATTCCTCGCTTTGTTAACATTTCCTTAATGGCCAGGTAAATATCCTCTCCTCTTGTAGTGCTGTGAAGGGAAGTTACACCTAGCAGGTCTTCACAGAACTCTTTATCATTGTTGAAGAACCTTACATAAACTAACAGCTGAGCATTGTCAGACACATCAGTGGACTCATCTACAGCCAAGCCTACACATGGTGTCTTATGAATAGCTTCTTCCAGCTGGGATAGCACATCCTGAGCTAATATTTCACTTCTCTTTGTGGCTGTTGATGCTGACATAGGTATTTGCTTTATTTTGTCACAAAGCTCTTCTTTTTGTTTACCCTCAGTTTAAAACTACACCACCACCATTGCTGCCTGTGATTTGATCTGCATTCTGGGATACCTGGCTGCCCCAAGTCTACACAAGCAATCGATTATCTAGGATCGACCTGTTTTGACTTACTTTGCACGGCAACCAATCAAATGTTAGAGAAGCTGCATGGGCAACGTTAACCCCGCCCCCTGAGTTTGATGGGTGAGGCTGACAGATAAAATTATTTCAAGATGAGAGCCAGGCGCCAGGACTGCCAAAATGAAATAAATAAATATATCATTAAATAATTAATTAAATGTGTCAATAATTAATTAAAATGTGAAATACATAAATAATTAATTAAATGTGTCAATAATTAATTAATTACATGTGTCATAACTATTTATTTAATTAATTAATTCCAATTTTCATTAATTATTGCCACATTTAATTAATTATTTAATGGTGTATTTAATTAATTCATTATGGCAGTCCTGGCATTCCATACACTAATGCCTTCGCTCCTTTTCGCTTGCGCTTTATTTTGACCACGAAAATGGCGCATCAGGCCAAAATCCTTTCCACGCCCACCCCCGTGACATCACGCTCCAAAGCCCTATGGTAACTAATGTTATGAAAATGCTCCGCCCCTAATGAGCATTTGAGCAGCCAATCATAATCATCTATGTCATGTGATCATGAGTAAGGCAGCGGATTTTTCTACTGAAAGTTTCGAAGCACCATGGATGACGAATTTGAAGGTACCAGCTCTCAGGTATGAAGCTAACTTTCAAAAGTTACATGAATATAAACAGGTACCTTGTCAGGGGTTTCTTTGTTTTTGTTTGTTTGTTTTTTTAACCCTGTCCTGTCTGGCAGGTATATTGCAATCAGACTTGTGATCTGAATGCAGGGCTCTAGAGTGCAACCAATTTGGTCGCAAATGTGACCAAATTTTTCAGTGGTGAGACTAAAAATAAATATTTGGTCGTGCAACCAACTATTCTGGTAACAAAAAAAAATCTCTGCAATTCTCCATGTGGTCAACAACAGACACACATTATGCCCCTATCGTGGACTAAACCAATCAGAGATAGTCAGGGGCGGGACCTCTCTGATTGGCCGTGGTCCGGTTGAAAATGCTGGTGGAAGAGAGAGGTGAGTAGCTTGAATAAAGCGATATCAATTCATTAACGGATTCCACACAAAGACGTATCACAGAGCGGACCCCACGCATCAGAATCAGCTTTGTCTTTCTCGGCTTTCTCACCCGACAGCCCGAACACGGACACACTGTCGGAGCTGTCGGGTCCGTTCTGTGTTTACGTCTGTTTTGCGCTGATTCTGAGCTTTAAGCAGCTGCGCGCTCCCGCGGACGGTAATCACAGTCACTGTCTAGCACAACACCTGGAGCTAAGGGGGCAAAACAATCACATGAGTGCTGCTGTTTGACTGAGGAAGAATAAAGTAGTCGTGGTAAGGAAATCACATGACCACTTAAAGACAAAGCAACAAGGTGATATATACCAGTTTTTAAATTGTGTTGATAGGCCACGTAAAACCAGAGTCACGATAAACAAGATATACGCGGCGTTTTTTCCTCAATAGTTTCATCACGTTTAATGTCTAAGGACAGCTCAGCGAGACGAGCAAAAAATAAAAACAGGGCAAGTTTCAGGAGTGACGGAGAGAGAGAGAGACAGTAGAAAAAGAGAGAGAGCGAGTTTTGAGATGTGAGAGATTTGTGAAGTTTAGCGTGTTTGGAGTGTGTAGTTAATGTGTTGTCTTGTGTAGTTAGTGTGTAGTGTTGTGGATAGTTTTGTGTTGTGTGTCAGAACAATGAGGTGACTGCTGTCTCCTGTTAGAAAACGGAGTGATACACTTACTGCTGTCAGACCTGCAGGTATCAGGCTGTGATGTTCTCCTTTATAGTGGACAGAAAGTATTTTTTTTTGGAGTGGCACAAATAATTTGTGTGGCATCTTATTGAAGAACAGCTGATTGTTCTGTAAATAGTTTGAAATGGTTATTTTAAAAATCAAGGTAAAAGGTAAATGGATGCAAATAACTTTGTTGTTTGCAAAACTTGCGCATAGGATTTTAAAATTGTCAATTTATATTTCCATTTAAAGTTATGAAATATTTATTTCATAACTTTAAATGCAAATGAATCATATGATTCATTAAAAATGTTTGTGGTTGTTACAGTAAAAAAATATAACTTTTTCTACTCTGATTTTATGTTTTTTGTCTGGTTTTAGATCAATTGTGTTAATACAGTATGTCAAAATGAAAACATGACTGTAAATTCTGACACGTGAGGTTGTGCTGAAAACAATGACACCAAACAAGGCAAAGTAAATAGTTTTTAAAGGTAAAATGTGGAAGGAAAATCAAAAGTAGTTAAAAATGGCCGAATATACCCTGGACCCCAGAGGGTTAAACGTTTAGGTTTTTTTTAGTTTTTAGTTTTGTTTTAAAGTAATGCAATAGTTACTTTTCCAAGTAATTAATTACTTTTAGAATATTGTAACTCAGTTACTAACTCAGTTACTTTTTTGAAGAAGTAACTAGTAACTATAATTAATTACTTTTTCAAAGTAACTTGCCCAACACTGCCCAATTTAGGGTCTGCACGCTTGAAGTACACGCACTACGAGTACTACGTACGGTGTGTACGTAGTATGAGAAGTGCGGAAGTGAGAGGCTTGTGAAATGGGACGGTCTAGCTTTCGTCGTGCTGTTCAGGTTGCCTAGCAACCATGATACTAACCGCGAGAAACGTTTCATACAGCTTTGTTTGACAGAAATGAAGGAGAAAAAATGTTTTGTTGGTCATTTATTTTTGTCATGACATCACTTTGATTAGTTGAGTATCTGAGGCTGAGACCAGAGGACTGTAAAACATGATAGTTGGGCTTCATTTCTGTACTGAACAGTCATTTTAAGATTAGTTAGTAAATAACAATTAGCTAATGTTGTTCATGAGACTAAAATCATCTCACTGTGGTAATGTAAATGTGGTAATGGCCAATAACATATGTATTGTCAGATTATCATGATCTATATATATGTATATGTATGTGTATATATATTAGGGGTGCAACGATACACAAAATTCACGGTTCGGTTCGGTTCGATACTTTGGTGTCACGGTTCGATATTTTTTCGATACAAAAAAAATGTTCATGCCTTTTTAATTTGTCATTTATTAAAATTATAAATATATATTTTAACTCAAAAGTACAGTTTTTAAATTTAACCCTAACCCTTGTACGTGTTTTTTATTTTGACAGCGAATGTGCTCCACTTATGTGCATCCCTGGTTATTTAACACAGCTTAACTTTCTGTCTCGCTAGCTTGCCCTGCGCTCTTCCTTCTGATGATGCTGTCTGTGTTGAGCGCTCAGTGGATCTGCGCTGGACAGTGCAGCCTAGGCGGAGTAGTTGAACGCAGATTCACTGAGCGCTCAACACAGACAGCATCGTCAGAAGGAAAGTTGATAAAAAAAATTACAAATTTTGTATTGTTCTTTTTTTTTCTCCCCTTTGGTTTTCTTTCTTTCTCTCCCCTCTTTCTTTCATTCTTTCCCCCTGTCCTATCCCACAGTCATGTCTGTCCCGTTTGCAACTGAAAATAAAATAAATTCATAATTATAATAAAGGTCAATCAAATGGACCAATATGATGATCCACTTGGTAAAATAAATCTGCTTGGCATCTTTCTTGGCCTCAAGACAACAATTCTGATGGCTATAGATCCAAACGGGACAAAAAAAAAAAAAAAAAAAATTTTTTTTTTTTTTTAAAAATTGTATTGTTCGATACATATGCGTACCGAACCGAAAGCACTGTATCGAACGGTTCGATATCGATACGAATATCGTTGGGGTTAGGGTTAGGTGTTGAGTAAAGAACAGGCCACCAGCAAGCTGGTAGCCTGGCGTGCACGGGCCATCGATGGGGCTGGGTGGTGGTGTCCCTGCCCTGGTTCAAAAAATTACCCATATCTTGGGTTTAGTGCACTTTATTGGGCCTTCGCGACGTTTCGGCGTATTTTCGCCTTCCTCAGGCTGGCCCAATATGTTTCTGTCTGTTTGTTCTCTGTGTGCCTCTCTTGGCTTTTATACTTGTGTTGTCTCCTCCCACTTTTAGGTTTTCTGTTTGTGTTTCTTTCAAACTTTCTTTCTTAGTTTCTCACTTGTTTTTCTGTTTCTCTCTTTCTCTTACTTGTTTTTCTGTTTCTGTTATTTGTTTTTCTGCTTCTCTTATTTGTTTTTCTTCTTATTTGTTTTTCTGTTTCTCTTACTTGTTTTTCTTCTTATTTGTTTAGGGTTAGGGGGGGTTAGGGTTAGGGTTAGGGTTAGGGGTTAGGGTTAGGGTTAGGGGTTAGGGGTTAGGGTTAGGGTTAGGGGTTAGGGGGTTAGGGTTAGGGGGGTTAGGGGTTAGGGTTAGGGGTTAGGGGGGTTAGGGGAAGATAAAGTTGGGAGACCGGTCCCCGAAGGGGGCCGGGCTCCAATGCACTGTCCATACCTGCCCCCATCCCGGGCGGCAAGGTCCCCCAGGGTTTTTCCTCTTTATTATAATCCTTATTTTATTGTATTATCCTATTATTGTCTCATTAAATTGACATTATTGTATATTTTAATTATTTTTAAGGTAATATTTAAGGACACATCATCAGTAGTGGACCCTGGAATCATCGGATGTTTCGGCCATTAACACTAGACATCCTCTTCCAAGGAAGGCCCTCCCAAGGTTGATCACGCCTTGGAGTGTGTCATCAATTAAATAAGATAATAGTAATTAATTAATGCCTTTCTGGGCTTTAATTTTTAAAGTTTCCTAATAGTAATTAAATAATGCCTTTCTGGGCTTTAATTTTTAAAGTTTCCAAGAGGCCAATCGGGCCCTGTCAGGTTCAATCGCCTTTTAGAGAGTTAATTAGGCCCTATTTGGGTTCATGGCAATCTAACGTATGTCCGTGACTTTGAGAATTTCACTCAAGAGCCACCCCGGGCGGTCTGCGCTTGGGGGGACGAAGGCAGTGTCCAAAGGTCGCCTGCGAATGCCCCAGCCGCGGAGACGTGGAGGTCTCCGATTGATTGCATGTCTGCACTTGGGGGGACGAAGGCAGTGCCCGAAGGCCGCCTGCGACTACCCCAGCCACGGAGACGCGGAGGTCTCCGATTGATTGCATGATCCATATGTCCTGCCTAACTCACAATTATTAGCTTTAGTTTAGAGTATTAATATCATCTCATAAATGCTTCTCCTTCAGTCGTTTCCTATATTTGTTATTATGTATTCTCACATACCTGCACCTTGTCCTTCGAATGAGGCCTCCTCCCTGGTCTGTCTGCCACCTGCTCCCTGTGCTCCATGTGCTCTGCCTGGTCTGACTTCCTGGTTCCCATCATGCACTTGATCGATCTCCAGGGCAACCACTGTTGTGTCCTTGAACTGCCATCATTAGCTTTAGCCATAGCATAATGTTAGCTTCCATATTAGCATCCATGAAACTCAATATAAAGTTGACTAGTCCCATGTACAAATTGTACTTTATCATGTGTCACTGTCATACAATTGTTAGCATTAGCTTAGCACCATGGCTTTCTTGTTAGCATTAGCTTAGCACTTTAGCTTTCTTTGTTTTTATTGTTTTAATGGCACCCCCTTCTCACATTCCTTTTTTGGTTTTCTTTGTTTTTATTGTTTTGATGGCACCCCCTCATCATATTTCCTTTCCAGCATCAGCTAAGCACCTTGGCTTTCTTGTTAGCAATGGCTTAGCACTCTAGCTTTCTTTGTTTTTATTGTTTTAATGGCACCCCCATCTCACATTCCTTTTTTGGTTTTCTTTGTTTTTATTGTTTTAATGGCACCCCCTCATCATATTTCCTTTCCAGCATCAGCTAAGCACCTTGGCTTTCTTGTTAGCACTGGCTTAGCACTCTAGCTTTCTTTGTTTTTATTGTTTTTGTTGTTTTAATGGCACCCCCATCTCACATTCCTTTTTTGGTTTTCTTTGTTTTTATTGTTTTAATGGCACCCCCTCATCATATTTCCTTTCCAGCATCAGCTAAGCACCTTGGCTTTCTTGTTAGCAATGGCTTAGCACTCTAGCTTTCTTTGTTTTTATTGTTTTTGTTGTTTTAATGGCACCCCCATCTCACATTCCTTTTTTGGTTTTCTTTGTTTTTATTGTTTTAATGGCACCCCCTCATCATATTTCCTTTCCAGCATTTGTCTTTCTCAAGTGGTTAGGTTTAGGATTGGGAGGGGGTCGGGACACCCCCAGCCCAGTGAAGGAAGCCCCCAGGGAACCCCACACTACCCAGGCGGGTGGTCAGGCGGCACTGGCTGGTTAGGGGAAGATAAAGTTGGGAGACCGGTCCCCGAAGGGGGCCGGGCTCCAATGCACTGTCCATACCTGCCCCCATCCCGGGCGGCAAGGTCCCCCAGGGTTTTTCCTCTTTATTATAATCCTTATTTTATTGTATTATCCTATTATTGTCTCATTAAATTGACATTATTGTATATTTTAATTATTTTTAAGGTAATATTTAAGGACACATCATCAGTAGTGGACCCTGGAATCATCGGATGTTTCGGCCATTAACACTAGACATCCTCTTCCAAGGAAGGCCCTCCCAAGGTTGATCACGCCTTGGAGTGTGTCATCAATTAAATAAGATAATAGTAATTAATTAATGCCTTTCTGGGCTTTAATTTTTAAAGTTTCCTAATAGTAATTAAATAATGCCTTTCTGGGCTTTAATTTTTAAAGTTTCCAAGAGGCCAATCGGGCCCTGTCAGGTTCAATCGCCTTTTAGAGAGTTAATTAGGCCCTATTTGGGTTCATGGCAATCTAACGTATGTCCGTGACTTTGAGAATTTCACTCAAGAGCCACCCCGGGCGGTCTGCGCTTGGGGGGACGAAGGCAGTGTCCAAAGGTCGCCTGCGAATGCCCCAGCCGCGGAGACGTGGAGGTCTCCGATTGATTGCATGTCTGCACTTGGGGGGACGAAGGCAGTGCCCGAAGGCCGCCTGCGACTACCCCAGCCACGGAGACGCGGAGGTCTCCGATTGATTGCATGATCCATATGTCCTGCCTAACTCACAATTATTAGCTTTAGTTTAGAGTATTAATATCATCTCATAAATGCTTCTCCTTCAGTCGTTTCCTATATTTGTTATTATGTATTCTCACATACCTGCACCTTGTCCTTCGAATGAGGCCTCCTCCCTGGTCTGTCTGCCACCTGCTCCCTGTGCTCCATGTGCTCTGCCTGGTCTGACTTCCTGGTTCCCATCATGCACTTGATCGATCTCCAGGGCAACCACTGTTGTGTCCTTGAACTGCCATCATTAGCTTTAGCCATAGCATAATGTTAGCTTCCATATTAGCATCCATGAAACTCAATATAAAGTTGACTAGTCCCATGTACAAATTGTACTTTATCATGTGTCACTGTCATACAATTGTTAGCATTAGCTTAGCACCATGGCTTTCTTGTTAGCATTAGCTTAGCACTTTAGCTTTCTTTGTTTTTATTGTTTTAATGGCACCCCCTTCTCACATTCCTTTTTTGGTTTTCTTTGTTTTTATTGTTTTGATGGCACCCCCTCATCATATTTCCTTTCCAGCATCAGCTAAGCACCTTGGCTTTCTTGTTAGCAATGGCTTAGCACTCTAGCTTTCTTTGTTTTTATTGTTTTAATGGCACCCCCATCTCACATTCCTTTTTTGGTTTTCTTTGTTTTTATTGTTTTAATGGCACCCCCTCATCATATTTCCTTTCCAGCATCAGCTAAGCACCTTGGCTTTCTTGTTAGCACTGGCTTAGCACTCTAGCTTTCTTTGTTTTTATTGTTTTTGTTGTTTTAATGGCACCCCCATCTCACATTCCTTTTTTGGTTTTCTTTGTTTTTATTGTTTTAATGGCACCCCCTCATCATATTTCCTTTCCAGCATCAGCTAAGCACCTTGGCTTTCTTGTTAGCAATGGCTTAGCACTCTAGCTTTCTTTGTTTTTATTGTTTTTGTTGTTTTAATGGCACCCCCATCTCACATTCCTTTTTTGGTTTTCTTTGTTTTTATTGTTTTAATGGCACCCCCTCATCATATTTCCTTTCCAGCATTTGTCTTTCTCAAGTGGTTAGGTTTAGGATTGGGAGGGGGTCGGGACACCCCCAGCCCAGTGAAGGAAGCCCCCAGGGAACCCCACACTACCCAGGCGGGTGGTCAGGCGGCACTGGCTGGTTAGGGGAAGATAAAGTTGGGAGACCGGTCCCCGAAGGGGGCCGGGCTCCAATGCACTGTCCATACCTGCCCCCATCCCGGGCGGCAAGGTCCCCCAGGGTTTTTCCTCTTTATTATAATCCTTATTTTATTGTATTATCCTATTATTGTCTCATTAAATTGACATTATTGTATATTTTAATTATTTTTAAGGTAATATTTAAGGACACATCATCAGTAGTGGACCCTGGAATCATCGGATGTTTCGGCCATTAACACTAGACATCCTCTTCCAAGGAAGGCCCTCCCAAGGTTGATCACGCCTTGGAGTGTGTCATCAATTAAATAAGATAATAGTAATTAATTAATGCCTTTCTGGGCTTTAATTTTTAAAGTTTCCTAATAGTAATTAAATAATGCCTTTCTGGGCTTTAATTTTTAAAGTTTCCAAGAGGCCAATCGGGCCCTGTCAGGTTCAATCGCCTTTTAGAGAGTTAATTAGGCCCTATTTGGGTTCATGGCAATCTAACGTATGTCCGTGACTTTGAGAATTTCACTCAAGAGCCACCCCGGGCGGTCTGCGCTTGGGGGGACGAAGGCAGTGTCCAAAGGTCGCCTGCGAATGCCCCAGCCGCGGAGACGTGGAGGTCTCCGATTGATTGCATGTCTGCACTTGGGGGGACGAAGGCAGTGCCCGAAGGCCGCCTGCGACTACCCCAGCCACGGAGACGCGGAGGTCTCCGATTGATTGCATGATCCATATGTCCTGCCTAACTCACAATTATTAGCTTTAGTTTAGAGTATTAATATCATCTCATAAATGCTTCTCCTTCAGTCGTTTCCTATATTTGTTATTATGTATTCTCACATACCTGCACCTTGTCCTTCGAATGAGGCCTCCTCCCTGGTCTGTCTGCCACCTGCTCCCTGTGCTCCATGTGCTCTGCCTGGTCTGACTTCCTGGTTCCCATCATGCACTTGATCGATCTCCAGGGCAACCACTGTTGTGTCCTTGAACTGCCATCATTAGCTTTAGCCATAGCATAATGTTAGCTTCCATATTAGCATCCATGAAACTCAATATAAAGTTGACTAGTCCCATGTACAAATTGTACTTTATCATGTGTCACTGTCATACAATTGTTAGCATTAGCTTAGCACCATGGCTTTCTTGTTAGCATTAGCTTAGCACTTTAGCTTTCTTTGTTTTTATTGTTTTAATGGCACCCCCTTCTCACATTCCTTTTTTGGTTTTCTTTGTTTTTATTGTTTTGATGGCACCCCCTCATCATATTTCCTTTCCAGCATCAGCTAAGCACCTTGGCTTTCTTGTTAGCAATGGCTTAGCACTCTAGCTTTCTTTGTTTTTATTGTTTTAATGGCACCCCCATCTCACATTCCTTTTTTGGTTTTCTTTGTTTTTATTGTTTTAATGGCACCCCCTCATCATATTTCCTTTCCAGCATCAGCTAAGCACCTTGGCTTTCTTGTTAGCACTGGCTTAGCACTCTAGCTTTCTTTGTTTTTATTGTTTTTGTTGTTTTAATGGCACCCCCATCTCACATTCCTTTTTTGGTTTTCTTTGTTTTTATTGTTTTAATGGCACCCCCTCATCATATTTCCTTTCCAGCATCAGCTAAGCACCTTGGCTTTCTTGTTAGCAATGGCTTAGCACTCTAGCTTTCTTTGTTTTTATTGTTTTTGTTGTTTTAATGGCACCCCCATCTCACATTCCTTTTTTGGTTTTCTTTGTTTTTATTGTTTTAATGGCACCCCCTCATCATATTTCCTTTCCAGCATTTGTCTTTCTCAAGTGGTTAGGTTTAGGATTGGGAGGGGGTCGGGACACCCCCAGCCCAGTGAAGGAAGCCCCCAGGGAACCCCACACTACCCAGGCGGGTGGTCAGGCGGCACTGGCTGGTTAGGGGAAGATAAAGTTGGGAGACCGGTCCCCGAAGGGGGCCGGGCTCCAATGCACTGTCCATACCTGCCCCCATCCCGGGCGGCAAGGTCCCCCAGGGTTTTTCCTCTTTATTATAATCCTTATTTTATTGTATTATCCTATTATTGTCTCATTAAATTGACATTATTGTATATTTTAATTATTTTTAAGGTAATATTTAAGGACACATCATCAGTAGTGGACCCTGGAATCATCGGATGTTTCGGCCATTAACACTAGACATCCTCTTCCAAGGAAGGCCCTCCCAAGGTTGATCACGCCTTGGAGTGTGTCATCAATTAAATAAGATAATAGTAATTAATTAATGCCTTTCTGGGCTTTAATTTTTAAAGTTTCCTAATAGTAATTAAATAATGCCTTTCTGGGCTTTAATTTTTAAAGTTTCCAAGAGGCCAATCGGGCCCTGTCAGGTTCAATCGCCTTTTAGAGAGTTAATTAGGCCCTATTTGGGTTCATGGCAATCTAACGTATGTCCGTGACTTTGAGAATTTCACTCAAGAGCCACCCCGGGCGGTCTGCGCTTGGGGGGACGAAGGCAGTGTCCAAAGGTCGCCTGCGAATGCCCCAGCCGCGGAGACGTGGAGGTCTCCGATTGATTGCATGTCTGCACTTGGGGGGACGAAGGCAGTGCCCGAAGGCCGCCTGCGACTACCCCAGCCACGGAGACGCGGAGGTCTCCGATTGATTGCATGATCCATATGTCCTGCCTAACTCACAATTATTAGCTTTAGTTTAGAGTATTAATATCATCTCATAAATGCTTCTCCTTCAGTCGTTTCCTATATTTGTTATTATGTATTCTCACATACCTGCACCTTGTCCTTCGAATGAGGCCTCCTCCCTGGTCTGTCTGCCACCTGCTCCCTGTGCTCCATGTGCTCTGCCTGGTCTGACTTCCTGGTTCCCATCATGCACTTGATCGATCTCCAGGGCAACCACTGTTGTGTCCTTGAACTGCCATCATTAGCTTTAGCCATAGCATAATGTTAGCTTCCATATTAGCATCCATGAAACTCAATATAAAGTTGACTAGTCCCATGTACAAATTGTACTTTATCATGTGTCACTGTCATACAATTGTTAGCATTAGCTTAGCACCATGGCTTTCTTGTTAGCATTAGCTTAGCACTTTAGCTTTCTTTGTTTTTATTGTTTTAATGGCACCCCCTTCTCACATTCCTTTTTTGGTTTTCTTTGTTTTTATTGTTTTGATGGCACCCCCTCATCATATTTCCTTTCCAGCATCAGCTAAGCACCTTGGCTTTCTTGTTAGCAATGGCTTAGCACTCTAGCTTTCTTTGTTTTTATTGTTTTAATGGCACCCCCATCTCACATTCCTTTTTTGGTTTTCTTTGTTTTTATTGTTTTAATGGCACCCCCTCATCATATTTCCTTTCCAGCATCAGCTAAGCACCTTGGCTTTCTTGTTAGCACTGGCTTAGCACTCTAGCTTTCTTTGTTTTTATTGTTTTTGTTGTTTTAATGGCACCCCCATCTCACATTCCTTTTTTGGTTTTCTTTGTTTTTATTGTTTTAATGGCACCCCCTCATCATATTTCCTTTCCAGCATCAGCTAAGCACCTTGGCTTTCTTGTTAGCAATGGCTTAGCACTCTAGCTTTCTTTGTTTTTATTGTTTTTGTTGTTTTAATGGCACCCCCATCTCACATTCCTTTTTTGGTTTTCTTTGTTTTTATTGTTTTAATGGCACCCCCTCATCATATTTCCTTTCCAGCATTTGTCTTTCTCAAGTGGTTAGGTTTAGGATTGGGAGGGGGTCGGGACACCCCCAGCCCAGTGAAGGAAGCCCCCAGGGAACCCCACACTACCCAGGCGGGTGGTCAGGCGGCACTGGCTGGTTAGGGGAAGATAAAGTTGGGAGACCGGTCCCCGAAGGGGGCCGGGCTCCAATGCACTGTCCATACCTGCCCCCATCCCGGGCGGCAAGGTCCCCCAGGGTTTTTCCTCTTTATTATAATCCTTATTTTATTGTATTATCCTATTATTGTCTCATTAAATTGACATTATTGTATATTTTAATTATTTTTAAGGTAATATTTAAGGACACATCATCAGTAGTGGACCCTGGAATCATCGGATGTTTCGGCCATTAACACTAGACATCCTCTTCCAAGGAAGGCCCTCCCAAGGTTGATCACGCCTTGGAGTGTGTCATCAATTAAATAAGATAATAGTAATTAATTAATGCCTTTCTGGGCTTTAATTTTTAAAGTTTCCTAATAGTAATTAAATAATGCCTTTCTGGGCTTTAATTTTTAAAGTTTCCAAGAGGCCAATCGGGCCCTGTCAGGTTCAATCGCCTTTTAGAGAGTTAATTAGGCCCTATTTGGGTTCATGGCAATCTAACGTATGTCCGTGACTTTGAGAATTTCACTCAAGAGCCACCCCGGGCGGTCTGCGCTTGGGGGGACGAAGGCAGTGTCCAAAGGTCGCCTGCGAATGCCCCAGCCGCGGAGACGTGGAGGTCTCCGATTGATTGCATGTCTGCACTTGGGGGGACGAAGGCAGTGCCCGAAGGCCGCCTGCGACTACCCCAGCCACGGAGACGCGGAGGTCTCCGATTGATTGCATGATCCATATGTCCTGCCTAACTCACAATTATTAGCTTTAGTTTAGAGTATTAATATCATCTCATAAATGCTTCTCCTTCAGTCGTTTCCTATATTTGTTATTATGTATTCTCACATACCTGCACCTTGTCCTTCGAATGAGGCCTCCTCCCTGGTCTGTCTGCCACCTGCTCCCTGTGCTCCATGTGCTCTGCCTGGTCTGACTTCCTGGTTCCCATCATGCACTTGATCGATCTCCAGGGCAACCACTGTTGTGTCCTTGAACTGCCATCATTAGCTTTAGCCATAGCATAATGTTAGCTTCCATATTAGCATCCATGAAACTCAATATAAAGTTGACTAGTCCCATGTACAAATTGTACTTTATCATGTGTCACTGTCATACAATTGTTAGCATTAGCTTAGCACCATGGCTTTCTTGTTAGCATTAGCTTAGCACTTTAGCTTTCTTTGTTTTTATTGTTTTAATGGCACCCCCTTCTCACATTCCTTTTTTGGTTTTCTTTGTTTTTATTGTTTTGATGGCACCCCCTCATCATATTTCCTTTCCAGCATCAGCTAAGCACCTTGGCTTTCTTGTTAGCAATGGCTTAGCACTCTAGCTTTCTTTGTTTTTATTGTTTTAATGGCACCCCCATCTCACATTCCTTTTTTGGTTTTCTTTGTTTTTATTGTTTTAATGGCACCCCCTCATCATATTTCCTTTCCAGCATCAGCTAAGCACCTTGGCTTTCTTGTTAGCACTGGCTTAGCACTCTAGCTTTCTTTGTTTTTATTGTTTTTGTTGTTTTAATGGCACCCCCATCTCACATTCCTTTTTTGGTTTTCTTTGTTTTTATTGTTTTAATGGCACCCCCTCATCATATTTCCTTTCCAGCATCAGCTAAGCACCTTGGCTTTCTTGTTAGCAATGGCTTAGCACTCTAGCTTTCTTTGTTTTTATTGTTTTTGTTGTTTTAATGGCACCCCCATCTCACATTCCTTTTTTGGTTTTCTTTGTTTTTATTGTTTTAATGGCACCCCCTCATCATATTTCCTTTCCAGCATTTGTCTTTCTCAAGTGGTTAGGTTTAGGATTGGGAGGGGGTCGGGACACCCCCAGCCCAGTGAAGGAAGCCCCCAGGGAACCCCACACTACCCAGGCGGGTGGTCAGGCGGCACTGGCTGGTTAGGGGAAGATAAAGTTGGGAGACCGGTCCCCGAAGGGGGCCGGGCTCCAATGCACTGTCCATACCTGCCCCCATCCCGGGCGGCAAGGTCCCCCAGGGTTTTTCCTCTTTATTATAATCCTTATTTTATTGTATTATCCTATTATTGTCTCATTAAATTGACATTATTGTATATTTTAATTATTTTTAAGGTAATATTTAAGGACACATCATCAGTAGTGGACCCTGGAATCATCGGATGTTTCGGCCATTAACACTAGACATCCTCTTCCAAGGAAGGCCCTCCCAAGGTTGATCACGCCTTGGAGTGTGTCATCAATTAAATAAGATAATAGTAATTAATTAATGCCTTTCTGGGCTTTAATTTTTAAAGTTTCCTAATAGTAATTAAATAATGCCTTTCTGGGCTTTAATTTTTAAAGTTTCCAAGAGGCCAATCGGGCCCTGTCAGGTTCAATCGCCTTTTAGAGAGTTAATTAGGCCCTATTTGGGTTCATGGCAATCTAACGTATGTCCGTGACTTTGAGAATTTCACTCAAGAGCCACCCCGGGCGGTCTGCGCTTGGGGGGACGAAGGCAGTGTCCAAAGGTCGCCTGCGAATGCCCCAGCCGCGGAGACGTGGAGGTCTCCGATTGATTGCATGTCTGCACTTGGGGGGACGAAGGCAGTGCCCGAAGGCCGCCTGCGACTACCCCAGCCACGGAGACGCGGAGGTCTCCGATTGATTGCATGATCCATATGTCCTGCCTAACTCACAATTATTAGCTTTAGTTTAGAGTATTAATATCATCTCATAAATGCTTCTCCTTCAGTCGTTTCCTATATTTGTTATTATGTATTCTCACATACCTGCACCTTGTCCTTCGAATGAGGCCTCCTCCCTGGTCTGTCTGCCACCTGCTCCCTGTGCTCCATGTGCTCTGCCTGGTCTGACTTCCTGGTTCCCATCATGCACTTGATCGATCTCCAGGGCAACCACTGTTGTGTCCTTGAACTGCCATCATTAGCTTTAGCCATAGCATAATGTTAGCTTCCATATTAGCATCCATGAAACTCAATATAAAGTTGACTAGTCCCATGTACAAATTGTACTTTATCATGTGTCACTGTCATACAATTGTTAGCATTAGCTTAGCACCATGGCTTTCTTGTTAGCATTAGCTTAGCACTTTAGCTTTCTTTGTTTTTATTGTTTTAATGGCACCCCCTTCTCACATTCCTTTTTTGGTTTTCTTTGTTTTTATTGTTTTGATGGCACCCCCTCATCATATTTCCTTTCCAGCATCAGCTAAGCACCTTGGCTTTCTTGTTAGCAATGGCTTAGCACTCTAGCTTTCTTTGTTTTTATTGTTTTAATGGCACCCCCATCTCACATTCCTTTTTTGGTTTTCTTTGTTTTTATTGTTTTAATGGCACCCCCTCATCATATTTCCTTTCCAGCATCAGCTAAGCACCTTGGCTTTCTTGTTAGCACTGGCTTAGCACTCTAGCTTTCTTTGTTTTTATTGTTTTTGTTGTTTTAATGGCACCCCCATCTCACATTCCTTTTTTGGTTTTCTTTGTTTTTATTGTTTTAATGGCACCCCCTCATCATATTTCCTTTCCAGCATCAGCTAAGCACCTTGGCTTTCTTGTTAGCAATGGCTTAGCACTCTAGCTTTCTTTGTTTTTATTGTTTTTGTTGTTTTAATGGCACCCCCATCTCACATTCCTTTTTTGGTTTTCTTTGTTTTTATTGTTTTAATGGCACCCCCTCATCATATTTCCTTTCCAGCATTTGTCTTTCTCAAGTGGTTAGGTTTAGGATTGGGAGGGGGTCGGGACACCCCCAGCCCAGTGAAGGAAGCCCCCAGGGAACCCCACACTACCCAGGCGGGTGGTCAGGCGGCACTGGCTGGTTAGGGGAAGATAAAGTTGGGAGACCGGTCCCCGAAGGGGGCCGGGCTCCAATGCACTGTCCATACCTGCCCCCATCCCGGGCGGCAAGGTCCCCCAGGGTTTTTCCTCTTTATTATAATCCTTATTTTATTGTATTATCCTATTATTGTCTCATTAAATTGACATTATTGTATATTTTAATTATTTTTAAGGTAATATTTAAGGACACATCATCAGTAGTGGACCCTGGAATCATCGGATGTTTCGGCCATTAACACTAGACATCCTCTTCCAAGGAAGGCCCTCCCAAGGTTGATCACGCCTTGGAGTGTGTCATCAATTAAATAAGATAATAGTAATTAATTAATGCCTTTCTGGGCTTTAATTTTTAAAGTTTCCTAATAGTAATTAAATAATGCCTTTCTGGGCTTTAATTTTTAAAGTTTCCAAGAGGCCAATCGGGCCCTGTCAGGTTCAATCGCCTTTTAGAGAGTTAATTAGGCCCTATTTGGGTTCATGGCAATCTAACGTATGTCCGTGACTTTGAGAATTTCACTCAAGAGCCACCCCGGGCGGTCTGCGCTTGGGGGGACGAAGGCAGTGTCCAAAGGTCGCCTGCGAATGCCCCAGCCGCGGAGACGTGGAGGTCTCCGATTGATTGCATGTCTGCACTTGGGGGGACGAAGGCAGTGCCCGAAGGCCGCCTGCGACTACCCCAGCCACGGAGACGCGGAGGTCTCCGATTGATTGCATGATCCATATGTCCTGCCTAACTCACAATTATTAGCTTTAGTTTAGAGTATTAATATCATCTCATAAATGCTTCTCCTTCAGTCGTTTCCTATATTTGTTATTATGTATTCTCACATACCTGCACCTTGTCCTTCGAATGAGGCCTCCTCCCTGGTCTGTCTGCCACCTGCTCCCTGTGCTCCATGTGCTCTGCCTGGTCTGACTTCCTGGTTCCCATCATGCACTTGATCGATCTCCAGGGCAACCACTGTTGTGTCCTTGAACTGCCATCATTAGCTTTAGCCATAGCATAATGTTAGCTTCCATATTAGCATCCATGAAACTCAATATAAAGTTGACTAGTCCCATGTACAAATTGTACTTTATCATGTGTCACTGTCATACAATTGTTAGCATTAGCTTAGCACCATGGCTTTCTTGTTAGCATTAGCTTAGCACTTTAGCTTTCTTTGTTTTTATTGTTTTAATGGGGGTAGGGTTAGGTTAGGGGAAATTGAAACTCCTCCCTCGTTTAAGAGGGCAGGAGTATGTGCACGCTCCGCACCATGACCCTTCCCGAGACCCGTTACGTTGTCGCCACCCCATCTACCGTATCCGGCAGTCCCCAGGTCCGAATTGAGGTAAGTACCGTCCTTTTCTTTTTTAGGTTCAGGTAAGTACCAAATTATATTTAATTTTGCCAAATTTGTGTTTTATTTGTCCTGTTATTTAGGTTTTTAACTGTTTTTTAATAAAATTTGTCTTTGCTCAATGAATTTAGTCTCTGTGTCGTTTTTATTTCCAATTTTTAGGTTTTTAAACTTCTTTTATCCATAAATTATCCAATGTTTAGGTTATAAATTTAGGATGTTCCAATTTTTAGGATTCAATTTGTAGGCCAGTAAATCAATATTTAAATGAAAAAACATCAAAAGAAATCCCCCCCGAAAATAACAAACTAAAATAACAAACTAAAACAACAAACAAAAACACTTTTTAGTGCTGACGCATGGCTGTAGCTACGTTTCGGCTGGATTGTGCCTTCTTCAGGCTGTGTTTTTCTTTTTTTCTAAAATGAAGAGACTCTTCTCTGCCCCTCCTTTTATATGTGCTGTGGCTCCTCCCTCCAGCAGCCGCTGAAAGTACCGGATGTACGTCACTTTGCTTTTTTCTGTTTTTGTGTTTTTCTCTTTTTCTTTTTCTGATTTTTCCTTTTTCTTTTTTCTTGCTGCTTGCTTTTACTTAATTCTTTCCTTCTCTCCTTTCCTACCTTTTCTTTGCCTTCTTCCCTTTGTCTCCTAATCCCTGAATCCCTTCCTTTTGCCTTAAAGTCCCTCCTTACTCTTCTCCCCTCCATTGACTTTCCCTTGACAGTCCCTGTTTTCTGGCCTATATTTGTCTTTGCTTTGGCTTTATTTCTGTGACTCTGTGGCCCATCTATAATTTTCCCTCCCTTGGGGTATTATCATCCGCAACTGGGGATGTTTTCTAATTTTCCCTCTCTTGGGTTTCTATTTTCCCTCTCTTGGGGTATCATCATCCGCAACTGGGGATGGAATTGGGGTACCTGCACAAAGGGGTCAGCATTGGGGTTGGGGTTAAGGTCAGGGCTTAGGCTGGGGATGGGACTAAAGATAGGGCATTAGTCATGGGGCTTGGTTAAGGTTAGGGTAAGGATGTGGGATGGGGATAGACTAGGCCAACTCGGCATTGGGGATCAAATTTGGGGTCCAAATTGGGGGTCAGAGGAATTCAATTAGGCATCCTGAGCGAGATGCAGAATAGAGGTAAGGGGTAACCGGATAAGGAATGGAAATGGCTTCGGCAACGGGCCCCAGTCAATCTGGGAAACCCAGCGGGTCCATGGCAGGACCTGGCGGGTAAGGTTAGGGGAAATTGAAACTCCTCCCTCGTTTAAGAGGGCAGGAGTATGTGCACGCTCCGCACCATGACCCTTCCCGAGACCCGTTACGTTGTCGCCACCCCATCTACCGTATCCGGCAGTCCCCAGGTCCGAATTGAGGTAAGTACCGTCCTT
>NC_140575.1:34751669-34754169 GCF_057381845.1 Rhamphochromis longiceps | reverse complement strand
GAAGCGTCTGCAGCAGGTGGGTGGAGGAGGAGGCAGCAGAACCAGGCCTTTGGAGCACTGTGTCATCTCCTGGTCCTGATGCTTTGAATCTCCCTCTCTGTCTGTCTGTCTGTCTGTCACACACACACACACACACACACACACACACAAGCTGGTCAAGTGCTGTGCAACTGGGATTGCACCTGTCGTCCACAGGAGGGCGCCTAGCTGGGAAGTCCAGTACATTCCATATTAAAGTTGTTGCAAGTGCATTTTTTGTGTAAAAGACAGACAGACAGACACACACACACACACACACACACACACACACACACACACACACACTGTAAGGTCTGAAGTGCAAAATTTGAATTACATTCCTTTGTATCTCTCCCTCTCTCTCTCTCTCTCTCTCTCTCTGTCTCTCTCTCTCTCTCTCTCTCTCTGTCAACACACACACACACACACACACACACACACACTGTAAGGTCTGAAGTGCAAAATTTGAATTACATTCCTTTGTATCTCTCCCTCTCTGTCTCTCTCTCTCTCTGTCTCTCTCTCTCTCTCTCTCTCTCTGTCAACACACACACACACACACACACACACACACACACACACACACACAACACACACACACACACACACACACACCAAAGCACACAGACAGAAGCTGGTCACAACTGCTGTGCAACTGGGATTGAACCAGGGGGGCTCCCTCTGCTGGCTCAATGCGGTACAAAGTGTCTGAAGGAGTTATACCGGCGAAAATAACATCTTTCAATTGCATGTTTGGTCCACAGGAGGGCGCCTAGCTGGGAAGTCCAGTACATTCCATATTAAAGTTGTTGCAAGTGCATTTTTTGTGTAAAAGACAGACACACACACACACACACACACACACACACACACACACACACACACACACACACACACACACTGTAAGGTCTGAAGTGCAAAATTTGAATTACATTCCTTTGTATCTCTCCCTCTCTCTCTCTCTCTCTCTCTCTCTCTGTCTCTCTCTCTCTCTCTCTCTCTCTCTGTCAACACACACACACACACACACACACACTGTAAGGTCTGAAGTGCAAAATTTGAATTACATTCCTTTGTATCTCTCCCTCTCTGTCTCTCTCTCTCTCTGTCAACACACACACACACACACACACACACACACACACACACACACACACACACACACACACACACACACACACACACACCAAAGCACACAGACAGAAGCTGGTCACAACTGCTGTGCAACTGGGATTGAACCAGGGGGGCTCCCTCTGCTGGCTCAATGCGGTACAAAGTGTCTGAAGGAGTTATACCGGCGAAAATAACATCTTTCAATTGCATGTTTGGTCCACAGGATGGCGCCTAGCTGGCAAGTCCTGTACATTGCATATTAAAAGTTGTTGCAAGTGCACTCACATGTATTTTTTGTGTAAAAGAGACACACACACACACACACACACACACACACACACACACACACACACACAAGCTGGTCAGCTGCTTTGCAACTCAATGCGGTACAAATCGACTTGTGTGCCTCTTTTTCTCTTTGGGTTTTCTGTGTGTTTTTTTAAATTTTTAAATCCACAGCAAGTGTCTCTCTCTCTCTCTCTCTGTCTGTCTCTCTGTCACACACACACACACACACACACACACACACACACACACACACACACACGCTCAATGGAGTATAAAATAAAGACCGGGGCAGTTCTCTCACTGGAGTCTCTTAGAGTGGAGGCTGCCCTTGCTAGCAAGAAGTTCTGTGTGTTTCTCTTCTCTGAGTCTTTACTGAAGAAGTGTTTTATAACATTTTCCTTAACAACTGACATGTGTTTTTTGTGTAAAAGAGAGAGAGACACACACACACACACACACACACACACACACACACACACACACACACACACACACTCACACTCAGCGGCTCAGAGATGAGGGAAAAACAACAGAAATCAGGATAGATTTTAATGTCAGGAGATGCCCTGTGATGCTGGGGCCATTGTGTAAGATTGGAATGTGTACCAGTGGCTGGTGGGTGGTCCTTGAAGGTCCCGGGAGGAGGCGGCGAGGAGGCAGCGGGTGGCTGGGCTTGAGCTGTGGATCAGGGACGTCATTAATTCTGCCTGGTGCTGCGTGTGCCCTGTGCAGCTTGGATGTCTGCCGCTGACGCTCTGTGGTTCCTGTTCCTGTCATAAAAGGCCCTGTACAAGGGGAGAAGAAATGCATCATTGGTTACCAAAATAAAACAGTGTCTTTCTGCCTGTGTCATTCTGTTTGGTTTCTTTGAGCGTTTGTTTCTTAAATACACAGCAAGTGTCACTCTCTCTCTCTCTCTCTCTGTCACACACACACACACACACACACACACACACACACACACACACACACACACACACACACACACACACACCAAGCACACACACCAAAGCGCACACACACACACACACACTGTGAGGTTTGCAGTGCAAAATTTGAATTTTAGTGCATGGTGATTTGT
>NC_140575.1:34541669-34546669 GCF_057381845.1 Rhamphochromis longiceps | reverse complement strand
CAGCAAAAGTAAGAAGGAATTAAGGATGATATTAGCCCCCACGCCGACTAAGCTAATTCTGATGCGTCGGTCCGCTCTGTTTACGTCTTCGTGTGGAATGCGTTTCCTGCTCTCATTTGCTGGTTGTTGTTGAAATAGTTTTGTGAGCTTTAACCTGAGATTCTGGCGTTTCTGGTAAAACACATTTATATTCATTCAATTCAGGATTTAATGAATCGATATCGCTTCATTCAAGCTACTCACCTGTCTATATCCACCTCCACTTCCAGCTGGACCACGGACAGAGGTCCCGCCCCTGACTATCTCTGATTGGTTTAGACCACGAAGGGGAATCACGTGTGTCTGTTGTTGATCACATGGACGTCTGTGGCAAATTTTACAAACACTTCTCATAATGAACGAACTCAGGAGGGTTAGGGTTAGGGATGAGGTAAAGCAGGCCCCCCTAAAGGGTCCTGGGTGCACTGTCCATCAATGGGGGCAGGAAGATGGAGACCCTGCCCGGGTGTTCAAAAAATTGCCCATATCTTGGGTGAAGTAGCTCGGGGCCCACGTGACGTTTCGGCGGAGTAGTGCCTTCTTCAGACTGGCCCGGCTTAATTGTGACTCTGTCAGGTAAGACCTTTCTTTTTTCCTTTTATACAGGTTTGCAACAAGTAAGTATTTCTTTGTTTTAATTTTTTCTCTTTTCCCTTTCTTTACAGGTTTTTTCTTTAAGTGCTTTTCTTTTTCCTTTTATACAGGTTTTTAGGACAGGTAAGTATTTCCTTTCTCTCTTTTACAGGTTTTTTTCTTAAGTGTTTTTCTCTTTCCTTTTATACAGGTTTAGCGGCAGGTAAGTATTTTTTTATTTTATTTTTTCTCTAGGGTTTTTGTTTCCTTCCTTTACAGGCTCCCCTAGGGCTTTTTTCCTTCTAAGGTTTAAGTTTCAAACCCCCCCTGGTTAGGGTTAGAGTTTGGACCTCAGGCAGGGGCATCTCCCACCCCCACGAGGGTTAGGGGGGTTAGGGTTAGGGATGAGGTAAAGCAGGCCCCCCTAAAGGGTCCTGGGTGCACTGTCCATCAACGGGGGCAGGAAGATGGAGACCCTGCCCGGGTGTTCAAAAAATTGCCCATATCTTGGGTGAAGTAGCTCGGGGCCCACGTGACGTTTCGGCGGAGTACTTTCTTTCTTTTTCTTTTTTTCTCCTCTTTTTTTTCTTTTTCTTTTTTTCCAAATGGGGGAGAAAGAACAACAAAATGTAAAATCTCACATTAAAATGTTCACGTTTTGATGTGAAAGGTGTCTCTGAAGTAACGTAGTCGGCATCGAGAGCGGTTCCCATTCATAATTACAACAATACGAAAACTAAAAATCTTGGCATTTCTTCTCGTCTTTTTTGTCTCCTTTGGTGAAAGATCAAAGTGACATTTTGGGACAACAAACCAGTTTGGGTTTTTTTGTTTTGTTTTTTTGTAATGACATGACAATACAGAACTGTGTAAACTCTGGTCCGCTGTTCCTCTTTGCTCACCACATGTACTGAGTCCAAATCTTGGGTGGATGTAAAAGCACAAACTGCAAAAAACAAACAAAAGAACAAAAAAATAAAGAAGCAGTCAGTCCGCACAGCTTCATCACCTGGTCCCTCTGTGTGGCAGAGACCTGCCAATCTCTGCACAACAGTTCACACCATAGTTTTTTCTCCCTATTTTTTCTGGTCACGAATAAAGTCGCCAATCCCTTTTACGAGTCCGTGTTCAAAGTGGCTCACAGAAAGAGGATCCAGAGTGCTCTCAGTACTTGGCAGCACCTGTGTGCTGGTGTCATGTCCAGAATAAGAGGCAGGTCAGCTAGAAGGTCACAGTTGCAGTGCTCTTGTTTTGAAAGGTCATTGTCTGGATGCTGGAAAGGATTTTCCTCTGATGCCCAGCCAAAGTCACACCCATGTGCAGCAGATCCTGTGTGGTGATTGGGGCCAGCTGGTCCACTGAGTTGAAGCCAGCCTGAAGGAAACTGTCTTCGTAACGCTCCATCTTGATGGCCCTAAGCCAATCCCCCACCGAAGCACACGGCGGGAGAGCTAAAGGTGCGCGCTGGTCCAGCAGGGGGTAGGACGGGTGTTGAGGTAAGACCAGGCCCGGCTATTGCCGGAGCCTGAGGTGCACGGTCCATCAATGGGATTGGGAACGGTGCCCCCTATTCAAAAAATTACCCTTAGCGGGTGTAGTGCACTGCCGTTGGGCCATCGCGACGTTTCGGCTGGGTATAGCCTTCCTCAGGCTGGCCCAACGTCTCTCTGTGTTCTTTTCTGTTTCTGTCTTTCTGTTGCCACTCAGGGCCTTTTATACTGGGCTGTCTCCGCCCCTTTTTTTTCAGACATTTCTTTTTTCTAATTCTTTTCTTTGTCTTTTCTGTTTCTCAGTTTTTACGTGACTCTCCCTTTTTCTATCTTTCTCTGTGTTTCGTCTTTCAACTTTACCCCTTGGTTCATTTGTTTTTTTCTCTATGTTTTTTTCTTTCTTTTACATGGCACCCCCTGCATTTTAGACATCCCGTCCTGTGTTCTTATGTTCTCTTTAATGGCACCCCCTTCCTTTATATCCTTTCCAGTTTTTCTTGTTTGTGTCACTTGTTCCTTCTTGTCTTTTAGGGTTAGGGTTAGGGTTAGGGGTTAGGGTAGGGGAATTGATTCCTCCTACGAGGGTAGAAGGAGGGTTAGGGTTGAAGAAAAGAACCTGTCCCTCCCGAAGGAGGAACAGGGCGTGCACGGGCCATCAACCCCGATGGTCCGCAGCCTCACATCCCTCTACCTCCATAATTGATTTTTAATTTGAAAGGTAAGTATTTCTTTTTTTACAGGTTTGCAAAGGTAGGTATTCTTTTTTTGCAGGTTCCCAATTTTTCCGTTACTTTGGCTTGTTTCCAATAAAGTGTTTTCAATCCCAATTTGTTTTCTGTGTGGTTTTTAATTTTGTTTTGAGTTCTCTCTAATTTGAGTTGTTAAGGAAAATCAATAAAACATGAATTAAAACATGAAATAAAATCCCCCAAAAATAACAAACTAAAATAACAAACTAACGTAAAGTTGAAAAAATTAAATGAGTATGCCCTTGTCGCGACGTTTCGAAGTTGTTTCTTCTTCCTCAGGCGAGGGCATACTGAAGAGCACTGGGTTTGAGGCTCCTATTTATACTCTCCCCTCTGATCCCGCCTCCTTGGCTTTCTTTGGCTTTCTTGTAATATCTTTTTTTAGCTGTTTGCTTTTTTCCAATTCTGCCAGACTTTTTGGCTCTCATTTTTCCTTTTTTCTTTCTTTCTTCCTTTCCAGTCTTCTCCTCTTTCCCCTTTTGACTTTTCCTTTTTCATCATCCTTTTCTTCCCTTCTCTTGACCTCTGCCCTTTACCCTTCCTTTTGGCCTACATCTGACCTCTTTCTCTTCCGAATTTTGGGCTACTACAATGCCGACTTGGCTTTAATACTACACTCTCAACCCTGCTTGGGGAGGACTCAACCCGACTTGGGGAGTAAATTTAGAAAGGAGATGTGACTTTGGGTTAGGCTTTAGGTTTCAGCTGGGATTAGGATTACTTGGGCTTCAGATCCAGTACTTGGGTAAGGTTTAAGATTTAATTTCCAGGAAAGAAGTAGGGTTAGGGTTAGGTTAAGGGGATTTAGCCAGAGCTTGACGGAATAAAATGGAATAACTGGGAAAGTAAGTGTCGTAGAGGGATGAAAGTGGTGTCTACGTGGGGTTTTTCTGCCGCTCCGCACACGCTGGTGAAGACCCCATGTCGATAGCACCAACGGTTCTGGACTTGGTGTAAATGGGTCAAAATTTGACGGAATAAAAAGGTCAAAGTGGCAGATAGGAGTGTCCGATCGGGCCGATTCCACCACCACTGTACTCAGCAGGCCCTGCCGGGTCGTTAGACACGCAGCATGGCAGGGATCGGTGACATAACATGTAGCAGTTTCCCTTCACAGAAGCGTCTGCAGCAGGTGGGTGGAGGAGGAGGCAGCAGAACCAGGCCTTTGGAGCACTGTGTCATCTCCTGGTCCTGATGCTTTGAATCTCCCTCTCTGTCTGTCTGTCTGTCTGTCACACACACACACACACACACACACAGAAGCTGGTCAAGTGCTGTGCAACTGGGATTGCACCTGTCGTCCACAGGAGGGCGCCTAGCTGGGAAGTCCTGTACATTCCATATTAAAGTTGTTGCAAGTGCATTTTTTGTGTAAAAGACAGACAGACACACACACACACACACACACTGTAAGGTCTGAAGTGCAAAATTTGAATTACATTCCTTTGTATCTCTCCCTCTCTGTCTCTCTCTCTCTCTGTCTCTCTCTCTCTCTCTCTCTCTCTGTCAACACACACACACACACACACACACACACACACACACACACACACACACCAAAGCACACAGACAGAAGCTGGTCACAACTGCTGTGCAACTGGGATTGAACCAGGGGGGCTCCCTCTGCTGGCTCAATGCGGTACAAAGTGTCTGAAGGAGTTATACCGGCGAAAATAACATCTTTCAATTGCATGTTTGGTCCACAGGATGGCGCCTAGCTGGCAAGTCCTGTACATTGCATATTAAAAGTTGTTGCAAGTGCACTCACATGTATTTTTTGTGTAAAAGAGACACACACACACACACACACACACACACACAAGCTGGTCAGCTGCTTTGCAACTCAATGCGGTACAAATCGACTTGTGTGCCTCTTTTTCTCTTTGGGTTTTCTGTGTGTTTTTTTAAATTTTTAAATCCACAGCAAGTGTCTCTCTCTCTCTCTCTCTGTCTGTCTCTCTGTCACACACACACACACACACACACACACACACACACACACACACACACACGCACACACACACGCTCAATGGAGTATAAAATAAAGACCGGGGCAGTTCTCTCACTGGAGTCTCTTAGAGTGGAGGCTGCCCTTGCTAGCAAGAAGTTCTGTGTGTTTCTCTTCTCTGAGTCTTTACTGAAGAAGTGT
>NC_140575.1:34470707-34534069 GCF_057381845.1 Rhamphochromis longiceps | reverse complement strand
GGCCTTTTCTTTTCTGGATATTTGTGGAAAATATTCCTAATGGAGTTCATTCCCTCCTTAATATCAATATTGGTATAAAGGCTGTCAATGTCAATCGAGAAAAGAAATGAGTTTGGGGGTACCTCTGCCTGTTTCACCTTCTCCACAAAGTCATATGTGTCTTTAATATAACTGTCATGCTTTGTGGACAAGGGGTTTAGGAAAAAGTCCAGATATTCTGCTGTGTGGTATGTTTCACTTTCACAATCAGATACAATGGGACGCCCGGGAGGCACCTGGAATGGTACAGACCACTTTGCCGGGTCTTTGTGGATTTTGGGAAGCAAATAAAACAGCCTTCCTCTTGGCTCAGAGGAGCCCAATAAATAGTTTTTCTGTTTCATATTAATGAATTTCTTTTGATAAAGATTATTAATTATTTTCTCCACAATAGGCAGTGTGTCCAAATAGATGGGTTTCTTCAATTTTGAGTAGTATGTTGTATCATTTAGTTGTCTGTAGCCCTCCTGTAAATATTGATCTCTGTCCAGGATGACCACAGCACTTCCTTTGTCTGCCGGTTTTATAATTATTTGTTTGTTTTCTCTTAGTTCTTTTAGAGCTTTGGTTTCTTCTCCCTTTAAGTTAGGTTTGATGCGGTCAATGTGGAAATGATTATCAAAATATTCATAATCAGCTTTCACCAAGGTGGACACCTCATGTGGAAGCTGACCCAAGGGAGGAGACCAATTAGATTTGGGAGTGAAGGGTTGGATTTCTGTGTCAGATTTATCTCCATAATGTATAGCCAATTTGACCCTTCTGTGATATTGTTGAATGTCGTATCTACATTGTAATAGGAAATTTTTATTGTGGCCCTTTGTGGGAATAAAATTAAGGCCCCTACTTAAAAGGGTCCGCTGAGCAGTGGAAGGCTGAAAGTGTTTAGATAAATTGATGACACTGTTGCAATTGACATCACTTACCCCCTCCCTGTTAGCTGGGTTCACGGGGATACAACATTTACATAGTTGCTCCAATGCTCCAACATACACATCGCTGTCTTATCAGTCCAGTGGATATTGTCCTTTTCTGTGTGGAACATTGAATCAGGAAGAGTGGGTATGTGTTCGTCCAGACCTGCAATAAAAGTGTTCAAATGCAGCAGTGTTTCCTGCTCATTCCGGGGCAGAGTTGAGGAAAAGTTCATAGCTGGAATGTAGATGTCGGCCTCAGGAAATCTTTCCTGGGCTGTCTGCAGTGCCTTTTTCAGCTCTGTGACCGGTGTGTCTTTGTCTCTTTGTGACCTATTGTTTAGGCCAAAAGATAACACCAGTGTTTCCAAATCTTCGTCGCAGGTCGCTTTTTCCAAAAGGGCTTGTGCGTGGCACCATTTCGCCCCGGGAAAACTGTCAATTTGTATTCCTGGTGCTGAAAAGGATGGAAGTTTACACACATTCGAGTCACCCATGATGAGTGATGTTTCTCTGATGTGAAGACTCCAGTCTTCCAGTTTCTTCTGCGTGTTCGGGTGTCTCGTTGGAGGGTGCGTTTGCTGAATGGGTGAACCTGGTGAAGGGGGAGGAGACAAGGAGGATTCCTCAATTCTCCTCGTTTGGAGGCGGGTCTGCACGCAGGATTTCAGTTTATCCTGAGTGGTGCGTGGCAGGCTGGAGCGTGAAGCTGTCGGGGATTTGGGCGCTGTTCTTCTGCCTCCCTTGGATTTGGTGGGGGTGGATTCCCCCTGTGTGAGGTCCATTACCTCGATCTCCATGTCCTCAGAAGGCTGTGGAGGCTGAGTGGGTGGAGGTGACTTCTCCCCAGTGGAGGTCACGTGGAGAGCGTCGAGGACCCTTCTCACTCTCTGGTCTTTAGGTGACATTGGTTCGGGCTCTGGTTCAGGAGAATCTTCCTGAGGGGTGGTGGTGGGCCTCAGGTCACCGTCCTCCTCCACCAGTCTCTCTGTGAGGGGTGACCAGTCACCTCTGATGGGGTCCGTCATGGTCGTCGCTGTCACCATGGTTACAGCGCTCGCTACAGGCGGAGCATGGATCTGCGCAGTAACTTTAACGGCCTGGCTGGTGCTGGGCTGTGGTGCGGCAGGTCGCGTGTGGGAAGAGGCTGGCTGCAACACCTCCACCGGAGGTTCGACAGGGTCGGGCTGTATCAGGTCCTCCCTCGCCTCTGGTTGTCGTCTCGGCTTGCCGGCTGTATGGCCCCGCTCTGCCGATCTGGTGTCTGCCAGCCTAGCTACGATGACTGCCTCGGTCTGTTCTAGCGACTCAGGCTGGAGGCGGCGGCCCAGGTTGCGTTTGGCCCAGGATGTCGCCACTTCAAAGGGTCCCCTCCAGTCCTGCTTAGGGAACTCAAAAAGGCTTTTTAATTCCTCCTCCATCGCCTCAGAATAATGTTCACGGAGGATTAAAACAGCGTTGTGCGCCCAGTTTTGAGCATTACCCTCAATCAGCGTCTGTGTCCGTTCATTTGGGGCAGCCGGCTTAATAACAGTCATCAAGTTCTGGGCTATTTTATTCAAAGAGGGCGGGTATGCATCCCTTGAGACATTTTTAAGGTGGTGGACTGATTTAATGAGTCTATGAATAATACGCACTTTGATAGAAAAGTCTGGGTCATCAGACGGTATTTTGTTCGTGGGAGGCTCAGATCGTTCGGATCTGGCGTGTTTCACATACCGTCTATTCTGGGCTGGTCTCTGTTCAAAACGCCGCTCTCGGTGACGGGCAGTATGGTGGTCCGCAGTCGTTCGCCATCTCTGCTGGTTTGGCTGCCATGTGTGCGGGATTTCTCTCACCTCCCGGTGGTCCCGTCCTCTCACTACCGATGCGTAGGTCCGGCGCCCATTGCGGGACGGGTAGCTGGTCCGTCGGGGTGACCTCCGGTCGCTCGTGAAGTAGCGATCTCCCCGTTTGTCCTGGGCTCGCCCCCGTTCAAACCGCTGCTCTCGTTCAGTCCGATCTCTGTGTTGGGCAGCATAGCGATCCTCAGTCGGCCGTTCTCTCCGCTGGTTGTGCTGCCATACGTGCGGGATTTCTCTCTCATCCCGGTAGTCACGTCCTCTCACCACCGATGCGTAGGTCCGGCGTCTGTTGCGGGACGGGTAGCTGGTACGCCGGGGTGATCTCCGGTCGCTCGCAAAGCCGCGATCTCCTCTCCGGTTTCCACGTCGTCGGACGGTGGTCCACTGGTCCTCTGCTGTAAACGTGGGCATGTTTGCGGTCTCACTCGTGGCTTTAACTTAACTAACTGGTCACTTGTGACTGTGCTAGCAATGTTAAGCAGCTGTGCGCAAACTGATGACACTCACGTTTAACTTAGTACAACAACTAGGAGCTTTATTTTCGCTCAGTACAAAAGTTCAAAAGTGAACAAATATACATAAAAGTAAGCCAATAACGCGACGTTTCGGTTCGCATGAACCTTCTTCAGGCTGGCTTACTAGAAGAATGAATACAGCATAACAAAATCTCAGTTATGTTCTGTATGTACACTGCGCAAGTCCAAATTCAAACTTTGCGGGTCTCCTCGACCAATGAGAAGAGCATCTGCTCCATGAGTCAGAGGTCCCTTTAAAAATTTAAATTGATTGGATGCTTACTTGTTTGCAGTGTTCAGGAGCATTTTGGCCCACCGTAATTTGTGAAGAGGAATACAGTTTTCACAAAACATTACTCTCCATATGAGAGTTAAATAAAAATCATCACAAACAAAATGGCGTTGATGATATATACAATCAAACAATATGTACACCGGATGACAGTAATCTGTGTATAGAAATATACAGTTTCCACATAAAGTCTCTCTCCATATGAGAGTTAAAAGAACAGTATCACAATTTGAATTATGTTGATAATATGTACAGTTATTGAATATACACACATATATACAGTGCTTTGTGTAAGGACAGAGGGCTCCAGGAGTGGGTGGACAAGGGGCGCAGGCCGGTTAGGAGAAGGTAAGGTGGGGGCCCGATTGGGTCCCAATGCACAGGCCATCCTTGCTCCCGGCTCAAGGAACCATGTCCCCGATTTGGTGCCCTGAAAAGGGATTGTTTTAGCATCCTGAGCATGAGGCCTCCAGACGGGGAGGGAGGGGAGGAGGGAGGGAGGGAGAGCGAGAGAAAAGGGTGAGGGAGAGGGAGAACGGGGAGGGGGGGGGGGGGGGGGGGGAAAGAGGAGGGTTTTTGGGGTCAAGGGTCAAACCAATATAGGGTTCAAGGTGGTTAGGGTTAGGATTGAATTCAGGGCTGGGCATCAAAGATAAGGTTAAATCCAGCGCAGGTTTCGAGCCGGTTAAGGTTAGGATAAAACCTCATGGTCAGGGTGCTTCAGCAAATATATACAGAGACCGGTGGAATGATGATAACAGCAATAATGATGATGAGTATAACAAGCATGGCAACAAGCATAGCAACAACAAGACACTAATAAACAACAATTATGTACACTGTGTGGATTTTATGTCCCTTTAAAAACTTTTTTCATTTAACCCCTTAGGGTGTACAGTGTCTAATTTGGCAATCCAGCCTCTTTCAGCCTTCCTCCTCTGCTGAGCTGTCCATCTGGGGTTTGCCTGTATCACTGTTGCTTTGACCGATTTCCAGCCGTGTGACAGGAAGTGTTTCACCAAATGTGTGTGTGTGTTCCTTTTCCTTAACACATTGTACCTGTGCTGGGTGAATCTGGTCAGAAGTGTGTTGCCTGTCTCACCAACATATTGGATGCCACATTGGCTGCAAGTAATCACATAAATACAGTTCCTGGAGCGTGGAGTACCGTTACATTGTGAGTGGAATACATTTCCATTTGAGAAGCTGCGCAACCATGTTTGGTGCTTAAAAAATTGCCCCTGGTCTCTGAGTTTGGGCTCAGAGAGAGGTGAAAGTTTTGCCTTAATGAGGAAATCCCTCAGGTTTTTATTCCTCTTAAAGGCCGCTATCACCTTATGATCACCCAGTAATTGGGTTTTCTGGACAAGATCTTGAAAGTTGTTCTTAATCACTCTGATCAGTTTACATGTTGATGGGGCATATGTCACAATCACTGGTAGGATAGGGGTCAGATCAATAGGTTTGGTCTGTAGGAATGATTTAAAACATTTCCTAAGGAAAGAACGACAGTACCCCCTAGTGGCGAGAGCTGCAAATAGAATTTTGGTCGCTGCTCTGAAATCAGTCCGCCGGGTGCAGATTCTGTGGAATCGCAATAATTGGGACTTAATTAGACCAGCAAAGGTATGTTTCGGGTGGAAGCTTGTTTTATATAACAATGCACGCGTGTCCGTCGGTTTGAAAAACACTTTAATGTCCAATTTGTGGGTCTGTGAAAAATTTGGGCCTTTAAAGGTGGTTGTGTCCAAGAAGTCAATTGTAGAGTCGCTAATTGTGGATTTGAGTTTAATTGAGTCATTGTGATCATTCAGAGTGGTTAGAAACGTTTCAAAATCTTGTTCAGAATGAGGCCATACTCCCCAGATGTCATCAAGAAACCTGTAATAATACAGCGGTTTTTTATTACATTTTGCCAGGGCTGCAGTTTCCCATTCAGCCATGAATATGTTGGCGTATGCTGGGGCAAATTTCTTACCCATGGCTGTCCCTTTTATTTGTAAGAAGTAGTCCCCGTTGAACTCAAAGTCATTTCTTGTCAGATTGATTTCCAATAATTGTAATAATTCTTTTTCTGGCCTTTTCTTTTCTGGATATTTGTGGAAAATATTCCTAATGGAGTTCATTCCCTCCTTAATATCAATATTGGTATAAAGGCTGTCAATGTCAATCGAGAAAAGAAATGAGTTTGGGGGTACCTCTGCCTGTTTCACCTTCTCCACAAAGTCATATGTGTCTTTAATATAACTGTCATGCTTTGTGGACAAGGGGTTTAGGAAAAAGTCCAGATATTCTGCTGTGTGGTATGTTTCACTTTCACAATCAGATACAATGGGACGCCCGGGAGGCACCTGGAATGGTACAGACCACTTTGCCGGGTCTTTGTGGATTTTGGGAAGCAAATAAAACAGCCTTCCTCTTGGCTCAGAGGAGCCCAATAAATAGTTTTTCTGTTTCATATTAATGAATTTCTTTTGATAAAGATTATTAATTATTTTCTCCACAATAGGCAGTGTGTCCAAATAGATGGGTTTCTTCAATTTTGAGTAGTATGTTGTATCATTTAGTTGTCTGTAGCCCTCCTGTAAATATTGATCTCTGTCCAGGATGACCACAGCACTTCCTTTGTCTGCCGGTTTTATAATTATTTGTTTGTTTTCTCTTAGTTCTTTTAGAGCTTTGGTTTCTTCTCCCTTTAAGTTAGGTTTGATGCGGTCAATGTGGAAATGATTATCAAAATATTCATAATCAGCTTTCACCAAGGTGGACACCTCATGTGGAAGCTGACCCAAGGGAGGAGACCAATTAGATTTGGGAGTGAAGGGTTGGATTTCTGTGTCAGATTTATCTCCATAATGTATAGCCAATTTGACCCTTCTGTGATATTGTTGAATGTCGTATCTACATTGTAATAGGAAATTTTTATTGTGGCCCTTTGTGGGAATAAAATTAAGGCCCCTACTTAAAAGGGTCCGCTGAGCAGTGGAAGGCTGAAAGTGTTTAGATAAATTGATGACACTGTTGCAATTGACATCACTTACCCCCTCCCTGTTAGCTGGGTTCACGGGGATACAACATTTACATAGTTGCTCCAATGCTCCAACATACACATCGCTGTCTTATCAGTCCAGTGGATATTGTCCTTTTCTGTGTGGAACATTGAATCAGGAAGAGTGGGTATGTGTTCGTCCAGACCTGCAATAAAAGTGTTCAAATGCAGCAGTGTTTCCTGCTCATTCCGGGGCAGAGTTGAGGAAAAGTTCATAGCTGGAATGTAGATGTCGGCCTCAGGAAATCTTTCCTGGGCTGTCTGCAGTGCCTTTTTCAGCTCTGTGACCGGTGTGTCTTTGTCTCTTTGTGACCTATTGTTTAGGCCAAAAGATAACACCAGTGTTTCCAAATCTTCGTCGCAGGTCGCTTTTTCCAAAAGGGCTTGTGCGTGGCACCATTTCGCCCCGGGAAAACTGTCAATTTGTATTCCTGGTGCTGAAAAGGATGGAAGTTTACACACATTCGAGTCACCCATGATGAGTGATGTTTCTCTGATGTGAAGACTCCAGTCTTCCAGTTTCTTCTGCGTGTTCGGGTGTCTCGTTGGAGGGTGCGTTTGCTGAATGGGTGAACCTGGTGAAGGGGGAGGAGACAAGGAGGATTCCTCAATTCTCCTCGTTTGGAGGCGGGTCTGCACGCAGGATTTCAGTTTATCCTGAGTGGTGCGTGGCAGGCTGGAGCGTGAAGCTGTCGGGGATTTGGGCGCTGTTCTTCTGCCTCCCTTGGATTTGGTGGGGGTGGATTCCCCCTGTGTGAGGTCCATTACCTCGATCTCCATGTCCTCAGAAGGCTGTGGAGGCTGAGTGGGTGGAGGTGACTTCTCCCCAGTGGAGGTCACGTGGAGAGCGTCGAGGACCCTTCTCACTCTCTGGTCTTTAGGTGACATTGGTTCGGGCTCTGGTTCAGGAGAATCTTCCTGAGGGGTGGTGGTGGGCCTCAGGTCACCGTCCTCCTCCACCAGTCTCTCTGTGAGGGGTGACCAGTCACCTCTGATGGGGTCCGTCATGGTCGTCGCTGTCACCATGGTTACAGCGCTCGCTACAGGCGGAGCATGGATCTGCGCAGTAACTTTAACGGCCTGGCTGGTGCTGGGCTGTGGTGCGGCAGGTCGCGTGTGGGAAGAGGCTGGCTGCAACACCTCCACCGGAGGTTCGACAGGGTCGGGCTGTATCAGGTCCTCCCTCGCCTCTGGTTGTCGTCTCGGCTTGCCGGCTGTATGGCCCCGCTCTGCCGATCTGGTGTCTGCCAGCCTAGCTACGATGACTGCCTCGGTCTGTTCTAGCGACTCAGGCTGGAGGCGGCGGCCCAGGTTGCGTTTGGCCCAGGATGTCGCCACTTCAAAGGGTCCCCTCCAGTCCTGCTTAGGGAACTCAAAAAGGCTTTTTAATTCCTCCTCCATCGCCTCAGAATAATGTTCACGGAGGATTAAAACAGCGTTGTGCGCCCAGTTTTGAGCATTACCCTCAATCAGCGTCTGTGTCCGTTCATTTGGGGCAGCCGGCTTAATAACAGTCATCAAGTTCTGGGCTATTTTATTCAAAGAGGGCGGGTATGCATCCCTTGAGACATTTTTAAGGTGGTGGACTGATTTAATGAGTCTATGAATAATACGCACTTTGATAGAAAAGTCTGGGTCATCAGACGGTATTTTGTTCGTGGGAGGCTCAGATCGTTCGGATCTGGCGTGTTTCACATACCGTCTATTCTGGGCTGGTCTCTGTTCAAAACGCCGCTCTCGGTGACGGGCAGTATGGTGGTCCGCAGTCGTTCGCCATCTCTGCTGGTTTGGCTGCCATGTGTGCGGGATTTCTCTCACCTCCCGGTGGTCCCGTCCTCTCACTACCGATGCGTAGGTCCGGCGCCCATTGCGGGACGGGTAGCTGGTCCGTCGGGGTGACCTCCGGTCGCTCGTGAAGTAGCGATCTCCCCGTTTGTCCTGGGCTCGCCCCCGTTCAAACCGCTGCTCTCGTTCAGTCCGATCTCTGTGTTGGGCAGCATAGCGATCCTCAGTCGGCCGTTCTCTCCGCTGGTTGTGCTGCCATACGTGCGGGATTTCTCTCTCATCCCGGTAGTCACGTCCTCTCACCACCGATGCGTAGGTCCGGCGTCTGTTGCGGGACGGGTAGCTGGTACGCCGGGGTGATCTCCGGTCGCTCGCAAAGCCGCGATCTCCTCTCCGGTTTCCACGTCGTCGGACGGTGGTCCACTGGTCCTCTGCTGTAAACGTGGGCATGTTTGCGGTCTCACTCGTGGCTTTAACTTAACTAACTGGTCACTTGTGACTGTGCTAGCAATGTTAAGCAGCTGTGCGCAAACTGATGACACTCACGTTTAACTTAGTACAACAACTAGGAGCTTTATTTTCGCTCAGTACAAAAGTTCAAAAGTGAACAAATATACATAAAAGTAAGCCAATAACGCGACGTTTCGGTTCGCATGAACCTTCTTCAGGCTGGCTTACTAGAAGAATGAATACAGCATAACAAAATCTCAGTTATGTTCTGTATGTACACTGCGCAAGTCCAAATTCAAACTTTGCGGGTCTCCTCGACCAATGAGAAGAGCATCTGCTCCATGAGTCAGAGGTCCCTTTAAAAATTTAAATTGATTGGATGCTTACTTGTTTGCAGTGTTCAGGAGCATTTTGGCCCACCGTAATTTGTGAAGAGGAATACAGTTTTCACAAAACATTACTCTCCATATGAGAGTTAAATAAAAATCATCACAAACAAAATGGCGTTGATGATATATACAATCAAACAATATGTACACCGGATGACAGTAATCTGTGTATAGAAATATACAGTTTCCACATAAAGTCTCTCTCCATATGAGAGTTAAAAGAACAGTATCACAATTCGAATTATGTTGATAATATGTACAGTTATTGAATATACACACATATATACAGTGCTTTGTGTAAGGACAGAGGGCTCCAGGAGTGGGTGGACAAGGGGCGCAGGCCGGTTAGGAGAAGGTAAGGTGGGGGCCCGATTGGGTCAGGGTTAGGTGTTGAGTAAAGAACAGGCCACCAGCAAGCTGGTAGCCTGGCGTGCACGGGCCATCGATGGGGCTGGGTGGTGGTGTCCCTGCCCTGGTTCAAAAAATTACCCATATCTTGGGTTTAGTGCACTTTATTGGGCCTTCGCGACGTTTCGGCGTATTTTCGCCTTCCTCAGGCTGGCCCAATATGTTTCTGTCTGTTTGTTCTCTGTGTGCCTCTCTTGGCTTTTATACTTGTGTTGTCTCCTCCCACTTTTAGGTTTTCTGTTTGTGTTTCTTTCAAACTTTCTTTCTTAGTTTCTCACTTGTTTTTCTGTTTCTCTCTTTCTCTTACTTGTTTTTCTGTTTCTGTTATTTGTTTTTCTGCTTCTCTTATTTGTTTTTCTTCTTATTTGTTTTTCTGTTTCTCTTACTTGTTTTTCTTCTTATTTGTTTTTCTGTTTCTCTTACTTGTTTTTCTTCTTCTCTTACTTGTTTTTCTATCTTTATATTTCTCTTCATTTTCTCTTTGTTTTTATGGCACCCCCTACTTGGTTTGACATCCCGTCCTATTTCACGTACTTGTTTTCTCTTTGTCTTTCTCTTGTCTTTAAGTTCTCTTTTTGTTTTTATGGCACCCCCTGCTTGGTTTGACATCCCGTCCTTTGTTATTCATGTTCTCTTTGTTTTACGTGACTTCTCTTTTTACTTTTCTTGTTTTTACGTGACTTTGTCTTTCTCTCTGCTTTTCTTTGACTCTCTTGTCTTTCTTGTCTTACTTGTTTTTTTTGTTTTTTATATTTTTTATAGGGACCCCCCTGGTTAGGGTTAGGGTTTGTTAGAGGGCAGGGACACCCCCAACCCCACGAGGCACTGGCTGGTTAGGTGTTGAGTAAAGAACAGGCCACCAGCAAGCTGGTAGCCTGGCGTGCACGGGCCATCGATGGGGCTGGGTGGTGGTGTCCCTGCCCTGGTTCAAAAAATTACCCATATCTTGGGTTTAGTGCACTTTATTGGGCCTTCGCGACGTTTCGGCGTATTTTCGCCTTCCTCAGGCTGGCCCAATATGTTTCTGTCTGTTTGTTCTCTGTGTGCCTCTCTTGGCTTTTATACTTGTGTTGTCTCCTCCCACTTTTAGGTTTTCTGTTTGTGTTTCTTTCAAACTTTCTTTCTTAGTTTCTCACTTGTTTTTCTGTTTCTCTCTTTCTCTTACTTGTTTTTCTGTTTCTGTTATTTGTTTTTCTGCTTCTCTTATTTGTTTTTCTTCTTATTTGTTTTTCTGTTTCTCTTACTTGTTTTTCTTCTTATTTGTTTTTCTGTTTCTCTTACTTGTTTTTCTTCTTCTCTTACTTGTTTTTCTATCTTTATATTTCTCTTCATTTTCTCTTTGTTTTTATGGCACCCCCTACTTGGTTTGACATCCCGTCCTATTTCACGTACTTGTTTTCTCTTTGTCTTTCTCTTGTCTTTAAGTTCTCTTTTTGTTTTTATGGCACCCCCTGCTTGGTTTGACATCCCGTCCTTTGTTATTCATGTTCTCTTTGTTTTACGTGACTTCTCTTTTTACTTTTCTTGTTTTTACGTGACTTTGTCTTTCTCTCTGCTTTTCTTTGACTCTCTTGTCTTTCTTGTCTTACTTGTTTTTTTTGTTTTTTATATTTTTTATAGGGACCCCCCTGGTTAGGGTTAGGGTTTGTTAGAGGGCAGGGACACCCCCAACCCCACGAGGCACTGGCTGGTTAGGTGTTGAGTAAAGAACAGGCCACCAGCAAGCTGGTAGCCTGGCGTGCACGGGCCATCGATGGGGCTGGGTGGTGGTGTCCCTGCCCTGGTTCAAAAAATTACCCATATCTTGGGTTTAGTGCACTTTATTGGGCCTTCGCGACGTTTCGGCGTATTTTCGCCTTCCTCAGGCTGGCCCAATATGTTTCTGTCTGTTTGTTCTCTGTGTGCCTCTCTTGGCTTTTATACTTGTGTTGTCTCCTCCCACTTTTAGGTTTTCTGTTTGTGTTTCTTTCAAACTTTCTTTCTTAGTTTCTCACTTGTTTTTCTGTTTCTCTCTTTCTCTTACTTGTTTTTCTGTTTCTGTTATTTGTTTTTCTGCTTCTCTTATTTGTTTTTCTTCTTATTTGTTTTTCTGTTTCTCTTACTTGTTTTTCTTCTTATTTGTTTTTCTGTTTCTCTTACTTGTTTTTCTTCTTCTCTTACTTGTTTTTCTATCTTTATATTTCTCTTCATTTTCTCTTTGTTTTTATGGCACCCCCTACTTGGTTTGACATCCCGTCCTATTTCACGTACTTGTTTTCTCTTTGTCTTTCTCTTGTCTTTAAGTTCTCTTTTTGTTTTTATGGCACCCCCTGCTTGGTTTGACATCCCGTCCTTTGTTATTCATGTTCTCTTTGTTTTACGTGACTTCTCTTTTTACTTTTCTTGTTTTTACGTGACTTTGTCTTTCTCTCTGCTTTTCTTTGACTCTCTTGTCTTTCTTGTCTTACTTGTTTTTTTTGTTTTTTATATTTTTTATAGGGACCCCCCTGGTTAGGGTTAGGGTTTGTTAGAGGGCAGGGACACCCCCAACCCCACGAGGCACTGGCTGGTTAGGTGTTGAGTAAAGAACAGGCCACCAGCAAGCTGGTAGCCTGGCGTGCACGGGCCATCGATGGGGCTGGGTGGTGGTGTCCCTGCCCTGGTTCAAAAAATTACCCATATCTTGGGTTTAGTGCACTTTATTGGGCCTTCGCGACGTTTCGGCGTATTTTCGCCTTCCTCAGGCTGGCCCAATATGTTTCTGTCTGTTTGTTCTCTGTGTGCCTCTCTTGGCTTTTATACTTGTGTTGTCTCCTCCCACTTTTAGGTTTTCTGTTTGTGTTTCTTTCAAACTTTCTTTCTTAGTTTCTCACTTGTTTTTCTGTTTCTCTCTTTCTCTTACTTGTTTTTCTGTTTCTGTTATTTGTTTTTCTGCTTCTCTTATTTGTTTTTCTTCTTATTTGTTTTTCTGTTTCTCTTACTTGTTTTTCTTCTTATTTGTTTTTCTGTTTCTCTTACTTGTTTTTCTTCTTCTCTTACTTGTTTTTCTATCTTTATATTTCTCTTCATTTTCTCTTTGTTTTTATGGCACCCCCTACTTGGTTTGACATCCCGTCCTATTTCACGTACTTGTTTTCTCTTTGTCTTTCTCTTGTCTTTAAGTTCTCTTTTTGTTTTTATGGCACCCCCTGCTTGGTTTGACATCCCGTCCTTTGTTATTCATGTTCTCTTTGTTTTACGTGACTTCTCTTTTTACTTTTCTTGTTTTTACGTGACTTTGTCTTTCTCTCTGCTTTTCTTTGACTCTCTTGTCTTTCTTGTCTTACTTGTTTTTTTTGTTTTTTATATTTTTTATAGGGACCCCCCTGGTTAGGGTTAGGGTTTGTTAGAGGGCAGGGACACCCCCAACCCCACGAGGCACTGGCTGGTTAGGTGTTGAGTAAAGAACAGGCCACCAGCAAGCTGGTAGCCTGGCGTGCACGGGCCATCGATGGGGCTGGGTGGTGGTGTCCCTGCCCTGGTTCAAAAAATTACCCATATCTTGGGTTTAGTGCACTTTATTGGGCCTTCGCGACGTTTCGGCGTATTTTCGCCTTCCTCAGGCTGGCCCAATATGTTTCTGTCTGTTTGTTCTCTGTGTGCCTCTCTTGGCTTTTATACTTGTGTTGTCTCCTCCCACTTTTAGGTTTTCTGTTTGTGTTTCTTTCAAACTTTCTTTCTTAGTTTCTCACTTGTTTTTCTGTTTCTCTCTTTCTCTTACTTGTTTTTCTGTTTCTGTTATTTGTTTTTCTGCTTCTCTTATTTGTTTTTCTTCTTATTTGTTTTTCTGTTTCTCTTACTTGTTTTTCTTCTTATTTGTTTTTCTGTTTCTCTTACTTGTTTTTCTTCTTCTCTTACTTGTTTTTCTATCTTTATATTTCTCTTCATTTTCTCTTTGTTTTTATGGCACCCCCTACTTGGTTTGACATCCCGTCCTATTTCACGTACTTGTTTTCTCTTTGTCTTTCTCTTGTCTTTAAGTTCTCTTTTTGTTTTTATGGCACCCCCTGCTTGGTTTGACATCCCGTCCTTTGTTATTCATGTTCTCTTTGTTTTACGTGACTTCTCTTTTTACTTTTCTTGTTTTTACGTGACTTTGTCTTTCTCTCTGCTTTTCTTTGACTCTCTTGTCTTTCTTGTCTTACTTGTTTTTTTTGTTTTTTATATTTTTTATAGGGACCCCCCTGGTTAGGGTTAGGGTTTGTTAGAGGGCAGGGACACCCCCAACCCCACGAGGCACTGGCTGGTTAGGTGTTGAGTAAAGAACAGGCCACCAGCAAGCTGGTAGCCTGGCGTGCACGGGCCATCGATGGGGCTGGGTGGTGGTGTCCCTGCCCTGGTTCAAAAAATTACCCATATCTTGGGTTTAGTGCACTTTATTGGGCCTTCGCGACGTTTCGGCGTATTTTCGCCTTCCTCAGGCTGGCCCAATATGTTTCTGTCTGTTTGTTCTCTGTGTGCCTCTCTTGGCTTTTATACTTGTGTTGTCTCCTCCCACTTTTAGGTTTTCTGTTTGTGTTTCTTTCAAACTTTCTTTCTTAGTTTCTCACTTGTTTTTCTGTTTCTCTCTTTCTCTTACTTGTTTTTCTGTTTCTGTTATTTGTTTTTCTGCTTCTCTTATTTGTTTTTCTTCTTATTTGTTTTTCTGTTTCTCTTACTTGTTTTTCTTCTTATTTGTTTTTCTGTTTCTCTTACTTGTTTTTCTTCTTCTCTTACTTGTTTTTCTATCTTTATATTTCTCTTCATTTTCTCTTTGTTTTTATGGCACCCCCTACTTGGTTTGACATCCCGTCCTATTTCACGTACTTGTTTTCTCTTTGTCTTTCTCTTGTCTTTAAGTTCTCTTTTTGTTTTTATGGCACCCCCTGCTTGGTTTGACATCCCGTCCTTTGTTATTCATGTTCTCTTTGTTTTACGTGACTTCTCTTTTTACTTTTCTTGTTTTTACGTGACTTTGTCTTTCTCTCTGCTTTTCTTTGACTCTCTTGTCTTTCTTGTCTTACTTGTTTTTTTTGTTTTTTATATTTTTTATAGGGACCCCCCTGGTTAGGGTTAGGGTTTGTTAGAGGGCAGGGACACCCCCAACCCCACGAGGCACTGGCTGGTTAGGTGTTGAGTAAAGAACAGGCCACCAGCAAGCTGGTAGCCTGGCGTGCACGGGCCATCGATGGGGCTGGGTGGTGGTGTCCCTGCCCTGGTTCAAAAAATTACCCATATCTTGGGTTTAGTGCACTTTATTGGGCCTTCGCGACGTTTCGGCGTATTTTCGCCTTCCTCAGGCTGGCCCAATATGTTTCTGTCTGTTTGTTCTCTGTGTGCCTCTCTTGGCTTTTATACTTGTGTTGTCTCCTCCCACTTTTAGGTTTTCTGTTTGTGTTTCTTTCAAACTTTCTTTCTTAGTTTCTCACTTGTTTTTCTGTTTCTCTCTTTCTCTTACTTGTTTTTCTGTTTCTGTTATTTGTTTTTCTGCTTCTCTTATTTGTTTTTCTTCTTATTTGTTTTTCTGTTTCTCTTACTTGTTTTTCTTCTTATTTGTTTTTCTGTTTCTCTTACTTGTTTTTCTTCTTCTCTTACTTGTTTTTCTATCTTTATATTTCTCTTCATTTTCTCTTTGTTTTTATGGCACCCCCTACTTGGTTTGACATCCCGTCCTATTTCACGTACTTGTTTTCTCTTTGTCTTTCTCTTGTCTTTAAGTTCTCTTTTTGTTTTTATGGCACCCCCTGCTTGGTTTGACATCCCGTCCTTTGTTATTCATGTTCTCTTTGTTTTACGTGACTTCTCTTTTTACTTTTCTTGTTTTTACGTGACTTTGTCTTTCTCTCTGCTTTTCTTTGACTCTCTTGTCTTTCTTGTCTTACTTGTTTTTTTTGTTTTTTATATTTTTTATAGGGACCCCCCTGGTTAGGGTTAGGGTTTGTTAGAGGGCAGGGACACCCCCAACCCCACGAGGCACTGGCTGGTTAGGTGTTGAGTAAAGAACAGGCCACCAGCAAGCTGGTAGCCTGGCGTGCACGGGCCATCGATGGGGCTGGGTGGTGGTGTCCCTGCCCTGGTTCAAAAAATTACCCATATCTTGGGTTTAGTGCACTTTATTGGGCCTTCGCGACGTTTCGGCGTATTTTCGCCTTCCTCAGGCTGGCCCAATATGTTTCTGTCTGTTTGTTCTCTGTGTGCCTCTCTTGGCTTTTATACTTGTGTTGTCTCCTCCCACTTTTAGGTTTTCTGTTTGTGTTTCTTTCAAACTTTCTTTCTTAGTTTCTCACTTGTTTTTCTGTTTCTCTCTTTCTCTTACTTGTTTTTCTGTTTCTGTTATTTGTTTTTCTGCTTCTCTTATTTGTTTTTCTTCTTATTTGTTTTTCTGTTTCTCTTACTTGTTTTTCTTCTTATTTGTTTTTCTGTTTCTCTTACTTGTTTTTCTTCTTCTCTTACTTGTTTTTCTATCTTTATATTTCTCTTCATTTTCTCTTTGTTTTTATGGCACCCCCTACTTGGTTTGACATCCCGTCCTATTTCACGTACTTGTTTTCTCTTTGTCTTTCTCTTGTCTTTAAGTTCTCTTTTTGTTTTTATGGCACCCCCTGCTTGGTTTGACATCCCGTCCTTTGTTATTCATGTTCTCTTTGTTTTACGTGACTTCTCTTTTTACTTTTCTTGTTTTTACGTGACTTTGTCTTTCTCTCTGCTTTTCTTTGACTCTCTTGTCTTTCTTGTCTTACTTGTTTTTTTTGTTTTTTATATTTGGGTTAGGGTTAGGGTTAGGGGGTTAGGGTTAGGGTTAGGTATTAGGAAACTATAGCTTAGATGTTTTTTAATTCAAACTTTGGTGCACGGTCCTAGGAATTACTGAAGCATCCCATCTCCACTTACTCCGCTCTTCTCCTTCTCTCCAGCATACTCCTCTTCTTCTTGGGTGCGTCTTGTACCTTCTTCCATATGTTGTCAATCATAAAACCGTCCCCCAATGTCTTTATTCCCCCCAGGCCATAAGGCAGACTCATTGAAAGTTCCAGCACTGTCACCAATACTATAAAAGGTCCCAAAGCCATATTTCTCCCATGACTCCCTGGAGGGGATGTGACCTCCAAGAGAAAAGGTTTTTATCGTTTTTGATTTTCTTATTCATTTTCAACAATAATCACACTCCATCCAGTTAGTAATTATAATGAATCCTCACACTGTTAGTGTTACACTCTGTTCAAAACAACCTCCATGCAGTTCTGTCATGGGGACTTATGGCAATCAGGGAAACATACTCAATATTGACAAGTAGTCTTTATATATATTTTTTTTTTTTTTTTTTTTTTTTTTTTTTTTTTTTTTTTTTTTTTTTTTGGTGACATTTTGCTTAGAAATATAATTATGATCTGTTCACAGAATTTATGTTATAAAACAAACAACAGGTTTCCAGACCATTTTTTCTTTTTGAACTTTCTTTATTTCTCACCATACTTTCACAGCCTGACCTGTAATTCTAAGGATACTCCCTCCCTCAGACATTGGAGTCTTAATTGATTATTTCAAACCATATACTGCATATACTTAATATTAACAACATCAAAGAAATACCAAATGTACTAAAAATTCTACACCCACAAAAGAAATATTTAAAAATGACAATAACATCCTGGCATCAAACTCTCTCCATCTTACTCCGCTGACCGACCGACCAGCCCGGGTTGGCCTGTAGGCTCACGATGCTCAGGGCCTCCTCTGTGCGTTCCCTGAAGTGAGTGGCCACTGTGGAGCGCAGCTGATCTGCCCGTGTGGCATACCGGTGTTGCTGCAAGCGCGCTCCCAAACAGGCCCAAATTCCCCCCACATACATTAGCCCACAATACTACATCGTAAGACCCACGCTGAGTCGCAGGCCTTCACACCAGCTGTCAAAGATACTTTTAGCCGTCTCACTCGTCCAATGAATGCCATCAGCTACGGTATGGAAGTGTTGTTGAGGTATACACGGTAAATAATTATAATGTGTACTGATGAAGTTATTGATCATAGTGAGATTTGACTGTTGGAGTTTGGATAGTGATCTGGAAAAGTGAATGTGGGCTACAAAAATGTCCGCACTCGGAAACACGGCTTTCGCCCCATTCACCACCTTGCGTAGTTGTTTAATTGAGGTCTTCTGGGGGTCCTGATCCTTATTATTAAGGCCTACAGACAAGATCACCATTTCCGCATTTTCACACACCGGCGTCATTTCCAACAGGTTGAAGAAATGGTAAAAGTTCGCACCCGGGTAGCTCTCCACCTGAATCTGATCATTCTCAAAGGGGGGTATTCTATTTAGATTGGAGTCCCCCAAGAAAACTACCGGTTTATCAACTTTGATTCTCCAATCCTGTAATTTCCTACTAGGTCTCGCCCGATGGTACGTAGGTGTATAGTAACCCCCCTCTGCGCCCCTCGTCTCCGCCTCCGCCCCGGCCGGCTCTCCCTTTCCTGTAAGCCCGCGCCCGCTATGAGACTCCCTCTGCTTTATTTGCCGCACGGTTTTAAATTCTGCCACCGAGCCCTCGCTCTCATTATCCTCCTCATTCAGGTGAAAATTACTCTTAATATTATAATAGTGGGGATCAGAGCGGTCCAATGAGTCACTGCTCAGGTTTCCCGCCGGCTCCTGCTGTTGCAGGGCCTCAATCGTCATTTCACCCACTACCTTGTCACCTGTTTTAGCAGAGGTTTGGATTTTTACTCGCTTTTGTTGTTTCATTATAGGGTCTGGACCATTCGTCCGGTCTCCTGCGCGAGACGTGGAGCAGGAAACTGAAGGGGTGGCAGGCTCAGATGTCAACCTGTTCGCGGCCGTTAAGGGCAAGTCACAGCGCACAATATTTCTAGGACGCACAGGGGGAGAGCACAAAGAGGCAGGCAGAATGTCATCGGTTTCATCTAAATCAACCACCACGTTTGATCTAATTCTGGCTGTTGTCTCCACCCTACTCCCACCCTCTCCCGTCTTCCCCCCATCTACATTTCTCCCCTTCGGGAGAGCTCCCGCGGTGGCCGGCGCACGGGCATTCACAGTCTGAAGCTCATTCAGCTCTTCTACAATAGTTTTCCTTTTTCCCAACGATAGGTTTTTCTGATAGGAAACATTTTGTATATTACTGCTACTAGCAGTCTGGTTTTTAACCACTGTAGGTAAGGGCGGAAATTCATTATCATTTCTCAGATCAATCGGCATTACCCCCGTTCTTCCCCCCCTCTGTACTGTATTCTGTTCTCGTGTGTAGCCGGCCTCCGAGCGGGCCCTCCCTCCACCCTCTTCCCCTGACGATTTAAACAGAGTTTCAACTGTTGATATTGTAGAAACTCGTAAGCGAGCCCCGTATCTTTTAAAAGCCCACGTCTTTGCCACTTGAAATGACACCTCAGTCTTTCTAGTTCCTTTTAAAGATTCAATAATAGTGGCATAATGATCATAAAGAATATCTAGATTTTTGGACATCCAAGAGTCTGTGTTTTGATCAAGTTGCCTCCTAACTTGTTCTGTGGGCGCAGCCGGTTTTATAAAACTAGAGAGCCTGGACACCTGTTTAATCATACCCCTGGGGTACAAGCCCGTGTCGCGTGCTTCTTCAATCACACTTTTATGGTGTACTGTCCGTATTAATTTAAATATATTCTTCGCACTCGTCCTTGTGTCAGCATCAAGTGCGCGCTTTGGTGCGGGAGCATCTTGTCCTCCTTGTTGTCTGACACGTCTCATGTTCGGGCGACCCCATCCCTCCCCGTGCCTCGTCCCCTCCCGACCCCCAGCATGCGTAGCCAGACCATCACCAGACAAACTTTCACCTAAGGTTTCAAAGTTATCGTTTTGTACCTTATATTTGTCAGTGGGGAGCTCACCTGAGTTTCTTTGTGTTTGTCGGACCACTCGATTCAGGCTCAGTGATCTCTGCCTCCTCCGTGCTCTTCGCTGGTGGCGTGGAAACGTCCATCCGCCATCCTGCGTGTCGTTTTCTGGCAGTCGTGGCGTTTCCGACCGGTGTGCCTCCATCCTGGACCCGAACAATATGGTAGTCCCACCGACCACGGGCGTCCCCGCGTCAGTGTCTGTTGGTCGGTGAAGACTCAAAAGACGAGAGGGTTTAGGTGCACAAACCGATGCCTCGCTCAGATCCAACGCCACCTCTCACTACCCGTTTAGAGTTCACGGTCACTTTGCTACAGGTGAATAAAAACTCCCCACTTTACAGTTGTAAAAAAAGTTTGTCAATTAAAATAGTCTTTCATGTGACTGGGCTAAACAAAGTTACTTGTTGCCCATCTCTGGAAGGGCTAAAAAAAGTCGCCTTTCTTCCATTAAGTTTGGTCTAGCGTTCCCTGACGTTTCGCGGAGTTACCGCTTCTTCAGAGGGATACATGCTACTAGGTGTCCGGAAGGAGCGAGGCATTTAAACACATTTCCTGGGAGATGCCCAAGTCCTGGGCCCCTCCCAGGATTGGTAATCATAGGTTACATGGGTATTACATGTGACCAAATCCCTCCCCAATAAAAGGTGTCCAGGCCTCTCTCTAAAAGAACAACAAAATTAAAAAATAAGAATAAAAACCTTTAAAATATCATATGGAATTGATAAGAGGAAATAAAAATAACCATAAAAAATGTAAAAAAGATTCTAAACCCATGGTATAATCTTTATGATTAAAAACATCATCCTGCTGAGGATGGTTTAATAAAATATATGTATATATGTACACATATAAAAAGACATTATTTTATAAAAAAGAAGAAGGTGAACACAAAATAATATCTTCTACAAAGCAAGAGGGATGGGAAAAAAAACAAAACTAAAGTTAAGACAAATATAGATCAAATGGGGATGGAGAGAAAAATATAATAAAAAAAGTTGGTAAGGGGGTGGGGTCCGGAGGGAGTCTTAGGGCTGTCGCGGACCAGGGGGAGAACCCGACAACGGGTAACATCCGGAGCAGGAACGTGAAAAACAGGGAAAGAAAAGAAAAAAGAAAATACATAAAAAAGTCTATAAAAACTAAATAATCAATCAACCCATATTCACCTTCATTCCAAAAATAAAAAGGCTATGTAAGGCAACCCATAATAATAAGGACCCTATATTAAGAATGGCTTTTTTTTAAAAAAAATAATTGAATAAACAATCAACAAAAACCACAACTTGAAAGGCTGCTTTTCTTATTGCACTAAGACAGCCATTATACTCCCCAGTAGATGATGGGGGGAAGACCTCACTACAACGAAATCAGGTAAAAGGTCCAGTCGGTCAGCGGAGGCCTCAACATAAATAAGAGGGCAAATTAATTCTTATTTCATGGCCCCCTCAACCCAAATGCTTGGCATTTTTAGATATTAACCCCCCACTATAGGGTTTAAGTTTCTCAATTACAGTTATCAACTGTTAATATTTCCCCCAAGATGTTAATTTTAGGGTCATGCGACCTGGGCAGGGTCATCTTCCCTTTTAATTCTCCAGTTCTAATAATATCTGCCAAGCCAAAGTGGTTAGGTTTAGGGCCATGTGTCTGGTTAAGACCATCCTCCAAATTATCCACATTCTAGGGACACTTTCTTAAGGCAAAATGGTTAGGTTTAGGGTCCAGTGGCCTGGGTAGGCTCATCCCACAGGTTATACACAATGAAGATACAAAAAAAGAAATTGTTAAATTCAGATTATTAGATCTTTTTGAAAAAAAACAATTCAATAAACTCAGTAATCTCCATTTGTCCCAAGGAGATGCTGTTTTATGTTTCAAGGAGTGGTCAGTCTGTTTATTAAGAGGTCCTTTTAGGAATCGTGGATGGATGTCAGATACAAATTCCTGGCACAGGCTGGTTAGGTGTTAGGAAACTATAGCTTAGATGTTTTTTAATTCAAACTTTGGTGCACGGTCCTAGGAATTACTGAAGCATCCCATCTCCACTTACTCCGCTCTTCTCCTTATCTCCAGCATACTCCTCTTCTTCTTGGGTGCGTCTTGTACCTTCTTCCATATGTTGTCAATCATAAAACCATCCCCCAATGTCTTTATTCCCCCCAGGCCATAAGGCAGACTCATTGAAAGATCCAGCACTGTCACCAATACTAAAAAAGGTCCCAAAGCCATATTTCTCCCATGACTCCCTGGAGGGGATGTGACCTCCAAGAGAAAAGGTTTTTATCGTTTTTGATTTTCTTATTCATTTTCAACAATAATCACACTCCATGCAGTTAGTAATTATAATGAATCCTCACACTGTTAGTGTTACACTCTGTTCAAAACAACCTCCATGCAGTTCTGTCATGGGGACTTATGGCAATCAGGGAAACATACTCAATATTGACAAGTAGTCTTTATATATATATATATATATATATATATTTTTTTTTTTTTTTTTTTTTTTTTTTTTTTTTTTTTTTTTTTTTTTGGTGACATTTTGCTTAGAAATATAATTATGATCTGTTCACAGAATTTATGTTATAAAACAAACAACAGGTTTCCAGACCATTTTTTCTTTTTGAACTTTCTTTATTTCTCACCATACTTTCACAGCCTGACCTGTAATTCTAAGGATACTCCCTCCCTCAGACATTGGAGTCTTAATTGATTATTTCAAACCATATACTGCATATACTTAATATTAACAACATCAAAGAAATACCAAATGTACTAAAAATTCTACACCCACAAAAGAAATATTTAAAAATGACAATAACATCCTGGCATCAAACTCTCTCCATCTTACTCCGCTGACCGACCGACCAGCCCGGGTTGGCCTGTAGGCTCACGATGCTCAGGGCCTCCTCTGTGCGTTCCCTGAAGTGAGTGGCCACTGTGGAGCGCAGCTGATCTGCCCGTGTGGCATACCGGTGTTGCTGCAAGCGCGCTCCCAAACAGGCCCAAATTCCCCCCACATACATTAGCCCACAATACTACATCGTAAGACCCACGCTGAGTCGCAGGCCTTCACACCAGCTGTCAAAGATACTTTTAGCCGTCTCACTCGTCCAATGAATGCCATCAGCTACGGTATGGAAGTGTTGTTGAGGTATACACGGTAAATAATTATAATGTGTACTGATGAAGTTATTGATCATAGTGAGATTTGACTGTTGGAGTTTGGATAGTGATCTGGAAAAGTGAATGTGGGCTACAAAAATGTCCGCACTCGGAAACACGGCTTTCGCCCCATTCACCACCTTGCGTAGTTGTTTAATTGAGGTCTTCTGGGGGTCCTGATCCTTATTATTAAGGCCTACAGACAAGATCACCATTTCCGCATTTTCACACACCGGCGTCATTTCCAACAGGTTGAAGAAATGGTAAAAGTTCGCACCCGGGTAGCTCTCCACCTGAATCTGATCATTCTCAAAGGGGGGTATTCTATTTAGATTGGAGTCCCCCAAGAAAACTACCGGTTTATCAACTTTGATTCTCCAATCCTGTAATTTCCTACTAGGTCTCGCCCGATGGTACGTAGGTGTATAGTAACCCCCCTCTGCGCCCCTCGTCTCCGCCTCCGCCCCGGCCGGCTCTCCCTTTCCTGTAAGCCCGCGCCCGCTATGAGACTCCCTCTGCTTTATTTGCCGCACGGTTTTAAATTCTGCCACCGAGCCCTCGCTCTCATTATCCTCCTCATTCAGGTGAAAATTACTCTTAATATTATAATAGTGGGGATCAGAGCGGTCCAATGAGTCACTGCTCAGGTTTCCCGCCGGCTCCTGCTGTTGCAGGGCCTCAATCGTCATTTCACCCACTACCTTGTCACCTGTTTTAGCAGAGGTTTGGATTTTTACTCGCTTTTGTTGTTTCATTATAGGGTCTGGACCATTCGTCCGGTCTCCTGCGCGAGACGTGGAGCAGGAAACTGAAGGGGTGGCAGGCTCAGATGTCAACCTGTTCGCGGCCGTTAAGGGCAAGTCACAGCGCACAATATTTCTAGGACGCACAGGGGGAGAGCACAAAGAGGCAGGCAGAATGTCATCGGTTTCATCTAAATCAACCACCACGTTTGATCTAATTCTGGCTGTTGTCTCCACCCTACTCCCACCCTCTCCCGTCTTCCCCCCATCTACATTTCTCCCCTTCGGGAGAGCTCCCGCGGTGGCCGGCGCACGGGCATTCACAGTCTGAAGCTCATTCAGCTCTTCTACAATAGTTTTCCTTTTTCCCAACGATAGGTTTTTCTGATAGGAAACATTTTGTATATTACTGCTACTAGCAGTCTGGTTTTTAACCACTGTAGGTAAGGGCGGAAATTCATTATCATTTCTCAGATCAATCGGCATTACCCCCGTTCTTCCCCCCCTCTGTACTGTATTCTGTTCTCGTGTGTAGCCGGCCTCCGAGCGGGCCCTCCCTCCACCCTCTTCCCCTGACGATTTAAACAGAGTTTCAACTGTTGATATTGTAGAAACTCGTAAGCGAGCCCCGTATCTTTTAAAAGCCCACGTCTTTGCCACTTGAAATGACACCTCAGTCTTTCTAGTTCCTTTTAAAGATTCAATAATAGTGGCATAATGATCATAAAGAATATCTAGATTTTTGGACATCCAAGAGTCTGTGTTTTGATCAAGTTGCCTCCTAACTTGTTCTGTGGGCGCAGCCGGTTTTATAAAACTAGAGAGCCTGGACACCTGTTTAATCATACCCCTGGGGTACAAGCCCGTGTCGCGTGCTTCTTCAATCACACTTTTATGGTGTACTGTCCGTATTAATTTAAATATATTCTTCGCACTCGTCCTTGTGTCAGCATCAAGTGCGCGCTTTGGTGCGGGAGCATCTTGTCCTCCTTGTTGTCTGACACGTCTCATGTTCGGGCGACCCCATCCCTCCCCGTGCCTCGTCCCCTCCCGACCCCCAGCATGCGTAGCCAGACCATCACCAGACAAACTTTCACCTAAGGTTTCAAAGTTATCGTTTTGTACCTTATATTTGTCAGTGGGGAGCTCACCTGAGTTTCTTTGTGTTTGTCGGACCACTCGATTCAGGCTCAGTGATCTCTGCCTCCTCCGTGCTCTTCGCTGGTGGCGTGGAAACGTCCATCCGCCATCCTGCGTGTCGTTTTCTGGCAGTCGTGGCGTTTCCGACCGGTGTGCCTCCATCCTGGACCCGAACAATATGGTAGTCCCACCGACCACGGGCGTCCCCGCGTCAGTGTCTGTTGGTCGGTGAAGACTCAAAAGACGAGAGGGTTTAGGTGCACAAACCGATGCCTCGCTCAGATCCAACGCCACCTCTCACTACCCGTTTAGAGTTCACGGTCACTTTGCTACAGGTGAATAAAAACTCCCCACTTTACAGTTGTAAAAAAAGTTTGTCAATTAAAATAGTCTTTCATGTGACTGGGCTAAACAAAGTTACTTGTTGCCCATCTCTGGAAGGGCTAAAAAAAGTCGCCTTTCTTCCATTAAGTTTGGTCTAGCGTTCCCTGACGTTTCGCGGAGTTACCGCTTCTTCAGAGGGATACATGCTACTAGGTGTCCGGAAGGAGCGAGGCATTTAAACACATTTCCTGGGAGATGCCCAAGTCCTGGGCCCCTCCCAGGATTGGTAATCATAGGTTACATGGGTATTACATGTGACCAAATCCCTCCCCAATAAAAGGTGTCCAGGCCTCTCTCTAAAAGAACAACAAAATTAAAAAATAAGAATAAAAACCTTTAAAATATCATATGGAATTGATAAGAGGAAATAAAAATAACCATAAAAAATGTAAAAAAGATTCTAAACCCATGGTATAATCTTTATGATTAAAAACATCATCCTGCTGAGGATGGTTTAATAAAATATATGTATATATGTACACATATAAAAAGACATTATTTTATAAAAAAGAAGAAGGTGAACACAAAATAATATCTTCTACAAAGCAAGAGGGATGGGAAAAAAAACAAAACTAAAGTTAAGACAAATATAGATCAAATGGGGATGGAGAGAAAAATATAATAAAAAAAGTTGGTAAGGGGGTGGGGTCCGGAGGGAGTCTTAGGGCTGTCGCGGACCAGGGGGAGAACCCGACAACGGGTAACATCCGGAGCAGGAACGTGAAAAACAGGGAAAGAAAAGAAAAAAGAAAATACATAAAAAAGTCTATAAAAACTAAATAATCAATCAACCCATATTCACCTTCATTCCAAAAATAAAAAGGCTATGTAAGGCAACCCATAATAATAAGGACCCTATATTAAGAATGGCTTTTTTTTAAAAAAAATAATTGAATAAACAATCAACAAAAACCACAACTTGAAAGGCTGCTTTTCTTATTGCACTAAGACAGCCATTATACTCCCCAGTAGATGATGGGGGGAAGACCTCACTACAACGAAATCAGGTAAAAGGTCCAGTCGGTCAGCGGAGGCCTCAACATAAATAAGAGGGCAAATTAATTCTTATTTCATGGCCCCCTCAACCCAAATGCTTGGCATTTTTAGATATTAACCCCCCACTATAGGGTTTAAGTTTCTCAATTACAGTTATCAACTGTTAATATTTCCCCCAAGATGTTAATTTTAGGGTCATGCGACCTGGGCAGGGTCATCTTCCCTTTTAATTCTCCAGTTCTAATAATATCTGCCAAGCCAAAGTGGTTAGGTTTAGGGCCATGTGTCTGGTTAAGACCATCCTCCAAATTATCCACATTCTAGGGACACTTTCTTAAGGCAAAATGGTTAGGTTTAGGGTCCAGTGGCCTGGGTAGGCTCATCCCACAGGTTATACACAATGAAGATACAAAAAAAGAAATTGTTAAATTCAGATTATTAGATCTTTTTGAAAAAAAACAATTCAATAAACTCAGTAATCTCCATTTGTCCCAAGGAGATGCTGTTTTATGTTTCAAGGAGTGGTCAGTCTGTTTATTAAGAGGTCCTTTTAGGAATCGTGGATGGATGTCAGATACAAATTCCTGGCACAGGCTGGTTAGGTGTTAGGAAACTATAGCTTAGATGTTTTTTAATTCAAACTTTGGTGCACGGTCCTAGGAATTACTGAAGCATCCCATCTCCACTTACTCCGCTCTTCTCCTTATCTCCAGCATACTCCTCTTCTTCTTGGGTGCGTCTTGTACCTTCTTCCATATGTTGTCAATCATAAAACCATCCCCCAATGTCTTTATTCCCCCCAGGCCATAAGGCAGACTCATTGAAAGTTCCAGCACTGTCACCAATACTAAAAAAGGTCCCAAAGCCATATTTCTCCCATGACTCCCTGGAGGGGATGTGACCTCCAAGAGAAAAGGTTTTTATCGTTTTTGATTTTCTTATTCATTTTCAACAATAATCACACTCCATGCAGTTAGTAATTATAATGAATCCTCACACTGTTAGTGTTACACTCTGTTCAAAACAACCTCCATGCAGTTCTGTCATGGGGACTTATGGCAATCAGGGAAACATACTCAATATTGACAAGTAGTCTTTATATATATATATATATATATTTTTTTTTTTTTTTTTTTTTTTTTTTTTTTTTTTTTTTTTTTTTTTTTTTTTTTTTTTTTTTTTTTTGGTGACATTTTGCTTAGAAATATAATTATGATCTGTTCACAGAATTTATGTTATAAAACAAACAACAGGTTTCCAGACCATTTTTTCTTTTTGAACTTTCTTTATTTCTCACCATACTTTCACAGCCTGACCTGTAATTCTAAGGATACTCCCTCCCTCAGACATTGGAGTCTTAATTGATTATTTCAAACCATATACTGCATATACTTAATATTAACAACATCAAAGAAATACCAAATGTACTAAAAATTCTACACCCACAAAAGAAATATTTAAAAATGACAATAACATCCTGGCATCAAACTCTCTCCATCTTACTCCGCTGACCGACCGACCAGCCCGGGTTGGCCTGTAGGCTCACGATGCTCAGGGCCTCCTCTGTGCGTTCCCTGAAGTGAGTGGCCACTGTGGAGCGCAGCTGATCTGCCCGTGTGGCATACCGGTGTTGCTGCAAGCGCGCTCCCAAACAGGCCCAAATTCCCCCCACATACATTAGCCCACAATACTACATCGTAAGACCCACGCTGAGTCGCAGGCCTTCACACCAGCTGTCAAAGATACTTTTAGCCGTCTCACTCGTCCAATGAATGCCATCAGCTACGGTATGGAAGTGTTGTTGAGGTATACACGGTAAATAATTATAATGTGTACTGATGAAGTTATTGATCATAGTGAGATTTGACTGTTGGAGTTTGGATAGTGATCTGGAAAAGTGAATGTGGGCTACAAAAATGTCCGCACTCGGAAACACGGCTTTCGCCCCATTCACCACCTTGCGTAGTTGTTTAATTGAGGTCTTCTGGGGGTCCTGATCCTTATTATTAAGGCCTACAGACAAGATCACCATTTCCGCATTTTCACACACCGGCGTCATTTCCAACAGGTTGAAGAAATGGTAAAAGTTCGCACCCGGGTAGCTCTCCACCTGAATCTGATCATTCTCAAAGGGGGGTATTCTATTTAGATTGGAGTCCCCCAAGAAAACTACCGGTTTATCAACTTTGATTCTCCAATCCTGTAATTTCCTACTAGGTCTCGCCCGATGGTACGTAGGTGTATAGTAACCCCCCTCTGCGCCCCTCGTCTCCGCCTCCGCCCCGGCCGGCTCTCCCTTTCCTGTAAGCCCGCGCCCGCTATGAGACTCCCTCTGCTTTATTTGCCGCACGGTTTTAAATTCTGCCACCGAGCCCTCGCTCTCATTATCCTCCTCATTCAGGTGAAAATTACTCTTAATATTATAATAGTGGGGATCAGAGCGGTCCAATGAGTCACTGCTCAGGTTTCCCGCCGGCTCCTGCTGTTGCAGGGCCTCAATCGTCATTTCACCCACTACCTTGTCACCTGTTTTAGCAGAGGTTTGGATTTTTACTCGCTTTTGTTGTTTCATTATAGGGTCTGGACCATTCGTCCGGTCTCCTGCGCGAGACGTGGAGCAGGAAACTGAAGGGGTGGCAGGCTCAGATGTCAACCTGTTCGCGGCCGTTAAGGGCAAGTCACAGCGCACAATATTTCTAGGACGCACAGGGGGAGAGCACAAAGAGGCAGGCAGAATGTCATCGGTTTCATCTAAATCAACCACCACGTTTGATCTAATTCTGGCTGTTGTCTCCACCCTACTCCCACCCTCTCCCGTCTTCCCCCCATCTACATTTCTCCCCTTCGGGAGAGCTCCCGCGGTGGCCGGCGCACGGGCATTCACAGTCTGAAGCTCATTCAGCTCTTCTACAATAGTTTTCCTTTTTCCCAACGATAGGTTTTTCTGATAGGAAACATTTTGTATATTACTGCTACTAGCAGTCTGGTTTTTAACCACTGTAGGTAAGGGCGGAAATTCATTATCATTTCTCAGATCAATCGGCATTACCCCCGTTCTTCCCCCCCTCTGTACTGTATTCTGTTCTCGTGTGTAGCCGGCCTCCGAGCGGGCCCTCCCTCCACCCTCTTCCCCTGACGATTTAAACAGAGTTTCAACTGTTGATATTGTAGAAACTCGTAAGCGAGCCCCGTATCTTTTAAAAGCCCACGTCTTTGCCACTTGAAATGACACCTCAGTCTTTCTAGTTCCTTTTAAAGATTCAATAATAGTGGCATAATGATCATAAAGAATATCTAGATTTTTGGACATCCAAGAGTCTGTGTTTTGATCAAGTTGCCTCCTAACTTGTTCTGTGGGCGCAGCCGGTTTTATAAAACTAGAGAGCCTGGACACCTGTTTAATCATACCCCTGGGGTACAAGCCCGTGTCGCGTGCTTCTTCAATCACACTTTTATGGTGTACTGTCCGTATTAATTTAAATATATTCTTCGCACTCGTCCTTGTGTCAGCATCAAGTGCGCGCTTTGGTGCGGGAGCATCTTGTCCTCCTTGTTGTCTGACACGTCTCATGTTCGGGCGACCCCATCCCTCCCCGTGCCTCGTCCCCTCCCGACCCCCAGCATGCGTAGCCAGACCATCACCAGACAAACTTTCACCTAAGGTTTCAAAGTTATCGTTTTGTACCTTATATTTGTCAGTGGGGAGCTCACCTGAGTTTCTTTGTGTTTGTCGGACCACTCGATTCAGGCTCAGTGATCTCTGCCTCCTCCGTGCTCTTCGCTGGTGGCGTGGAAACGTCCATCCGCCATCCTGCGTGTCGTTTTCTGGCAGTCGTGGCGTTTCCGACCGGTGTGCCTCCATCCTGGACCCGAACAATATGGTAGTCCCACCGACCACGGGCGTCCCCGCGTCAGTGTCTGTTGGTCGGTGAAGACTCAAAAGACGAGAGGGTTTAGGTGCACAAACCGATGCCTCGCTCAGATCCAACGCCACCTCTCACTACCCGTTTAGAGTTCACGGTCACTTTGCTACAGGTGAATAAAAACTCCCCACTTTACAGTTGTAAAAAAAGTTTGTCAATTAAAATAGTCTTTCATGTGACTGGGCTAAACAAAGTTACTTGTTGCCCATCTCTGGAAGGGCTAAAAAAAGTCGCCTTTCTTCCATTAAGTTTGGTCTAGCGTTCCCTGACGTTTCGCGGAGTTACCGCTTCTTCAGAGGGATACATGCTACTAGGTGTCCGGAAGGAGCGAGGCATTTAAACACATTTCCTGGGAGATGCCCAAGTCCTGGGCCCCTCCCAGGATTGGTAATCATAGGTTACATGGGTATTACATGTGACCAAATCCCTCCCCAATAAAAGGTGTCCAGGCCTCTCTCTAAAAGAACAACAAAATTAAAAAATAAGAATAAAAACCTTTAAAATATCATATGGAATTGATAAGAGGAAATAAAAATAACCATAAAAAATGTAAAAAAGATTCTAAACCCATGGTATAATCTTTATGATTAAAAACATCATCCTGCTGAGGATGGTTTAATAAAATATATGTATATATGTACACATATAAAAAGACATTATTTTATAAAAAAGAAGAAGGTGAACACAAAATAATATCTTCTACAAAGCAAGAGGGATGGGAAAAAAAACAAAACTAAAGTTAAGACAAATATAGATCAAATGGGGATGGAGAGAAAAATATAATAAAAAAAGTTGGTAAGGGGGTGGGGTCCGGAGGGAGTCTTAGGGCTGTCGCGGACCAGGGGGAGAACCCGACAACGGGTAACATCCGGAGCAGGAACGTGAAAAACAGGGAAAGAAAAGAAAAAAGAAAATACATAAAAAAGTCTATAAAAACTAAATAATCAATCAACCCATATTCACCTTCATTCCAAAAATAAAAAGGCTATGTAAGGCAACCCATAATAATAAGGACCCTATATTAAGAATGGCTTTTTTTTAAAAAAAATAATTGAATAAACAATCAACAAAAACCACAACTTGAAAGGCTGCTTTTCTTATTGCACTAAGACAGCCATTATACTCCCCAGTAGATGATGGGGGGAAGACCTCACTACAACGAAATCAGGTAAAAGGTCCAGTCGGTCAGCGGAGGCCTCAACATAAATAAGAGGGCAAATTAATTCTTATTTCATGGCCCCCTCAACCCAAATGCTTGGCATTTTTAGATATTAACCCCCCACTATAGGGTTTAAGTTTCTCAATTACAGTTATCAACTGTTAATATTTCCCCCAAGATGTTAATTTTAGGGTCATGCGACCTGGGCAGGGTCATCTTCCCTTTTAATTCTCCAGTTCTAATAATATCTGCCAAGCCAAAGTGGTTAGGTTTAGGGCCATGTGTCTGGTTAAGACCATCCTCCAAATTATCCACATTCTAGGGACACTTTCTTAAGGCAAAATGGTTAGGTTTAGGGTCCAGTGGCCTGGGTAGGCTCATCCCACAGGTTATACACAATGAAGATACAAAAAAAGAAATTGTTAAATTCAGATTATTAGATCTTTTTGAAAAAAAACAATTCAATAAACTCAGTAATCTCCATTTGTCCCAAGGAGATGCTGTTTTATGTTTCAAGGAGTGGTCAGTCTGTTTATTAAGAGGTCCTTTTAGGAATCGTGGATGGATGTCAGATACAAATTCCTGGCACAGGCTGGTTAGGTGTTAGGAAACTATAGCTTAGATGTTTTTTAATTCAAACTTTGGTGCACGGTCCTAGGAATTACTGAAGCATCCCATCTCCACTTACTCCGCTCTTCTCCTTATCTCCAGCATACTCCTCTTCTTCTTGGGTGCGTCTTGTACCTTCTTCCATATGTTGTCAATCATAAAACCATCCCCCAATGTCTTTATTCCCCCCAGGCCATAAGGCAGACTCATTGAAAGTTCCAGCACTGTCACCAATACTAAAAAAGGTCCCAAAGCCATATTTCTCCCATGACTCCCTGGAGGGGATGTGACCTCCAAGAGAAAAGGTTTTTATCGTTTTTGATTTTCTTATTCATTTTCAACAATAATCACACTCCATGCAGTTAGTAATTATAATGAATCCTCACACTGTTAGTGTTACACTCTGTTCAAAACAACCTCCATGCAGTTCTGTCATGGGGACTTATGGCAATCAGGGAAACATACTCAATATTGACAAGTAGTCTTTATATATATATATATATATATATTTTTTTTTTTTTTTTTTTTTTTTTTTTTTTTTTTTTTTTTTTTTTTTTTTTTTTTTTGGTGACATTTTGCTTAGAAATATAATTATGATCTGTTCACAGAATTTATGTTATAAAACAAACAACAGGTTTCCAGACCATTTTTTCTTTTTGAACTTTCTTTATTTCTCACCATACTTTCACAGCCTGACCTGTAATTCTAAGGATACTCCCTCCCTCAGACATTGGAGTCTTAATTGATTATTTCAAACCATATACTGCATATACTTAATATTAACAACATCAAAGAAATACCAAATGTACTAAAAATTCTACACCCACAAAAGAAATATTTAAAAATGACAATAACATCCTGGCATCAAACTCTCTCCATCTTACTCCGCTGACCGACCGACCAGCCCGGGTTGGCCTGTAGGCTCACGATGCTCAGGGCCTCCTCTGTGCGTTCCCTGAAGTGAGTGGCCACTGTGGAGCGCAGCTGATCTGCCCGTGTGGCATACCGGTGTTGCTGCAAGCGCGCTCCCAAACAGGCCCAAATTCCCCCCACATACATTAGCCCACAATACTACATCGTAAGACCCACGCTGAGTCGCAGGCCTTCACACCAGCTGTCAAAGATACTTTTAGCCGTCTCACTCGTCCAATGAATGCCATCAGCTACGGTATGGAAGTGTTGTTGAGGTATACACGGTAAATAATTATAATGTGTACTGATGAAGTTATTGATCATAGTGAGATTTGACTGTTGGAGTTTGGATAGTGATCTGGAAAAGTGAATGTGGGCTACAAAAATGTCCGCACTCGGAAACACGGCTTTCGCCCCATTCACCACCTTGCGTAGTTGTTTAATTGAGGTCTTCTGGGGGTCCTGATCCTTATTATTAAGGCCTACAGACAAGATCACCATTTCCGCATTTTCACACACCGGCGTCATTTCCAACAGGTTGAAGAAATGGTAAAAGTTCGCACCCGGGTAGCTCTCCACCTGAATCTGATCATTCTCAAAGGGGGGTATTCTATTTAGATTGGAGTCCCCCAAGAAAACTACCGGTTTATCAACTTTGATTCTCCAATCCTGTAATTTCCTACTAGGTCTCGCCCGATGGTACGTAGGTGTATAGTAACCCCCCTCTGCGCCCCTCGTCTCCGCCTCCGCCCCGGCCGGCTCTCCCTTTCCTGTAAGCCCGCGCCCGCTATGAGACTCCCTCTGCTTTATTTGCCGCACGGTTTTAAATTCTGCCACCGAGCCCTCGCTCTCATTATCCTCCTCATTCAGGTGAAAATTACTCTTAATATTATAATAGTGGGGATCAGAGCGGTCCAATGAGTCACTGCTCAGGTTTCCCGCCGGCTCCTGCTGTTGCAGGGCCTCAATCGTCATTTCACCCACTACCTTGTCACCTGTTTTAGCAGAGGTTTGGATTTTTACTCGCTTTTGTTGTTTCATTATAGGGTCTGGACCATTCGTCCGGTCTCCTGCGCGAGACGTGGAGCAGGAAACTGAAGGGGTGGCAGGCTCAGATGTCAACCTGTTCGCGGCCGTTAAGGGCAAGTCACAGCGCACAATATTTCTAGGACGCACAGGGGGAGAGCACAAAGAGGCAGGCAGAATGTCATCGGTTTCATCTAAATCAACCACCACGTTTGATCTAATTCTGGCTGTTGTCTCCACCCTACTCCCACCCTCTCCCGTCTTCCCCCCATCTACATTTCTCCCCTTCGGGAGAGCTCCCGCGGTGGCCGGCGCACGGGCATTCACAGTCTGAAGCTCATTCAGCTCTTCTACAATAGTTTTCCTTTTTCCCAACGATAGGTTTTTCTGATAGGAAACATTTTGTATATTACTGCTACTAGCAGTCTGGTTTTTAACCACTGTAGGTAAGGGCGGAAATTCATTATCATTTCTCAGATCAATCGGCATTACCCCCGTTCTTCCCCCCCTCTGTACTGTATTCTGTTCTCGTGTGTAGCCGGCCTCCGAGCGGGCCCTCCCTCCACCCTCTTCCCCTGACGATTTAAACAGAGTTTCAACTGTTGATATTGTAGAAACTCGTAAGCGAGCCCCGTATCTTTTAAAAGCCCACGTCTTTGCCACTTGAAATGACACCTCAGTCTTTCTAGTTCCTTTTAAAGATTCAATAATAGTGGCATAATGATCATAAAGAATATCTAGATTTTTGGACATCCAAGAGTCTGTGTTTTGATCAAGTTGCCTCCTAACTTGTTCTGTGGGCGCAGCCGGTTTTATAAAACTAGAGAGCCTGGACACCTGTTTAATCATACCCCTGGGGTACAAGCCCGTGTCGCGTGCTTCTTCAATCACACTTTTATGGTGTACTGTCCGTATTAATTTAAATATATTCTTCGCACTCGTCCTTGTGTCAGCATCAAGTGCGCGCTTTGGTGCGGGAGCATCTTGTCCTCCTTGTTGTCTGACACGTCTCATGTTCGGGCGACCCCATCCCTCCCCGTGCCTCGTCCCCTCCCGACCCCCAGCATGCGTAGCCAGACCATCACCAGACAAACTTTCACCTAAGGTTTCAAAGTTATCGTTTTGTACCTTATATTTGTCAGTGGGGAGCTCACCTGAGTTTCTTTGTGTTTGTCGGACCACTCGATTCAGGCTCAGTGATCTCTGCCTCCTCCGTGCTCTTCGCTGGTGGCGTGGAAACGTCCATCCGCCATCCTGCGTGTCGTTTTCTGGCAGTCGTGGCGTTTCCGACCGGTGTGCCTCCATCCTGGACCCGAACAATATGGTAGTCCCACCGACCACGGGCGTCCCCGCGTCAGTGTCTGTTGGTCGGTGAAGACTCAAAAGACGAGAGGGTTTAGGTGCACAAACCGATGCCTCGCTCAGATCCAACGCCACCTCTCACTACCCGTTTAGAGTTCACGGTCACTTTGCTACAGGTGAATAAAAACTCCCCACTTTACAGTTGTAAAAAAAGTTTGTCAATTAAAATAGTCTTTCATGTGACTGGGCTAAACAAAGTTACTTGTTGCCCATCTCTGGAAGGGCTAAAAAAAGTCGCCTTTCTTCCATTAAGTTTGGTCTAGCGTTCCCTGACGTTTCGCGGAGTTACCGCTTCTTCAGAGGGATACATGCTACTAGGTGTCCGGAAGGAGCGAGGCATTTAAACACATTTCCTGGGAGATGCCCAAGTCCTGGGCCCCTCCCAGGATTGGTAATCATAGGTTACATGGGTATTACATGTGACCAAATCCCTCCCCAATAAAAGGTGTCCAGGCCTCTCTCTAAAAGAACAACAAAATTAAAAAATAAGAATAAAAACCTTTAAAATATCATATGGAATTGATAAGAGGAAATAAAAATAACCATAAAAAATGTAAAAAAGATTCTAAACCCATGGTATAATCTTTATGATTAAAAACATCATCCTGCTGAGGATGGTTTAATAAAATATATGTATATATGTACACATATAAAAAGACATTATTTTATAAAAAAGAAGAAGGTGAACACAAAATAATATCTTCTACAAAGCAAGAGGGATGGGAAAAAAAACAAAACTAAAGTTAAGACAAATATAGATCAAATGGGGATGGAGAGAAAAATATAATAAAAAAAGTTGGTAAGGGGGTGGGGTCCGGAGGGAGTCTTAGGGCTGTCGCGGACCAGGGGGAGAACCCGACAACGGGTAACATCCGGAGCAGGAACGTGAAAAACAGGGAAAGAAAAGAAAAAAGAAAATACATAAAAAAGTCTATAAAAACTAAATAATCAATCAACCCATATTCACCTTCATTCCAAAAATAAAAAGGCTATGTAAGGCAACCCATAATAATAAGGACCCTATATTAAGAATGGCTTTTTTTTAAAAAAAATAATTGAATAAACAATCAACAAAAACCACAACTTGAAAGGCTGCTTTTCTTATTGCACTAAGACAGCCATTATACTCCCCAGTAGATGATGGGGGGAAGACCTCACTACAACGAAATCAGGTAAAAGGTCCAGTCGGTCAGCGGAGGCCTCAACATAAATAAGAGGGCAAATTAATTCTTATTTCATGGCCCCCTCAACCCAAATGCTTGGCATTTTTAGATATTAACCCCCCACTATAGGGTTTAAGTTTCTCAATTACAGTTATCAACTGTTAATATTTCCCCCAAGATGTTAATTTTAGGGTCATGCGACCTGGGCAGGGTCATCTTCCCTTTTAATTCTCCAGTTCTAATAATATCTGCCAAGCCAAAGTGGTTAGGTTTAGGGCCATGTGTCTGGTTAAGACCATCCTCCAAATTATCCACATTCTAGGGACACTTTCTTAAGGCAAAATGGTTAGGTTTAGGGTCCAGTGGCCTGGGTAGGCTCATCCCACAGGTTATACACAATGAAGATACAAAAAAAGAAATTGTTAAATTCAGATTATTAGATCTTTTTGAAAAAAAACAATTCAATAAACTCAGTAATCTCCATTTGTCCCAAGGAGATGCTGTTTTATGTTTCAAGGAGTGGTCAGTCTGTTTATTAAGAGGTCCTTTTAGGAATCGTGGATGGATGTCAGATACAAATTCCTGGCACAGGCTGGTTAGGTGTTAGGAAACTATAGCTTAGATGTTTTTTAATTCAAACTTTGGTGCACGGTCCTAGGAATTACTGAAGCATCCCATCTCCACTTACTCCGCTCTTCTCCTTATCTCCAGCATACTCCTCTTCTTCTTGGGTGCGTCTTGTACCTTCTTCCATATGTTGTCAATCATAAAACCATCCCCCAATGTCTTTATTCCCCCCAGGCCATAAGGCAGACTCATTGAAAGTTCCAGCACTGTCACCAATACTAAAAAAGGTCCCAAAGCCATATTTCTCCCATGACTCCCTGGAGGGGATGTGACCTCCAAGAGAAAAGGTTTTTATCGTTTTTGATTTTCTTATTCATTTTCAACAATAATCACACTCCATGCAGTTAGTAATTATAATGAATCCTCACACTGTTAGTGTTACACTCTGTTCAAAACAACCTCCATGCAGTTCTGTCATGGGGACTTATGGCAATCAGGGAAACATACTCAATATTGACAAGTAGTCTTTATATATATATATATATATATATTTTTTTTTTTTTTTTTTTTTTTTTTTTTTTTTTTTTTTTTTTTTTTTTTTTTTTTTTGTGACATTTTGCTTAGAAATATAATTATGATCTGTTCACAGAATTTATGTTATAAAACAAACAACAGGTTTCCAGACCATTTTTTCTTTTTGAACTTTCTTTATTTCTCACCATACTTTCACAGCCTGACCTGTAATTCTAAGGATACTCCCTCCCTCAGACATTGGAGTCTTAATTGATTATTTCAAACCATATACTGCATATACTTAATATTAACAACATCAAAGAAATACCAAATGTACTAAAAATTCTACACCCACAAAAGAAATATTTAAAAATGACAATAACATCCTGGCATCAAACTCTCTCCATCTTACTCCGCTGACCGACCGACCAGCCCGGGTTGGCCTGTAGGCTCACGATGCTCAGGGCCTCCTCTGTGCGTTCCCTGAAGTGAGTGGCCACTGTGGAGCGCAGCTGATCTGCCCGTGTGGCATACCGGTGTTGCTGCAAGCGCGCTCCCAAACAGGCCCAAATTCCCCCCACATACATTAGCCCACAATACTACATCGTAAGACCCACGCTGAGTCGCAGGCCTTCACACCAGCTGTCAAAGATACTTTTAGCCGTCTCACTCGTCCAATGAATGCCATCAGCTACGGTATGGAAGTGTTGTTGAGGTATACACGGTAAATAATTATAATGTGTACTGATGAAGTTATTGATCATAGTGAGATTTGACTGTTGGAGTTTGGATAGTGATCTGGAAAAGTGAATGTGGGCTACAAAAATGTCCGCACTCGGAAACACGGCTTTCGCCCCATTCACCACCTTGCGTAGTTGTTTAATTGAGGTCTTCTGGGGGTCCTGATCCTTATTATTAAGGCCTACAGACAAGATCACCATTTCCGCATTTTCACACACCGGCGTCATTTCCAACAGGTTGAAGAAATGGTAAAAGTTCGCACCCGGGTAGCTCTCCACCTGAATCTGATCATTCTCAAAGGGGGGTATTCTATTTAGATTGGAGTCCCCCAAGAAAACTACCGGTTTATCAACTTTGATTCTCCAATCCTGTAATTTCCTACTAGGTCTCGCCCGATGGTACGTAGGTGTATAGTAACCCCCCTCTGCGCCCCTCGTCTCCGCCTCCGCCCCGGCCGGCTCTCCCTTTCCTGTAAGCCCGCGCCCGCTATGAGACTCCCTCTGCTTTATTTGCCGCACGGTTTTAAATTCTGCCACCGAGCCCTCGCTCTCATTATCCTCCTCATTCAGGTGAAAATTACTCTTAATATTATAATAGTGGGGATCAGAGCGGTCCAATGAGTCACTGCTCAGGTTTCCCGCCGGCTCCTGCTGTTGCAGGGCCTCAATCGTCATTTCACCCACTACCTTGTCACCTGTTTTAGCAGAGGTTTGGATTTTTACTCGCTTTTGTTGTTTCATTATAGGGTCTGGACCATTCGTCCGGTCTCCTGCGCGAGACGTGGAGCAGGAAACTGAAGGGGTGGCAGGCTCAGATGTCAACCTGTTCGCGGCCGTTAAGGGCAAGTCACAGCGCACAATATTTCTAGGACGCACAGGGGGAGAGCACAAAGAGGCAGGCAGAATGTCATCGGTTTCATCTAAATCAACCACCACGTTTGATCTAATTCTGGCTGTTGTCTCCACCCTACTCCCACCCTCTCCCGTCTTCCCCCCATCTACATTTCTCCCCTTCGGGAGAGCTCCCGCGGTGGCCGGCGCACGGGCATTCACAGTCTGAAGCTCATTCAGCTCTTCTACAATAGTTTTCCTTTTTCCCAACGATAGGTTTTTCTGATAGGAAACATTTTGTATATTACTGCTACTAGCAGTCTGGTTTTTAACCACTGTAGGTAAGGGCGGAAATTCATTATCATTTCTCAGATCAATCGGCATTACCCCCGTTCTTCCCCCCCTCTGTACTGTATTCTGTTCTCGTGTGTAGCCGGCCTCCGAGCGGGCCCTCCCTCCACCCTCTTCCCCTGACGATTTAAACAGAGTTTCAACTGTTGATATTGTAGAAACTCGTAAGCGAGCCCCGTATCTTTTAAAAGCCCACGTCTTTGCCACTTGAAATGACACCTCAGTCTTTCTAGTTCCTTTTAAAGATTCAATAATAGTGGCATAATGATCATAAAGAATATCTAGATTTTTGGACATCCAAGAGTCTGTGTTTTGATCAAGTTGCCTCCTAACTTGTTCTGTGGGCGCAGCCGGTTTTATAAAACTAGAGAGCCTGGACACCTGTTTAATCATACCCCTGGGGTACAAGCCCGTGTCGCGTGTTTCTTCAATCACACTTTTATGGTGTACTGTCCGTATTAATTTAAATATATTCTTCGCACTCGTCCTTGTGTCAGCATCAAGTGCGCGCTTTGGTGCGGGAGCATCTTGTCCTCCTTGTTGTCTGACACGTCTCATGTTCGGGCGACCCCATCCCTCCCCGTGCCTCGTCCCCTCCCGACCCCCAGCATGCGTAGCCAGACCATCACCAGACAAACTTTCACCTAAGGTTTCAAAGTTATCGTTTTGTACCTTATATTTGTCAGTGGGGAGCTCACCTGAGTTTCTTTGTGTTTGTCGGACCACTCGATTCAGGCTCAGTGATCTCTGCCTCCTCCGTGCTCTTCGCTGGTGGCGTGGAAACGTCCATCCGCCATCCTGCGTGTCGTTTTCTGGCAGTCGTGGCGTTTCCGACCGGTGTGCCTCCATCCTGGACCCGAACAATATGGTAGTCCCACCGACCACGGGCGTCCCCGCGTCAGTGTCTGTTGGTCGGTGAAGACTCAAAAGACGAGAGGGTTTAGGTGCACAAACCGATGCCTCGCTCAGATCCAACGCCACCTCTCACTACCCGTTTAGAGTTCACGGTCACTTTGCTACAGGTGAATAAAAACTCCCCACTTTACAGTTGTAAAAAAAGTTTGTCAATTAAAATAGTCTTTCATGTGACTGGGCTAAACAAAGTTACTTGTTGCCCATCTCTGGAAGGGCTAAAAAAAGTCGCCTTTCTTCCATTAAGTTTGGTCTAGCGTTCCCTGACGTTTCGCGGAGTTACCGCTTCTTCAGAGGGATACATGCTACTAGGTGTCCGGAAGGAGCGAGGCATTTAAACACATTTCCTGGGAGATGCCCAAGTCCTGGGCCCCTCCCAGGATTGGTAATCATAGGTTACATGGGTATTACATGTGACCAAATCCCTCCCCAATAAAAGGTGTCCAGGCCTCTCTCTAAAAGAACAACAAAATTAAAAAATAAGAATAAAAACCTTTAAAATATCATATGGAATTGATAAGAGGAAATAAAAATAACCATAAAAAATGTAAAAAAGATTCTAAACCCATGGTATAATCTTTATGATTAAAAACATCATCCTGCTGAGGATGGTTTAATAAAATATATGTATATATGTACACATATAAAAAGACATTATTTTATAAAAAAGAAGAAGGTGAACACAAAATAATATCTTCTACAAAGCAAGAGGGATGGGAAAAAAAACAAAACTAAAGTTAAGACAAATATAGATCAAATGGGGATGGAGAGAAAAATATAATAAAAAAAGTTGGTAAGGGGGTGGGGTCCGGAGGGAGTCTTAGGGCTGTCGCGGACCAGGGGGAGAACCCGACAACGGGTAACATCCGGAGCAGGAACGTGAAAAACAGGGAAAGAAAAGAAAAAAGAAAATACATAAAAAAGTCTATAAAAACTAAATAATCAATCAACCCATATTCACCTTCATTCCAAAAATAAAAAGGCTATGTAAGGCAACCCATAATAATAAGGACCCTATATTAAGAATGGCTTTTTTTTAAAAAAAATAATTGAATAAACAATCAACAAAAACCACAACTTGAAAGGCTGCTTTTCTTATTGCACTAAGACAGCCATTATACTCCCCAGTAGATGATGGGGGGAAGACCTCACTACAACGAAATCAGGTAAAAGGTCCAGTCGGTCAGCGGAGGCCTCAACATAAATAAGAGGGCAAATTAATTCTTATTTCATGGCCCCCTCAACCCAAATGCTTGGCATTTTTAGATATTAACCCCCCACTATAGGGTTTAAGTTTCTCAATTACAGTTATCAACTGTTAATATTTCCCCCAAGATGTTAATTTTAGGGTCATGCGACCTGGGCAGGGTCATCTTCCCTTTTAATTCTCCAGTTCTAATAATATCTGCCAAGCCAAAGTGGTTAGGTTTAGGGCCATGTGTCTGGTTAAGACCATCCTCCAAATTATCCACATTCTAGGGACACTTTCTTAAGGCAAAATGGTTAGGTTTAGGGTCCAGTGGCCTGGGTAGGCTCATCCCACAGGTTATACACAATGAAGATACAAAAAAAGAAATTGTTAAATTCAGATTATTAGATCTTTTTGAAAAAAAACAATTCAATAAACTCAGTAATCTCCATTTGTCCCAAGGAGATGCTGTTTTATGTTTCAAGGAGTGGTCAGTCTGTTTATTAAGAGGTCCTTTTAGGAATCGTGGATGGATGTCAGATACAAATTCCTGGCACAGGCTGGTTAGGTGTTAGGAAACTATAGCTTAGATGTTTTTTAATTCAAACTTTGGTGCACGGTCCTAGGAATTACTGAAGCATCCCATCTCCACTTACTCCGCTCTTCTCCTTATCTCCAGCATACTCCTCTTCTTCTTGGGTGCGTCTTGTACCTTCTTCCATATGTTGTCAATCATAAAACCATCCCCCAATGTCTTTATTCCCCCCAGGCCATAAGGCAGACTCATTGAAAGTTCCAGCACTGTCACCAATACTAAAAAAGGTCCCAAAGCCATATTTCTCCCATGACTCCCTGGAGGGGATGTGACCTCCAAGAGAAAAGGTTTTTATCGTTTTTGATTTTCTTATTCATTTTCAACAATAATCACACTCCATGCAGTTAGTAATTATAATGAATCCTCACACTGTTAGTGTTACACTCTGTTCAAAACAACCTCCATGCAGTTCTGTCATGGGGACTTATGGCAATCAGGGAAACATACTCAATATTGACAAGTAGTCTTATATATATATATATATATATATATTTTTTTTTTTTTTTTTTTTTTTTTTTTTTTTTTTTTTTTTTTTTTTTTTTTTTTGGTGACATTTTGCTTAGAAATATAATTATGATCTGTTCACAGAATTTATGTTATAAAACAAACAACAGGTTTCCAGACCATTTTTTCTTTTTGAACTTTCTTTATTTCTCACCATACTTTCACAGCCTGACCTGTAATTCTAAGGATACTCCCTCCCTCAGACATTGGAGTCTTAATTGATTATTTCAAACCATATACTGCATATACTTAATATTAACAACATCAAAGAAATACCAAATGTACTAAAAATTCTACACCCACAAAAGAAATATTTAAAAATGACAATAACATCCTGGCATCAAACTCTCTCCATCTTACTCCGCTGACCGACCGACCAGCCCGGGTTGGCCTGTAGGCTCACGATGCTCAGGGCCTCCTCTGTGCGTTCCCTGAAGTGAGTGGCCACTGTGGAGCGCAGCTGATCTGCCCGTGTGGCATACCGGTGTTGCTGCAAGCGCGCTCCCAAACAGGCCCAAATTCCCCCCACATACATTAGCCCACAATACTACATCGTAAGACCCACGCTGAGTCGCAGGCCTTCACACCAGCTGTCAAAGATACTTTTAGCCGTCTCACTCGTCCAATGAATGCCATCAGCTACGGTATGGAAGTGTTGTTGAGGTATACACGGTAAATAATTATAATGTGTACTGATGAAGTTATTGATCATAGTGAGATTTGACTGTTGGAGTTTGGATAGTGATCTGGAAAAGTGAATGTGGGCTACAAAAATGTCCGCACTCGGAAACACGGCTTTCGCCCCATTCACCACCTTGCGTAGTTGTTTAATTGAGGTCTTCTGGGGGTCCTGATCCTTATTATTAAGGCCTACAGACAAGATCACCATTTCCGCATTTTCACACACCGGCGTCATTTCCAACAGGTTGAAGAAATGGTAAAAGTTCGCACCCGGGTAGCTCTCCACCTGAATCTGATCATTCTCAAAGGGGGGTATTCTATTTAGATTGGAGTCCCCCAAGAAAACTACCGGTTTATCAACTTTGATTCTCCAATCCTGTAATTTCCTACTAGGTCTCGCCCGATGGTACGTAGGTGTATAGTAACCCCCCTCTGCGCCCCTCGTCTCCGCCTCCGCCCCGGCCGGCTCTCCCTTTCCTGTAAGCCCGCGCCCGCTATGAGACTCCCTCTGCTTTATTTGCCGCACGGTTTTAAATTCTGCCACCGAGCCCTCGCTCTCATTATCCTCCTCATTCAGGTGAAAATTACTCTTAATATTATAATAGTGGGGATCAGAGCGGTCCAATGAGTCACTGCTCAGGTTTCCCGCCGGCTCCTGCTGTTGCAGGGCCTCAATCGTCATTTCACCCACTACCTTGTCACCTGTTTTAGCAGAGGTTTGGATTTTTACTCGCTTTTGTTGTTTCATTATAGGGTCTGGACCATTCGTCCGGTCTCCTGCGCGAGACGTGGAGCAGGAAACTGAAGGGGTGGCAGGCTCAGATGTCAACCTGTTCGCGGCCGTTAAGGGCAAGTCACAGCGCACAATATTTCTAGGACGCACAGGGGGAGAGCACAAAGAGGCAGGCAGAATGTCATCGGTTTCATCTAAATCAACCACCACGTTTGATCTAATTCTGGCTGTTGTCTCCACCCTACTCCCACCCTCTCCCGTCTTCCCCCCATCTACATTTCTCCCCTTCGGGAGAGCTCCCGCGGTGGCCGGCGCACGGGCATTCACAGTCTGAAGCTCATTCAGCTCTTCTACAATAGTTTTCCTTTTTCCCAACGATAGGTTTTTCTGATAGGAAACATTTTGTATATTACTGCTACTAGCAGTCTGGTTTTTAACCACTGTAGGTAAGGGCGGAAATTCATTATCATTTCTCAGATCAATCGGCATTACCCCCGTTCTTCCCCCCCTCTGTACTGTATTCTGTTCTCGTGTGTAGCCGGCCTCCGAGCGGGCCCTCCCTCCACCCTCTTCCCCTGACGATTTAAACAGAGTTTCAACTGTTGATATTGTAGAAACTCGTAAGCGAGCCCCGTATCTTTTAAAAGCCCACGTCTTTGCCACTTGAAATGACACCTCAGTCTTTCTAGTTCCTTTTAAAGATTCAATAATAGTGGCATAATGATCATAAAGAATATCTAGATTTTTGGACATCCAAGAGTCTGTGTTTTGATCAAGTTGCCTCCTAACTTGTTCTGTGGGCGCAGCCGGTTTTATAAAACTAGAGAGCCTGGACACCTGTTTAATCATACCCCTGGGGTACAAGCCCGTGTCGCGTGCTTCTTCAATCACACTTTTATGGTGTACTGTCCGTATTAATTTAAATATATTCTTCGCACTCGTCCTTGTGTCAGCATCAAGTGCGCGCTTTGGTGCGGGAGCATCTTGTCCTCCTTGTTGTCTGACACGTCTCATGTTCGGGCGACCCCATCCCTCCCCGTGCCTCGTCCCCTCCCGACCCCCAGCATGCGTAGCCAGACCATCACCAGACAAACTTTCACCTAAGGTTTCAAAGTTATCGTTTTGTACCTTATATTTGTCAGTGGGGAGCTCACCTGAGTTTCTTTGTGTTTGTCGGACCACTCGATTCAGGCTCAGTGATCTCTGCCTCCTCCGTGCTCTTCGCTGGTGGCGTGGAAACGTCCATCCGCCATCCTGCGTGTCGTTTTCTGGCAGTCGTGGCGTTTCCGACCGGTGTGCCTCCATCCTGGACCCGAACAATATGGTAGTCCCACCGACCACGGGCGTCCCCGCGTCAGTGTCTGTTGGTCGGTGAAGACTCAAAAGACGAGAGGGTTTAGGTGCACAAACCGATGCCTCGCTCAGATCCAACGCCACCTCTCACTACCCGTTTAGAGTTCACGGTCACTTTGCTACAGGTGAATAAAAACTCCCCACTTTACAGTTGTAAAAAAAGTTTGTCAATTAAAATAGTCTTTCATGTGACTGGGCTAAACAAAGTTACTTGTTGCCCATCTCTGGAAGGGCTAAAAAAAGTCGCCTTTCTTCCATTAAGTTTGGTCTAGCGTTCCCTGACGTTTCGCGGAGTTACCGCTTCTTCAGAGGGATACATGCTACTAGGTGTCCGGAAGGAGCGAGGCATTTAAACACATTTCCTGGGAGATGCCCAAGTCCTGGGCCCCTCCCAGGATTGGTAATCATAGGTTACATGGGTATTACATGTGACCAAATCCCTCCCCAATAAAAGGTGTCCAGGCCTCTCTCTAAAAGAACAACAAAATTAAAAAATAAGAATAAAAACCTTTAAAATATCATATGGAATTGATAAGAGGAAATAAAAATAACCATAAAAAATGTAAAAAAGATTCTAAACCCATGGTATAATCTTTATGATTAAAAACATCATCCTGCTGAGGATGGTTTAATAAAATATATGTATATATGTACACATATAAAAAGACATTATTTTATAAAAAAGAAGAAGGTGAACACAAAATAATATCTTCTACAAAGCAAGAGGGATGGGAAAAAAAACAAAACTAAAGTTAAGACAAATATAGATCAAATGGGGATGGAGAGAAAAATATAATAAAAAAAGTTGGTAAGGGGGTGGGGTCCGGAGGGAGTCTTAGGGCTGTCGCGGACCAGGGGGAGAACCCGACAACGGGTAACATCCGGAGCAGGAACGTGAAAAACAGGGAAAGAAAAGAAAAAAGAAAATACATAAAAAAGTCTATAAAAACTAAATAATCAATCAACCCATATTCACCTTCATTCCAAAAATAAAAAGGCTATGTAAGGCAACCCATAATAATAAGGACCCTATATTAAGAATGGCTTTTTTTTAAAAAAAATAATTGAATAAACAATCAACAAAAACCACAACTTGAAAGGCTGCTTTTCTTATTGCACTAAGACAGCCATTATACTCCCCAGTAGATGATGGGGGGAAGACCTCACTACAACGAAATCAGGTAAAAGGTCCAGTCGGTCAGCGGAGGCCTCAACATAAATAAGAGGGCAAATTAATTCTTATTTCATGGCCCCCTCAACCCAAATGCTTGGCATTTTTAGATATTAACCCCCCACTATAGGGTTTAAGTTTCTCAATTACAGTTATCAACTGTTAATATTTCCCCCAAGATGTTAATTTTAGGGTCATGCGACCTGGGCAGGGTCATCTTCCCTTTTAATTCTCCAGTTCTAATAATATCTGCCAAGCCAAAGTGGTTAGGTTTAGGGCCATGTGTCTGGTTAAGACCATCCTCCAAATTATCCACATTCTAGGGACACTTTCTTAAGGCAAAATGGTTAGGTTTAGGGTCCAGTGGCCTGGGTAGGCTCATCCCACAGGTTATACACAATGAAGATACAAAAAAAGAAATTGTTAAATTCAGATTATTAGATCTTTTTGAAAAAAAACAATTCAATAAACTCAGTAATCTCCATTTGTCCCAAGGAGATGCTGTTTTATGTTTCAAGGAGTGGTCAGTCTGTTTATTAAGAGGTCCTTTTAGGAATCGTGGATGGATGTCAGATACAAATTCCTGGCACAGGCTGGTTAGGTGTTAGGAAACTATAGCTTAGATGTTTTTTAATTCAAACTTTGGTGCACGGTCCTAGGAATTACTGAAGCATCCCATCTCCACTTACTCCGCTCTTCTCCTTATCTCCAGCATACTCCTCTTCTTCTTGGGTGCGTCTTGTACCTTCTTCCATATGTTGTCAATCATAAAACCATCCCCCAATGTCTTTATTCCCCCCAGGCCATAAGGCAGACTCATTGAAAGTTCCAGCACTGTCACCAATACTAAAAAAGGTCCCAAAGCCATATTTCTCCCATGACTCCCTGGAGGGGATGTGACCTCCAAGAGAAAAGGTTTTTATCGTTTTTGATTTTCTTATTCATTTTCAACAATAATCACACTCCATGCAGTTAGTAATTATAATGAATCCTCACACTGTTAGTGTTACACTCTGTTCAAAACAACCTCCATGCAGTTCTGTCATGGGGACTTATGGCAATCAGGGAAACATACTCAATATTGACAAGTAGTCTTTATATATATATATATATATATATTTTTTTTTTTTTTTTTTTTTTTTTTTTTTTTTTTTTTTTTTTTTTTTTTTTTGGTGACATTTTGCTTAGAAATATAATTATGATCTGTTCACAGAATTTATGTTATAAAACAAACAACAGGTTTCCAGACCATTTTTTCTTTTTGAACTTTCTTTATTTCTCACCATACTTTCACAGCCTGACCTGTAATTCTAAGGATACTCCCTCCCTCAGACATTGGAGTCTTAATTGATTATTTCAAACCATATACTGCATATACTTAATATTAACAACATCAAAGAAATACCAAATGTACTAAAAATTCTACACCCACAAAAGAAATATTTAAAAATGACAATAACATCCTGGCATCAAACTCTCTCCATCTTACTCCGCTGACCGACCGACCAGCCCGGGTTGGCCTGTAGGCTCACGATGCTCAGGGCCTCCTCTGTGCGTTCCCTGAAGTGAGTGGCCACTGTGGAGCGCAGCTGATCTGCCCGTGTGGCATACCGGTGTTGCTGCAAGCGCGCTCCCAAACAGGCCCAAATTCCCCCCACATACATTAGCCCACAATACTACATCGTAAGACCCACGCTGAGTCGCAGGCCTTCACACCAGCTGTCAAAGATACTTTTAGCCGTCTCACTCGTCCAATGAATGCCATCAGCTACGGTATGGAAGTGTTGTTGAGGTATACACGGTAAATAATTATAATGTGTACTGATGAAGTTATTGATCATAGTGAGATTTGACTGTTGGAGTTTGGATAGTGATCTGGAAAAGTGAATGTGGGCTACAAAAATGTCCGCACTCGGAAACACGGCTTTCGCCCCATTCACCACCTTGCGTAGTTGTTTAATTGAGGTCTTCTGGGGGTCCTGATCCTTATTATTAAGGCCTACAGACAAGATCACCATTTCCGCATTTTCACACACCGGCGTCATTTCCAACAGGTTGAAGAAATGGTAAAAGTTCGCACCCGGGTAGCTCTCCACCTGAATCTGATCATTCTCAAAGGGGGGTATTCTATTTAGATTGGAGTCCCCCAAGAAAACTACCGGTTTATCAACTTTGATTCTCCAATCCTGTAATTTCCTACTAGGTCTCGCCCGATGGTACGTAGGTGTATAGTAACCCCCCTCTGCGCCCCTCGTCTCCGCCTCCGCCCCGGCCGGCTCTCCCTTTCCTGTAAGCCCGCGCCCGCTATGAGACTCCCTCTGCTTTATTTGCCGCACGGTTTTAAATTCTGCCACCGAGCCCTCGCTCTCATTATCCTCCTCATTCAGGTGAAAATTACTCTTAATATTATAATAGTGGGGATCAGAGCGGTCCAATGAGTCACTGCTCAGGTTTCCCGCCGGCTCCTGCTGTTGCAGGGCCTCAATCGTCATTTCACCCACTACCTTGTCACCTGTTTTAGCAGAGGTTTGGATTTTTACTCGCTTTTGTTGTTTCATTATAGGGTCTGGACCATTCGTCCGGTCTCCTGCGCGAGACGTGGAGCAGGAAACTGAAGGGGTGGCAGGCTCAGATGTCAACCTGTTCGCGGCCGTTAAGGGCAAGTCACAGCGCACAATATTTCTAGGACGCACAGGGGGAGAGCACAAAGAGGCAGGCAGAATGTCATCGGTTTCATCTAAATCAACCACCACGTTTGATCTAATTCTGGCTGTTGTCTCCACCCTACTCCCACCCTCTCCCGTCTTCCCCCCATCTACATTTCTCCCCTTCGGGAGAGCTCCCGCGGTGGCCGGCGCACGGGCATTCACAGTCTGAAGCTCATTCAGCTCTTCTACAATAGTTTTCCTTTTTCCCAACGATAGGTTTTTCTGATAGGAAACATTTTGTATATTACTGCTACTAGCAGTCTGGTTTTTAACCACTGTAGGTAAGGGCGGAAATTCATTATCATTTCTCAGATCAATCGGCATTACCCCCGTTCTTCCCCCCCTCTGTACTGTATTCTGTTCTCGTGTGTAGCCGGCCTCCGAGCGGGCCCTCCCTCCACCCTCTTCCCCTGACGATTTAAACAGAGTTTCAACTGTTGATATTGTAGAAACTCGTAAGCGAGCCCCGTATCTTTTAAAAGCCCACGTCTTTGCCACTTGAAATGACACCTCAGTCTTTCTAGTTCCTTTTAAAGATTCAATAATAGTGGCATAATGATCATAAAGAATATCTAGATTTTTGGACATCCAAGAGTCTGTGTTTTGATCAAGTTGCCTCCTAACTTGTTCTGTGGGCGCAGCCGGTTTTATAAAACTAGAGAGCCTGGACACCTGTTTAATCATACCCCTGGGGTACAAGCCCGTGTCGCGTGCTTCTTCAATCACACTTTTATGGTGTACTGTCCGTATTAATTTAAATATATTCTTCGCACTCGTCCTTGTGTCAGCATCAAGTGCGCGCTTTGGTGCGGGAGCATCTTGTCCTCCTTGTTGTCTGACACGTCTCATGTTCGGGCGACCCCATCCCTCCCCGTGCCTCGTCCCCTCCCGACCCCCAGCATGCGTAGCCAGACCATCACCAGACAAACTTTCACCTAAGGTTTCAAAGTTATCGTTTTGTACCTTATATTTGTCAGTGGGGAGCTCACCTGAGTTTCTTTGTGTTTGTCGGACCACTCGATTCAGGCTCAGTGATCTCTGCCTCCTCCGTGCTCTTCGCTGGTGGCGTGGAAACGTCCATCCGCCATCCTGCGTGTCGTTTTCTGGCAGTCGTGGCGTTTCCGACCGGTGTGCCTCCATCCTGGACCCGAACAATATGGTAGTCCCACCGACCACGGGCGTCCCCGCGTCAGTGTCTGTTGGTCGGTGAAGACTCAAAAGACGAGAGGGTTTAGGTGCACAAACCGATGCCTCGCTCAGATCCAACGCCACCTCTCACTACCCGTTTAGAGTTCACGGTCACTTTGCTACAGGTGAATAAAAACTCCCCACTTTACAGTTGTAAAAAAAGTTTGTCAATTAAAATAGTCTTTCATGTGACTGGGCTAAACAAAGTTACTTGTTGCCCATCTCTGGAAGGGCTAAAAAAAGTCGCCTTTCTTCCATTAAGTTTGGTCTAGCGTTCCCTGACGTTTCGCGGAGTTACCGCTTCTTCAGAGGGATACATGCTACTAGGTGTCCGGAAGGAGCGAGGCATTTAAACACATTTCCTGGGAGATGCCCAAGTCCTGGGCCCCTCCCAGGATTGGTAATCATAGGTTACATGGGTATTACATGTGACCAAATCCCTCCCCAATAAAAGGTGTCCAGGCCTCTCTCTAAAAGAACAACAAAATTAAAAAATAAGAATAAAAACCTTTAAAATATCATATGGAATTGATAAGAGGAAATAAAAATAACCATAAAAAATGTAAAAAAGATTCTAAACCCATGGTATAATCTTTATGATTAAAAACATCATCCTGCTGAGGATGGTTTAATAAAATATATGTATATATGTACACATATAAAAAGACATTATTTTATAAAAAAGAAGAAGGTGAACACAAAATAATATCTTCTACAAAGCAAGAGGGATGGGAAAAAAAACAAAACTAAAGTTAAGACAAATATAGATCAAATGGGGATGGAGAGAAAAATATAATAAAAAAAGTTGGTAAGGGGGTGGGGTCCGGAGGGAGTCTTAGGGCTGTCGCGGACCAGGGGGAGAACCCGACAACGGGTAACATCCGGAGCAGGAACGTGAAAAACAGGGAAAGAAAAGAAAAAAGAAAATACATAAAAAAGTCTATAAAAACTAAATAATCAATCAACCCATATTCACCTTCATTCCAAAAATAAAAAGGCTATGTAAGGCAACCCATAATAATAAGGACCCTATATTAAGAATGGCTTTTTTTTAAAAAAAATAATTGAATAAACAATCAACAAAAACCACAACTTGAAAGGCTGCTTTTCTTATTGCACTAAGACAGCCATTATACTCCCCAGTAGATGATGGGGGGAAGACCTCACTACAACGAAATCAGGTAAAAGGTCCAGTCGGTCAGCGGAGGCCTCAACATAAATAAGAGGGCAAATTAATTCTTATTTCATGGCCCCCTCAACCCAAATGCTTGGCATTTTTAGATATTAACCCCCCACTATAGGGTTTAAGTTTCTCAATTACAGTTATCAACTGTTAATATTTCCCCCAAGATGTTAATTTTAGGGTCATGCGACCTGGGCAGGGTCATCTTCCCTTTTAATTCTCCAGTTCTAATAATATCTGCCAAGCCAAAGTGGTTAGGTTTAGGGCCATGTGTCTGGTTAAGACCATCCTCCAAATTATCCACATTCTAGGGACACTTTCTTAAGGCAAAATGGTTAGGTTTAGGGTCCAGTGGCCTGGGTAGGCTCATCCCACAGGTTATACACAATGAAGATACAAAAAAAGAAATTGTTAAATTCAGATTATTAGATCTTTTTGAAAAAAAACAATTCAATAAACTCAGTAATCTCCATTTGTCCCAAGGAGATGCTGTTTTATGTTTCAAGGAGTGGTCAGTCTGTTTATTAAGAGGTCCTTTTAGGAATCGTGGATGGATGTCAGATACAAATTCCTGGCACAGGCTGGTTAGGTGTTAGGAAACTATAGCTTAGATGTTTTTTAATTCAAACTTTGGTGCACGGTCCTAGGAATTACTGAAGCATCCCATCTCCACTTACTCCGCTCTTCTCCTTATCTCCAGCATACTCCTCTTCTTCTTGGGTGCGTCTTGTACCTTCTTCCATATGTTGTCAATCATAAAACCATCCCCCAATGTCTTTATTCCCCCCAGGCCATAAGGCAGACTCATTGAAAGTTCCAGCACTGTCACCAATACTAAAAAAGGTCCCAAAGCCATATTTCTCCCATGACTCCCTGGAGGGGATGTGACCTCCAAGAGAAAAGGTTTTTATCGTTTTTGATTTTCTTATTCATTTTCAACAATAATCACACTCCATGCAGTTAGTAATTATAATGAATCCTCACACTGTTAGTGTTACACTCTGTTCAAAACAACCTCCATGCAGTTCTGTCATGGGGACTTATGGCAATCAGGGAAACATACTCAATATTGACAAGTAGTCTTTATATATATATATATATATATTTTTTTTTTTTTTTTTTTTTTTTTTTTTTTTTTTTTTTTTTTTTTTTTTTTTTGGTGACATTTTGCTTAGAAATATAATTATGATCTGTTCACAGAATTTATGTTATAAAACAAACAACAGGTTTCCAGACCATTTTTTCTTTTTGAACTTTCTTTATTTCTCACCATACTTTCACAGCCTGACCTGTAATTCTAAGGATACTCCCTCCCTCAGACATTGGAGTCTTAATTGATTATTTCAAACCATATACTGCATATACTTAATATTAACAACATCAAAGAAATACCAAATGTACTAAAAATTCTACACCCACAAAAGAAATATTTAAAAATGACAATAACATCCTGGCATCAAACTCTCTCCATCTTACTCCGCTGACCGACCGACCAGCCCGGGTTGGCCTGTAGGCTCACGATGCTCAGGGCCTCCTCTGTGCGTTCCCTGAAGTGAGTGGCCACTGTGGAGCGCAGCTGATCTGCCCGTGTGGCATACCGGTGTTGCTGCAAGCGCGCTCCCAAACAGGCCCAAATTCCCCCCACATACATTAGCCCACAATACTACATCGTAAGACCCACGCTGAGTCGCAGGCCTTCACACCAGCTGTCAAAGATACTTTTAGCCGTCTCACTCGTCCAATGAATGCCATCAGCTACGGTATGGAAGTGTTGTTGAGGTATACACGGTAAATAATTATAATGTGTACTGATGAAGTTATTGATCATAGTGAGATTTGACTGTTGGAGTTTGGATAGTGATCTGGAAAAGTGAATGTGGGCTACAAAAATGTCCGCACTCGGAAACACGGCTTTCGCCCCATTCACCACCTTGCGTAGTTGTTTAATTGAGGTCTTCTGGGGGTCCTGATCCTTATTATTAAGGCCTACAGACAAGATCACCATTTCCGCATTTTCACACACCGGCGTCATTTCCAACAGGTTGAAGAAATGGTAAAAGTTCGCACCCGGGTAGCTCTCCACCTGAATCTGATCATTCTCAAAGGGGGGTATTCTATTTAGATTGGAGTCCCCCAAGAAAACTACCGGTTTATCAACTTTGATTCTCCAATCCTGTAATTTCCTACTAGGTCTCGCCCGATGGTACGTAGGTGTATAGTAACCCCCCTCTGCGCCCCTCGTCTCCGCCTCCGCCCCGGCCGGCTCTCCCTTTCCTGTAAGCCCGCGCCCGCTATGAGACTCCCTCTGCTTTATTTGCCGCACGGTTTTAAATTCTGCCACCGAGCCCTCGCTCTCATTATCCTCCTCATTCAGGTGAAAATTACTCTTAATATTATAATAGTGGGGATCAGAGCGGTCCAATGAGTCACTGCTCAGGTTTCCCGCCGGCTCCTGCTGTTGCAGGGCCTCAATCGTCATTTCACCCACTACCTTGTCACCTGTTTTAGCAGAGGTTTGGATTTTTACTCGCTTTTGTTGTTTCATTATAGGGTCTGGACCATTCGTCCGGTCTCCTGCGCGAGACGTGGAGCAGGAAACTGAAGGGGTGGCAGGCTCAGATGTCAACCTGTTCGCGGCCGTTAAGGGCAAGTCACAGCGCACAATATTTCTAGGACGCACAGGGGGAGAGCACAAAGAGGCAGGCAGAATGTCATCGGTTTCATCTAAATCAACCACCACGTTTGATCTAATTCTGGCTGTTGTCTCCACCCTACTCCCACCCTCTCCCGTCTTCCCCCCATCTACATTTCTCCCCTTCGGGAGAGCTCCCGCGGTGGCCGGCGCACGGGCATTCACAGTCTGAAGCTCATTCAGCTCTTCTACAATAGTTTTCCTTTTTCCCAACGATAGGTTTTTCTGATAGGAAACATTTTGTATATTACTGCTACTAGCAGTCTGGTTTTTAACCACTGTAGGTAAGGGCGGAAATTCATTATCATTTCTCAGATCAATCGGCATTACCCCCGTTCTTCCCCCCCTCTGTACTGTATTCTGTTCTCGTGTGTAGCCGGCCTCCGAGCGGGCCCTCCCTCCACCCTCTTCCCCTGACGATTTAAACAGAGTTTCAACTGTTGATATTGTAGAAACTCGTAAGCGAGCCCCGTATCTTTTAAAAGCCCACGTCTTTGCCACTTGAAATGACACCTCAGTCTTTCTAGTTCCTTTTAAAGATTCAATAATAGTGGCATAATGATCATAAAGAATATCTAGATTTTTGGACATCCAAGAGTCTGTGTTTTGATCAAGTTGCCTCCTAACTTGTTCTGTGGGCGCAGCCGGTTTTATAAAACTAGAGAGCCTGGACACCTGTTTAATCATACCCCTGGGGTACAAGCCCGTGTCGCGTGCTTCTTCAATCACACTTTTATGGTGTACTGTCCGTATTAATTTAAATATATTCTTCGCACTCGTCCTTGTGTCAGCATCAAGTGCGCGCTTTGGTGCGGGAGCATCTTGTCCTCCTTGTTGTCTGACACGTCTCATGTTCGGGCGACCCCATCCCTCCCCGTGCCTCGTCCCCTCCCGACCCCCAGCATGCGTAGCCAGACCATCACCAGACAAACTTTCACCTAAGGTTTCAAAGTTATCGTTTTGTACCTTATATTTGTCAGTGGGGAGCTCACCTGAGTTTCTTTGTGTTTGTCGGACCACTCGATTCAGGCTCAGTGATCTCTGCCTCCTCCGTGCTCTTCGCTGGTGGCGTGGAAACGTCCATCCGCCATCCTGCGTGTCGTTTTCTGGCAGTCGTGGCGTTTCCGACCGGTGTGCCTCCATCCTGGACCCGAACAATATGGTAGTCCCACCGACCACGGGCGTCCCCGCGTCAGTGTCTGTTGGTCGGTGAAGACTCAAAAGACGAGAGGGTTTAGGTGCACAAACCGATGCCTCGCTCAGATCCAACGCCACCTCTCACTACCCGTTTAGAGTTCACGGTCACTTTGCTACAGGTGAATAAAAACTCCCCACTTTACAGTTGTAAAAAAAGTTTGTCAATTAAAATAGTCTTTCATGTGACTGGGCTAAACAAAGTTACTTGTTGCCCATCTCTGGAAGGGCTAAAAAAAGTCGCCTTTCTTCCATTAAGTTTGGTCTAGCGTTCCCTGACGTTTCGCGGAGTTACCGCTTCTTCAGAGGGATACATGCTACTAGGTGTCCGGAAGGAGCGAGGCATTTAAACACATTTCCTGGGAGATGCCCAAGTCCTGGGCCCCTCCCAGGATTGGTAATCATAGGTTACATGGGTATTACATGTGACCAAATCCCTCCCCAATAAAAGGTGTCCAGGCCTCTCTCTAAAAGAACAACAAAATTAAAAAATAAGAATAAAAACCTTTAAAATATCATATGGAATTGATAAGAGGAAATAAAAATAACCATAAAAAATGTAAAAAAGATTCTAAACCCATGGTATAATCTTTATGATTAAAAACATCATCCTGCTGAGGATGGTTTAATAAAATATATGTATATATGTACACATATAAAAAGACATTATTTTATAAAAAAGAAGAAGGTGAACACAAAATAATATCTTCTACAAAGCAAGAGGGATGGGAAAAAAAACAAAACTAAAGTTAAGACAAATATAGATCAAATGGGGATGGAGAGAAAAATATAATAAAAAAAGTTGGTAAGGGGGTGGGGTCCGGAGGGAGTCTTAGGGCTGTCGCGGACCAGGGGGAGAACCCGACAACGGGTAACATCCGGAGCAGGAACGTGAAAAACAGGGAAAGAAAAGAAAAAAGAAAATACATAAAAAAGTCTATAAAAACTAAATAATCAATCAACCCATATTCACCTTCATTCCAAAAATAAAAAGGCTATGTAAGGCAACCCATAATAATAAGGACCCTATATTAAGAATGGCTTTTTTTTAAAAAAAATAATTGAATAAACAATCAACAAAAACCACAACTTGAAAGGCTGCTTTTCTTATTGCACTAAGACAGCCATTATACTCCCCAGTAGATGATGGGGGGAAGACCTCACTACAACGAAATCAGGTAAAAGGTCCAGTCGGTCAGCGGAGGCCTCAACATAAATAAGAGGGCAAATTAATTCTTATTTCATGGCCCCCTCAACCCAAATGCTTGGCATTTTTAGATATTAACCCCCCACTATAGGGTTTAAGTTTCTCAATTACAGTTATCAACTGTTAATATTTCCCCCAAGATGTTAATTTTAGGGTCATGCGACCTGGGCAGGGTCATCTTCCCTTTTAATTCTCCAGTTCTAATAATATCTGCCAAGCCAAAGTGGTTAGGTTTAGGGCCATGTGTCTGGTTAAGACCATCCTCCAAATTATCCACATTCTAGGGACACTTTCTTAAGGCAAAATGGTTAGGTTTAGGGTCCAGTGGCCTGGGTAGGCTCATCCCACAGGTTATACACAATGAAGATACAAAAAAAGAAATTGTTAAATTCAGATTATTAGATCTTTTTGAAAAAAAACAATTCAATAAACTCAGTAATCTCCATTTGTCCCAAGGAGATGCTGTTTTATGTTTCAAGGAGTGGTCAGTCTGTTTATTAAGAGGTCCTTTTAGGAATCGTGGATGGATGTCAGATACAAATTCCTGGCACAGGCTGGTTAGGTGTTAGGAAACTATAGCTTAGATGTTTTTTAATTCAAACTTTGGTGCACGGTCCTAGGAATTACTGAAGCATCCCATCTCCACTTACTCCGCTCTTCTCCTTATCTCCAGCATACTCCTCTTCTTCTTGGGTGCGTCTTGTACCTTCTTCCATATGTTGTCAATCATAAAACCATCCCCCAATGTCTTTATTCCCCCCAGGCCATAAGGCAGACTCATTGAAAGTTCCAGCACTGTCACCAATACTAAAAAAGGTCCCAAAGCCATATTTCTCCCATGACTCCCTGGAGGGGATGTGACCTCCAAGAGAAAAGGTTTTTATCGTTTTTGATTTTCTTATTCATTTTCAACAATAATCACACTCCATGCAGTTAGTAATTATAATGAATCCTCACACTGTTAGTGTTACACTCTGTTCAAAACAACCTCCATGCAGTTCTGTCATGGGGACTTATGGCAATCAGGGAAACATACTCAATATTGACAAGTAGTCTTTATATATATATATATATATATTTTTTTTTTTTTTTTTTTTTTTTTTTTTTTTTTTTTTTTTTTTTTTTTTGGTGACATTTTGCTTAGAAATATAATTATGATCTGTTCACAGAATTTATGTTATAAAACAAACAACAGGTTTCCAGACCATTTTTTCTTTTTGAACTTTCTTTATTTCTCACCATACTTTCACAGCCTGACCTGTAATTCTAAGGATACTCCCTCCCTCAGACATTGGAGTCTTAATTGATTATTTCAAACCATATACTGCATATACTTAATATTAACAACATCAAAGAAATACCAAATGTACTAAAAATTCTACACCCACAAAAGAAATATTTAAAAATGACAATAACATCCTGGCATCAAACTCTCTCCATCTTACTCCGCTGACCGACCGACCAGCCCGGGTTGGCCTGTAGGCTCACGATGCTCAGGGCCTCCTCTGTGCGTTCCCTGAAGTGAGTGGCCACTGTGGAGCGCAGCTGATCTGCCCGTGTGGCATACCGGTGTTGCTGCAAGCGCGCTCCCAAACAGGCCCAAATTCCCCCCACATACATTAGCCCACAATACTACATCGTAAGACCCACGCTGAGTCGCAGGCCTTCACACCAGCTGTCAAAGATACTTTTAGCCGTCTCACTCGTCCAATGAATGCCATCAGCTACGGTATGGAAGTGTTGTTGAGGTATACACGGTAAATAATTATAATGTGTACTGATGAAGTTATTGATCATAGTGAGATTTGACTGTTGGAGTTTGGATAGTGATCTGGAAAAGTGAATGTGGGCTACAAAAATGTCCGCACTCGGAAACACGGCTTTCGCCCCATTCACCACCTTGCGTAGTTGTTTAATTGAGGTCTTCTGGGGGTCCTGATCCTTATTATTAAGGCCTACAGACAAGATCACCATTTCCGCATTTTCACACACCGGCGTCATTTCCAACAGGTTGAAGAAATGGTAAAAGTTCGCACCCGGGTAGCTCTCCACCTGAATCTGATCATTCTCAAAGGGGGGTATTCTATTTAGATTGGAGTCCCCCAAGAAAACTACCGGTTTATCAACTTTGATTCTCCAATCCTGTAATTTCCTACTAGGTCTCGCCCGATGGTACGTAGGTGTATAGTAACCCCCCTCTGCGCCCCTCGTCTCCGCCTCCGCCCCGGCCGGCTCTCCCTTTCCTGTAAGCCCGCGCCCGCTATGAGACTCCCTCTGCTTTATTTGCCGCACGGTTTTAAATTCTGCCACCGAGCCCTCGCTCTCATTATCCTCCTCATTCAGGTGAAAATTACTCTTAATATTATAATAGTGGGGATCAGAGCGGTCCAATGAGTCACTGCTCAGGTTTCCCGCCGGCTCCTGCTGTTGCAGGGCCTCAATCGTCATTTCACCCACTACCTTGTCACCTGTTTTAGCAGAGGTTTGGATTTTTACTCGCTTTTGTTGTTTCATTATAGGGTCTGGACCATTCGTCCGGTCTCCTGCGCGAGACGTGGAGCAGGAAACTGAAGGGGTGGCAGGCTCAGATGTCAACCTGTTCGCGGCCGTTAAGGGCAAGTCACAGCGCACAATATTTCTAGGACGCACAGGGGGAGAGCACAAAGAGGCAGGCAGAATGTCATCGGTTTCATCTAAATCAACCACCACGTTTGATCTAATTCTGGCTGTTGTCTCCACCCTACTCCCACCCTCTCCCGTCTTCCCCCCATCTACATTTCTCCCCTTCGGGAGAGCTCCCGCGGTGGCCGGCGCACGGGCATTCACAGTCTGAAGCTCATTCAGCTCTTCTACAATAGTTTTCCTTTTTCCCAACGATAGGTTTTTCTGATAGGAAACATTTTGTATATTACTGCTACTAGCAGTCTGGTTTTTAACCACTGTAGGTAAGGGCGGAAATTCATTATCATTTCTCAGATCAATCGGCATTACCCCCGTTCTTCCCCCCCTCTGTACTGTATTCTGTTCTCGTGTGTAGCCGGCCTCCGAGCGGGCCCTCCCTCCACCCTCTTCCCCTGACGATTTAAACAGAGTTTCAACTGTTGATATTGTAGAAACTCGTAAGCGAGCCCCGTATCTTTTAAAAGCCCACGTCTTTGCCACTTGAAATGACACCTCAGTCTTTCTAGTTCCTTTTAAAGATTCAATAATAGTGGCATAATGATCATAAAGAATATCTAGATTTTTGGACATCCAAGAGTCTGTGTTTTGATCAAGTTGCCTCCTAACTTGTTCTGTGGGCGCAGCCGGTTTTATAAAACTAGAGGGTTAGGGTTAGGGTTAGGGTTAGGGTTAGGGGTTAGGGTTAGGGTTAGGGTTTAGGGTTAGGGTTAGGGTTTAGGGTTAGGGTTAGGGTTAGGTTAGGGGAAATTGAAACTCCTCCCTCGTTTAAGAGGGCAGGAGTATGTGCACGCTCCGCACCATGACCCTTCCCGAGACCCGTTACGTTATCGCCACCCCATCTACCGTATCCGGCAATCCCCAGATCCGAATCGAGGTAAGTACCGTCCTTTTCTTTTTTAGGTTCAGGTAAGTACCAAATTGTGTTTAATTTTGCCGAATTTGTGTTTTATTTGTCCTGTTCTTTAGGTTCATAACTGTTTTTTAATAAAATTTGTCTTTGCTCAATGAATTTAGTCTCTGTGTCGTTTTTATTTCCAATTCTTAGGCTTTTAAACTGTTTTTATCCATAAATTATCCAATTTTTAGGTTATAGATTTATGATAGTCCATATATTAGGTTTTTAATTTTTTAGGCCAGTAAATCAATACATAAATGAAAAAACATCAAAAGAAATCCCCCCCGAAAATAACAAACTAAAATAACAAACTAAAATAACAAACAAAAACACGTTTTAGTGCTGACGCATGGCTGTAGCTACGTTTCGGCTGGATTGTGCCTTCTTCAGGCTGTGCACATGCGTCGCTGGCCAAATCAAAATGAAGAGACTCTTCTCTGCCCCTCCTTTTATATGTGCTGTGGCTCCTCCCTCCAGCAGCCGCTGAAAGTACCGGATGTACGGGTTAGGGGGTTAGGGTTAGGGTAGGGTTAGGGTTAGGGTTAGGGGGTTAGGGTTAGGGTTAGGGTTAGGGGGTTAGGGTTAGGGTTAGGGTTAGGGTTAGGGGGTTAGGGTTAGGGTTAGGGGTTAGGGTTAGGGTAAGGGTTAGGGTTAGGGGGTTAGGGTTAGGGGTTAGGGGTTAGGGTTAGGGTTAGGGTTAGGGTTAGGGTTAGGTTATGGGGAAAAAGCCAGGAGAGGATGGGACAAAAGTGGAATAACTGAAAAAGTAAGAGGTGTAGAGGGCTGATGTTGGTGTCTAGGTGGGGGTTTTGGTGGGTGCCGGACGCTGTGGCGAAGAGGCCACGCCGATGGCTTCTTCGGTTCTGGAGATATGGCGAATCGGACCAAAAAGGATGGGACAAAAGGGTCCCAGTCGGAGAAAGGAAGGTGCAGAGGGCCTGGTTCCACTGGCATTGCGTTGCCCGTGTGCGGGCGCATCCGCAGGTGCCCAACATGGCATGGTTCAGAGTACCTTTGCAGGAGGCTTAGGGATAGGTTAGGGGGTAATAGCCAGAATTTGACGGAATAAAATGGAATAACTGGGAAAGTAAGTGTCGTAGAGGGATGAAAGTTGTGTCTACGGGGGGGTTTCGGGGTGCTCCGGACACCCTGGTGAAGACCCCATGTCGATAGCACCAACGGTTCTGGACTTGGTGTAAATGGGTCCAAATTTGACGGAATAAAAAGGTCAAAGTGGCAGATAGGAGCGTCCGATCGGGCCGATTCCACCACCACTGTACTCAGCAGGCCCTGCCGGGTCGTTAGACACGCAGCATGGCAGGGATCGGTGACATAACATGTAGCAGTTTCCCTTCACAGAAGCGTCTGCAGCAGGTGGGTGGAGGAGGAGGCAGCAGAACCAGGCCTTTGGAGCACTGTGTCATCTCCTGGTCCTGATGCTTTGAATCTCCCTCTCTGTCTGTCTGTCTGTCTGTCACACACACACACACACACACACAGAAGCTGGTCAAGTGCTGTGCAACTGGGATTGCACCTGTCGTCCACAGGAGGGCGCCTAGCTGGGAAGTCCAGTACATTCCATATTAAAGTTGTTGCAAGTGCATTTTTTGTGTAAAAGACAGACAGACAGACACACACACACACACACACACACACACACACACACACACACACTGTAAGGTCTGAAGTGCAAAATTTGAATTACATTCCTTTGTATCTCTCCCTCTCTCTCTCTCTCTCTCTCTCTCTGTCTCTCTCTCTCTCTCTCTCTCTCTGTCAACACACACACACACACACACACACACTGTAAGGTCTGAAGTGCAAAATTTGAATTACATTCCTTTGTATCTCTCCCTCTCTGTCTCTCTCTGTCTCTCTCTCTGTCAACACACACACACACACACACACACACACACACACACACACACACACACACACACACACACACCAAAGCACACAGACAGAAGCTGGTCACAACTGCTGTGCAACTGGGATTGAACCAGGGGGGCTCCCTCTGCTGGCTCAATGCGGTACAAAGTGTCTGAAGGAGTTATACCGGCGAAAATAACATCTTTCAATTCCATGTTTGGTCCACAGGAGGGCGCCTAGCTGGGAAGTCCTGTACATTCCATATTAAAGTTGTTGCAAGTGCATTTTTTGTGTAAAAGACAGACACACACACACACACACACACACACACACACACACACACACACACACACACACACACACTGTAAGGTCTGAAGTGCAAAATTTGAATTACATTCCTTTGTATCTCTCCCTCTCTCTCTCTCTCTCTCTCTCTCTCTCTGTCTCTCTCTCTCTCTCTCTCTCTCTGTCAACACACACACACACACACACACACACACCAAAGCACACAGACAGAAGCTGGTCACAACTGCTGTGCAACTGGGATTGAACCAGGGGGGCTCCCTCTGCTGGCTCAATGCGGTACAAAGTGTCAGAAGGAGTTATACCGGCGAAAATAACATCTTTCAATTGCATGTTTGGTCCACAGGATGGCGCCTAGCTGGCAAGTCCTGTACATTGCATATTAAAAGTTGTTGCAAGTGCACTCACATGTATTTTTTGTGTAAAAGAGACACACACACACACACACACACACACACACACACACACACACACACACAAGCTGGTCAGCTGCTTTGCAACTCAATGCGGTACAAATCGACTTGTGTGCCTCTTTTTCTCTTTGGGTTTTCTGTGTGTTTTTTTAAATTTTTAAATCCACAGCAAGTGTCTCTCTCTCTCTCTCTCTGTCTGTCTCTCTGTCACACACACACACACACACACACACACACACACACACACACACACACACACACACACACACACACGCACACACGCACGCTCAATGGAGTATAAAATAAAGACCGGGGCAGTTCTCTCACTGGAGTCTCTTAGAGTGGAGGCTGCCCTTGCTAGCAAGAAGTTCTGTGTGTTTCTCTTCTCTGAGTCTTTACTGAAGAAGTGTTTTATAACATTTTCCTTAACAACTGACATGTGTTTTTTGTGTAAAAGAGAGAGAGACACACACACACACACACACACACACACACTCACACTCAGCGGCTCAGAGATGAGGGAAAAACAACAGAAATCAGGATAGATTTTAATGTCAGGAGATGCCCTGTGATGCTGGGGCCATTGTGTAAGATTGGAATGTGTACCAGTGGCTGGTGGGTGGTCCTTGAAGGTCCCGGGAGGAGGCGGCGAGGAGGCAGCGGGTGGCTGGGCTTGAGCTGTGGATCAGGGACGTCATTAATTCTGCCTGGTGCTGCGTGTGCCCTGTGCAGCTTG
>NC_140575.1:34463207-34465707 GCF_057381845.1 Rhamphochromis longiceps | reverse complement strand
GGCATTGCGTTGCCCGTGTGCGGGCGCATCCGCAGGTGCCCAACATGGCATGGTTCAGAGTACCTTTGCAGGAGGCTTAGGGATAGGTTAGGGGGTAATAGCCAGAATTTGACGGAATAAAATGGAATAACTGGGAAAGTAAGTGTCGTAGAGGGATGAAAGTTGTGTCTACGGGGGGGTTTCGGGGTGCTCCGGACACCCTGGTGAAGACCCCATGTCGATAGCACCAACGGTTCTGGACTTGGTGTAAATGGGTCCAAATTTGACGGAATAAAAAGGTCAAAGTGGCAGATAGGAGCGTCCGATCGGGCCGATTCCACCACCACTGTACTCAGCAGGCCCTGCCGGGTCGTTAGACACGCAGCATGGCAGGGATCGGTGACATAACATGTAGCAGTTTCCCTTCACAGAAGCGTCTGCAGCAGGTGGGTGGAGGAGGAGGCAGCAGAACCAGGCCTTTGGAGCACTGTGTCATCTCCTGGTCCTGATGCTTTGAATCTCCCTCTCTGTCTGTCTGTCTGTCTGTCACACACACACACACACACACACAGAAGCTGGTCAAGTGCTGTGCAACTGGGATTGCACCTGTCGTCCACAGGAGGGCGCCTAGCTGGGAAGTCCAGTACATTCCATATTAAAGTTGTTGCAAGTGCATTTTTTGTGTAAAAGACAGACAGACAGACACACACACACACACACACACACACACACACACACACACACACTGTAAGGTCTGAAGTGCAAAATTTGAATTACATTCCTTTGTATCTCTCCCTCTCTCTCTCTCTCTCTCTCTCTCTGTCTCTCTCTCTCTCTCTCTCTCTCTGTCAACACACACACACACACACACACACACTGTAAGGTCTGAAGTGCAAAATTTGAATTACATTCCTTTGTATCTCTCCCTCTCTGTCTCTCTCTGTCTCTCTCTCTGTCAACACACACACACACACACACACACACACACACACACACACACACACACACACACACACACACCAAAGCACACAGACAGAAGCTGGTCACAACTGCTGTGCAACTGGGATTGAACCAGGGGGGCTCCCTCTGCTGGCTCAATGCGGTACAAAGTGTCTGAAGGAGTTATACCGGCGAAAATAACATCTTTCAATTCCATGTTTGGTCCACAGGAGGGCGCCTAGCTGGGAAGTCCTGTACATTCCATATTAAAGTTGTTGCAAGTGCATTTTTTGTGTAAAAGACAGACACACACACACACACACACACACACACACACACACACACACACACACACACACACACACACACTGTAAGGTCTGAAGTGCAAAATTTGAATTACATTCCTTTGTATCTCTCCCTCTCTCTCTCTCTCTCTCTCTCTCTCTCTGTCTCTCTCTCTCTCTCTCTCTCTCTGTCAACACACACACACACACACACACACACACCAAAGCACACAGACAGAAGCTGGTCACAACTGCTGTGCAACTGGGATTGAACCAGGGGGGCTCCCTCTGCTGGCTCAATGCGGTACAAAGTGTCAGAAGGAGTTATACCGGCGAAAATAACATCTTTCAATTGCATGTTTGGTCCACAGGATGGCGCCTAGCTGGCAAGTCCTGTACATTGCATATTAAAAGTTGTTGCAAGTGCACTCACATGTATTTTTTGTGTAAAAGAGACACACACACACACACACACACACACACACACACACACACACACACACAAGCTGGTCAGCTGCTTTGCAACTCAATGCGGTACAAATCGACTTGTGTGCCTCTTTTTCTCTTTGGGTTTTCTGTGTGTTTTTTTAAATTTTTAAATCCACAGCAAGTGTCTCTCTCTCTCTCTCTCTGTCTGTCTCTCTGTCACACACACACACACACACACACACACACACACACACACACACACACACACACACACACACACACGCACACACGCACGCTCAATGGAGTATAAAATAAAGACCGGGGCAGTTCTCTCACTGGAGTCTCTTAGAGTGGAGGCTGCCCTTGCTAGCAAGAAGTTCTGTGTGTTTCTCTTCTCTGAGTCTTTACTGAAGAAGTGTTTTATAACATTTTCCTTAACAACTGACATGTGTTTTTTGTGTAAAAGAGAGAGAGACACACACACACACACACACACACACACACTCACACTCAGCGGCTCAGAGATGAGGGAAAAACAACAGAAATCAGGATAGATTTTAATGTCAGGAGATGCCCTGTGATGCTGGGGCCATTGTGTAAGATTGGAATGTGTACCAGTGGCTGGTGGGTGGTCCTTGAAGGTCCCGGGAGGAGGCGGCGAGGAGGCAGCGGGTGGCTGGGCTTGAGCTGTGGATCAGGGACGTCATTAATTCTGCCTGGTGCTGCGTGTGCCCTGTGCAGCTTGGATGTCTGCCGCTGACGCTCTGTGGTTCCTGTTCCTGTCATAAAAGGCCCTGTACAAGGGGAGAAGAAATGCATCATTGGTTACCAAAATAAAACAGTGTCTTTCTGCCTGTGTCATTCTGTTT
>NC_140575.1:34438207-34440707 GCF_057381845.1 Rhamphochromis longiceps | reverse complement strand
AGCGGCTCAGAGATGAGGGAAAAACAACAGAAATCAGGATAGATTTTAATGTCAGGAGATGCCCTGTGATGCTGGGGCCATTGTGTAAGATTGGAATGTGTACCAGTGGCTGGTGGGTGGTCCTTGAAGGTCCCGGGAGGAGGCGGCGAGGAGGCAGCGGGTGGCTGGGCTTGAGCTGTGGATCAGGGACGTCATTAATTCTGCCTGGTGCTGCGTGTGCCCTGTGCAGCTTGGATGTCTGCCGCTGACGCTCTGTGGTTCCTGTTCCTGTCATAAAAGGCCCTGTACAAGGGGAGAAGAAATGCATCATTGGTTACCAAAATAAAACAGTGTCTTTCTGCCTGTGTCATTCTGTTTGGTTTCTTTGAGCGTTTGTTTCTTAAATACACAGCAAGTGTCACTCTCTCTCTCTCTCTCTCTCTCTCTGTCTGTCACACACACACACACACACACACACACACACACACACACACACACACACACACACACACACACACACACACACACACACACACACTGTGAGGTTTGCAGTGCAAAATTTGAATTTTAGTGCATGGTGATTTGTCTCCCTCCAGTGGCCCACGGCAGGTATGATGAGGCTTAAATGATAGGTTATGGGGAAAAAGCCAGGAGAGGATGGGACAAAAGTGGAATAACTGAAAAAGTAAGAGGTGTAGAGGGCTGATGTTGGTGTCTAGGTGGGGGTTTTGGTGGGTGCCGGACGCTGTGGCGAAGAGGCCACGCCGATGGCTTCTTCGGTTCTGGAGATATGGCGAATCGGACCAAAAAGGATGGGACAAAAGGGTCCCAGTCGGAGAAAGGAAGGTGCAGAGGGCCTGGTTCCACTGGCATTGCGTTGCCCGTGTGCGGGCGCATCCGCAGGTGCCCAACATGGCATGGTTCAGAGTACCTTTGCAGGAGGCTTAGGGATAGGTTAGGGGGTAATAGCCAGAATTTGACGGAATAAAATGGAATAACTGGGAAAGTAAGTGTCGTAGAGGGATGAAAGTTGTGTCTACGGGGGGGTTTCGGGGTGCTCCGGACACCCTGGTGAAGACCCCATGTCGATAGCACCAACGGTTCTGGACTTGGTGTAAATGGGTCCAAATTTGACGGAATAAAAAGGTCAAAGTGGCAGATAGGAGCGTCCGATCGGGCCGATTCCACCACCACTGTACTCAGCAGGCCCTGCCGGGTCGTTAGACACGCAGCATGGCAGGGATCGGTGACATAACATGTAGCAGTTTCCCTTCACAGAAGCGTCTGCAGCAGGTGGGTGGAGGAGGAGGCAGCAGAACCAGGCCTTTGGAGCACTGTGTCATCTCCTGGTCCTGATGCTTTGAATCTCCCTCTCTGTCTGTCTGTCTGTCTGTCACACACACACACACACACACACACACAGAAGCTGGTCAAGTGCTGTGCAACTGGGATTGCACCTGTCGTCCACAGGAGGGCGCCTAGCTGGGAAGTCCAGTACATTCCATATTAAAGTTGTTGCAAGTGCATTTTTTGTGTAAAAGACAGACACACACACACACACACACACACACACACACACACACACACACACACACTGTAAGGTCTGAAGTGCAAAATTTGAATTACATTCCTTTGTATCTCTCCCTCTCTCTCTCTCTCTCTCTCTCTCTCTCTGTCTCTCTCTCTCTCTCTCTCTCTCTGTCAACACACACACACACACACACACACACACCAAAGCACACAGACAGAAGCTGGTCACAACTGCTGTGCAACTGGGATTGAACCAGGGGGGCTCCCTCTGCTGGCTCAATGCGGTACAAAGTGTCTGAAGGAGTTATACCGGCGAAAATAACATCTTTCAATTGCATGTTTGGTCCACAGGATGGCGCCTAGCTGGCAAGTCCTGTACATTGCATATTAAAAGTTGTTGCAAGTGCACTCACATGTATTTTTTGTGTAAAAGAGACACACACACACACACACACACACACACACAAGCTGGTCAGCTGCTTTGCAACTCAATGCGGTACAAATCGACTTGTGTGCCTCTTTTTCTCTTTGGGTTTTCTGTGTGTTTTTTTAAATTTTTAAATCCACAGCAAGTGTCTCTCTCTCTCTCTCTCTGTCTGTCTCTCTGTCACACACACACACACACACACACACACACACACACACACACGCACACACGCACGCTCAATGGAGTATAAAATAAAGACCGGGGCAGTTCTCTCACTGGAGTCTCTTAGAGTGGAGGCTGCCCTTGCTAGCAAGAAGTTCTGTGTGTTTCTCTTCTCTGAGTCTTTACTGAAGAAGTGTTTTATAACATTTTCCTTAACAACTGACATGTGTTTTTTGTGTAAAAGAGAGAGAGACACACACACACACACACACACACACACACACACACTCACACTCAGCGGCTCAGAGATGAGGGAAAAACAACAGAAATCAGGATAGATTTTAATGTCAGGAGATGCCCTGTGATGCTGGGGCCATTGTGTAAGATTGGAATGTGTACCAG
>NC_140575.1:34428207-34430707 GCF_057381845.1 Rhamphochromis longiceps | reverse complement strand
TCTCTCTCTCTCTCTGTCTCTCTCTCTCTCTCTCTCTCTCTGTCAACACACACACACACACACACACACACTGTAAGGTCTGAAGTGCAAAATTTGAATTACATTCCTTTGTATCTCTCCCTCTCTGTCTCTCTCTCTCTCTGTCTCTCTCTCTCTCTGTCAACACACACACACACACACACACACACACACACACACACACACACACACACACACACACACACACACACACACACACACACACACACCAAAGCACACAGACAGAAGCTGGTCACAACTGCTGTGCAACTGGGATTGAACCAGGGGGGCTCCCTCTGCTGGCTCAATGCGGTACAAAGTGTCTGAAGGAGTTATACCGGCGAAAATAACATCTTTCAATTCCATGTTTGGTCCACAGGAGGGCGCCTAGCTGGGAAGTCCTGTACATTCCATATTAAAGTTGTTGCAAGTGCATTTTTTGTGTAAAAGACAGACACACACACACACACACACACACACACACACACACACACACACACACACTGTAAGGTCTGAAGTGCAAAATTTGAATTACATTCCTTTGTATCTCTCCCTCTCTCTCTCTCTCTCTCTCTCTCTCTCTCTGTCTCTCTCTCTCTCTCTCTCTCTCTGTCAACACACACACACACACACACACACCAAAGCACACAGACAGAAGCTGGTCACAACTGCTGTGCAACTGGGATTGAACCAGGGGGGCTCCCTCTGCTGGCTCAATGCGGTACAAAGTGTCAGAAGGAGTTATACCGGCGAAAATAACATCTTTCAATTGCATGTTTGGTCCACAGGATGGCGCCTAGCTGGCAAGTCCTGTACATTGCATATTAAAAGTTGTTGCAAGTGCACTCACATGTATTTTTTGTGTAAAAGAGACACACACACACACACACACACACACACACACACACACACACACACACACACACACACAAGCTGGTCAGCTGCTTTGCAACTCAATGCGGTACAAATCGACTTGTGTGCCTCTTTTTCTCTTTGGGTTTTCTGTGTGTTTTTTTAAATTTTTAAATCCACAGCAAGTGTCTCTCTCTCTCTCTCTCTGTCTGTCTCTCTGTCACACACACACACACACACACACACACACACACGCTCAATGGAGTATAAAATAAAGACCGGGGCAGTTCTCTCACTGGAGTCTCTTAGAGTGGAGGCTGCCCTTGCTAGCAAGAAGTTCTGTGTGTTTCTCTTCTCTGAGTCTTTACTGAAGAAGTGTTTTATAACATTTTCCTTAACAACTGACATGTGTTTTTTGTGTAAAAGAGAGAGAGACACACACACACACACACACACACACACACACACACACACTCACACTCAGCGGCTCAGAGATGAGGGAAAAACAACAGAAATCAGGATAGATTTTAATGTCAGGAGATGCCCTGTGATGCTGGGGCCATTGTGTAAGATTGGAATGTGTACCAGTGGCTGGTGGGTGGTCCTTGAAGGTCCCGGGAGGAGGCGGCGAGGAGGCAGCGGGTGGCTGGGCTTGAGCTGTGGATCAGGGACGTCATTAATTCTGCCTGGTGCTGCGTGTGCCCTGTGCAGCTTGGATGTCTGCCGCTGACGCTCTGTGGTTCCTGTTCCTGTCATAAAAGGCCCTGTACAAGGGGAGAAGAAATGCATCATTGGTTACCAAAATAAAACAGTGTCTTTCTGCCTGTGTCATTCTGTTTGGTTTCTTTGAGCGTTTGTTTCTTAAATACACAGCAAGTGTCACTCTCTCTCTCTCTCTCTCTCTCTCTGTCTGTCACACACACACACACACACACACACACACACACACACACACACACACACACACACACACACACACACTGTGAGGTTTGCAGTGCAAAATTTGAATTTTAGTGCATGGTGATTTGTCTCCCTCCAGTGGCCCACGGCAGGTATGATGAGGCTTAAATGATAGGTTATGGGGAAAAAGCCAGGAGAGGATGGGACAAAAGTGGAATAACTGAAAAAGTAAGAGGTGTAGAGGGCTGATGTTGGTGTCTAGGTGGGGGTTTTGGTGGGTGCCGGACGCTGTGGCGAAGAGGCCACGCCGATGGCTTCTTCGGTTCTGGAGATATGGCGAATCGGACCAAAAAGGATGGGACAAAAGGGTCCCAGTCGGAGAAAGGAAGGTGCAGAGGGCCTGGTTCCACTGGCATTGCGTTGCCCGTGTGCGGGCGCATCCGCAGGTGCCCAACATGGCATGGTTCAGAGTACCTTTGCAGGAGGCTTAGGGATAGGTTAGGGGGTAATAGCCAGAATTTGACGGAATAAAATGGAATAACTGGGAAAGTAAGTGTCGTAGAGGGATGAAAGTTGTGTCTACGGGGGGGTTTCGGGGTGCTCCGGACACCCTGGTGAAGACCCCATGTCGATAGCACCAACGGTTCTGGACTTGGTGTAAATGGGTCCAAATTTGACGGAATAAAAAGGTCAAAGTGGCAGATAGGAGCGTCCGATCGGGCCGATTCCA
>NC_140575.1:34408207-34413207 GCF_057381845.1 Rhamphochromis longiceps | reverse complement strand
CACTGTGAGGTTTGCAGTGCAAAATTTGAATTTTAGTGCATGGTGATTTGTCTCCCTCCAGTGGCCCACGGCAGGTATGATGAGGCTTAAATGATAGGTTATGGGGAAAAAGCCAGGAGAGGATGGGACAAAAGTGGAATAACTGAAAAAGTAAGAGGTGTAGAGGGCTGATGTTGGTGTCTAGGTGGGGGTTTTGGTGGGTGCCGGACGCTGTGGCGAAGAGGCCACGCCGATGGCTTCTTCGGTTCTGGAGATATGGCGAATCGGACCAAAAAGGATGGGACAAAAGGGTCCCAGTCGGAGAAAGGAAGGTGCAGAGGGCCTGGTTCCACTGGCATTGCGTTGCCCGTGTGCGGGCGCATCCGCAGGTGCCCAACATGGCATGGTTCAGAGTACCTTTGCAGGAGGCTTAGGGATAGGTTAGGGGGTAATAGCCAGAATTTGACGGAATAAAATGGAATAACTGGGAAAGTAAGTGTCGTAGAGGGATGAAAGTTGTGTCTACGGGGGGGTTTCGGGGTGCTCCGGACACCCTGGTGAAGACCCCATGTCGATAGCACCAACGGTTCTGGACTTGGTGTAAATGGGTCCAAATTTGACGGAATAAAAAGGTCAAAGTGGCAGATAGGAGCGTCCGATCGGGCCGATTCCACCACCACTGTACTCAGCAGGCCCTGCCGGGTCGTTAGACACGCAGCATGGCAGGGATCGGTGACATAACATGTAGCAGTTTCCCTTCACAGAAGCGTCTGCAGCAGGTGGGTGGAGGAGGAGGCAGCAGAACCAGGCCTTTGGAGCACTGTGTCATCTCCTGGTCCTGATGCTTTGAATCTCCCTCTCTGTCTGTCTGTCTGTCTGTCACACACACACACACACACACACACACAGAAGCTGGTCAAGTGCTGTGCAACTGGGATTGCACCTGTCGTCCACAGGAGGGCGCCTAGCTGGGAAGTCCAGTACATTCCATATTAAAGTTGTTGCAAGTGCATTTTTTGTGTAAAAGACAGACAGACAGACACACACACACACACACACACACACACACACACACACACACACACTGTAAGGTCTGAAGTGCAAAATTTGAATTACATTCCTTTGTATCTCTCCCTCTCTGTCTCTCTCTCTCTCTGTCTCTCTCTCTGTCAACACACACACACACACACACACACACACACACACACACACACACACACACACACACACACACACACACACACACCAAAGCACACAGACAGAAGCTGGTCACAACTGCTGTGCAACTGGGATTGAACCAGGGGGGCTCCCTCTGCTGGCTCAATGCGGTACAAAGTGTCTGAAGGAGTTATACCGGCGAAAATAACATCTTTCAATTCCATGTTTGGTCCACAGGAGGGCGCCTAGCTGGGAAGTCCTGTACATTCCATATTAAAGTTGTTGCAAGTGCATTTTTTGTGTAAAAGACAGACACACACACACACACACACACACACACACACACACTGTAAGGTCTGAAGTGCAAAATTTGAATTACATTCCTTTGTATCTCTCCCTCTCTCTCTCTCTCTCTCTCTCTCTCTCTGTCTCTCTCTCTCTCTCTCTCTCTCTGTCAACACACACACACACACACACCAAAGCACACAGACAGAAGCTGGTCACAACTGCTGTGCAACTGGGATTGAACCAGGGGGGCTCCCTCTGCTGGCTCAATGCGGTACAAAGTGTCAGAAGGAGTTATACCGGCGAAAATAACATCTTTCAATTGCATGTTTGGTCCACAGGATGGCGCCTAGCTGGCAAGTCCTGTACATTGCATATTAAAAGTTGTTGCAAGTGCACTCACATGTATTTTTTGTGTAAAAGAGACACACACACACACACACACACACACACACACACACACACACACACACACACACACACACACACACAAGCTGGTCAGCTGCTTTGCAACTCAATGCGGTACAAATCGACTTGTGTGCCTCTTTTTCTCTTTGGGTTTTCTGTGTGTTTTTTTAAATTTTTAAATCCACAGCAAGTGTCTCTCTCTCTCTCTCTCTGTCTGTCTCTCTGTCACACACACACACACACACACACACACACACGCACACACACACGCTCAATGGAGTATAAAATAAAGACCGGGGCAGTTCTCTCACTGGAGTCTCTTAGAGTGGAGGCTGCCCTTGCTAGCAAGAAGTTCTGTGTGTTTCTCTTCTCTGAGTCTTTACTGAAGAAGTGTTTTATAACATTTTCCTTAACAACTGACATGTGTTTTTTGTGTAAAAGAGAGAGAGACACACACACACACACACACACACACACACTCACACTCAGCGGCTCAGAGATGAGGGAAAAACAACAGAAATCAGGATAGATTTTAATGTCAGGAGATGCCCTGTGATGCTGGGGCCATTGTGTAAGATTGGAATGTGTACCAGTGGCTGGTGGGTGGTCCTTGAAGGTCCCGGGAGGAGGCGGCGAGGAGGCAGCGGGTGGCTGGGCTTGAGCTGTGGATCAGGGACGTCATTAATTCTGCCTGGTGCTGCGTGTGCCCTGTGCAGCTTGGATGTCTGCCGCTGACGCTCTGTGGTTCCTGTTCCTGTCATAAAAGGCCCTGTACAAGGGGAGAAGAAATGCATCATTGGTTACCAAAATAAAACAGTGTCTTTCTGCCTGTGTCATTCTGTTTGGTTTCTTTGAGCGTTTGTTTCTTAAATACACAGCAAGTGTCACTCTCTCTCTCTCTCTCTCTCTCTCTGTCTGTCACACACACACACACACACACACACACACACACACACACACACACACACACACACACACACACACACACACACACACACACACTGTGAGGTTTGCAGTGCAAAATTTGAATTTTAGTGCATGGTGATTTGTCTCCCTCCAGTGGCCCACGGCAGGTATGATGAGGCTTAAATGATAGGTTATGGGGAAAAAGCCAGGAGAGGATGGGACAAAAGTGGAATAACTGAAAAAGTAAGAGGTGTAGAGGGCTGATGTTGGTGTCTAGGTGGGGGTTTTGGTGGGTGCCGGACGCTGTGGCGAAGAGGCCACGCCGATGGCTTCTTCGGTTCTGGAGATATGGCGAATCGGACCAAAAAGGATGGGACAAAAGGGTCCCAGTCGGAGAAAGGAAGGTGCAGAGGGCCTGGTTCCACTGGCATTGCGTTGCCCGTGTGCGGGCGCATCCGCAGGTGCCCAACATGGCATGGTTCAGAGTACCTTTGCAGGAGGCTTAGGGATAGGTTAGGGGGTAATAGCCAGAATTTGACGGAATAAAATGGAATAACTGGGAAAGTAAGTGTCGTAGAGGGATGAAAGTTGTGTCTACGGGGGGGTTTCGGGGTGCTCCGGACACCCTGGTGAAGACCCCATGTCGATAGCACCAACGGTTCTGGACTTGGTGTAAATGGGTCCAAATTTGACGGAATAAAAAGGTCAAAGTGGCAGATAGGAGCGTCCGATCGGGCCGATTCCACCACCACTGTACTCAGCAGGCCCTGCCGGGTCGTTAGACACGCAGCATGGCAGGGATCGGTGACATAACATGTAGCAGTTTCCCTTCACAGAAGCGTCTGCAGCAGGTGGGTGGAGGAGGAGGCAGCAGAACCAGGCCTTTGGAGCACTGTGTCATCTCCTGGTCCTGATGCTTTGAATCTCCCTCTCTGTCTGTCTGTCTGTCTGTCACACACACACACACACACACACACACAGAAGCTGGTCAAGTGCTGTGCAACTGGGATTGCACCTGTCGTCCACAGGAGGGCGCCTAGCTGGGAAGTCCAGTACATTCCATATTAAAGTTGTTGCAAGTGCATTTTTTGTGTAAAAGACAGACACACACACACACACACACACACACACACACACACACACACACACACACTGTAAGGTCTGAAGTGCAAAATTTGAATTACATTCCTTTGTATCTCTCCCTCTCTCTCTCTCTCTCTCTCTCTCTCTCTGTCTCTCTCTCTCTCTCTCTCTCTCTGTCAACACACACACACACACACACACACACACCAAAGCACACAGACAGAAGCTGGTCACAACTGCTGTGCAACTGGGATTGAACCAGGGGGGCTCCCTCTGCTGGCTCAATGCGGTACAAAGTGTCTGAAGGAGTTATACCGGCGAAAATAACATCTTTCAATTGCATGTTTGGTCCACAGGATGGCGCCTAGCTGGCAAGTCCTGTACATTGCATATTAAAAGTTGTTGCAAGTGCACTCACATGTATTTTTTGTGTAAAAGAGACACACACACACACACACACACACACACACAAGCTGGTCAGCTGCTTTGCAACTCAATGCGGTACAAATCGACTTGTGTGCCTCTTTTTCTCTTTGGGTTTTCTGTGTGTTTTTTTAAATTTTTAAATCCACAGCAAGTGTCTCTCTCTCTCTCTCTCTGTCTGTCTCTCTGTCACACACACACACACACACACACACACACACACACACACACGCACACACGCACGCTCAATGGAGTATAAAATAAAGACCGGGGCAGTTCTCTCACTGGAGTCTCTTAGAGTGGAGGCTGCCCTTGCTAGCAAGAAGTTCTGTGTGTTTCTCTTCTCTGAGTCTTTACTGAAGAAGTGTTTTATAACATTTTCCTTAACAACTGACATGTGTTTTTTGTGTAAAAGAGAGAGAGACACACACACACACACACACACACACACACACACACTCACACTCAGCGGCTCAGAGATGAGGGAAAAACAACAGAAATCAGGATAGATTTTAATGTCAGGAGATGCCCTGTGATGCTGGGGCCATTGTGTAAGATTGGAATGTGTACCAGTGGCTGGTGGGTGGTCCTTGAAGGTCCCGGGAGGAGGCGGCGAGGAGGCAGCGGGTGGCTGGGCTTGAGCTGTGGATCAGGGACGTCATTAATTCTGCCTGGTGCTGCGTGTGCCCTGTGCAGCTTGGATGTCTGCCGCTGACGCTCTGTGGTTCCTGTTCCTGTCATAAAAGGCCCTGTACAAG
>NC_140575.1:34395707-34403207 GCF_057381845.1 Rhamphochromis longiceps | reverse complement strand
GGTTTCTTTTTTTCTTTTTTCTCTTTTTAGGTTCTATTTACAAGTTGAATTTAACCCCCCCCTGGTTAGGGTTAGGGTTAAGGCAGGCAGGGGCATCTCCCACCCCCACGAGGCACGGGCAGAGTTAGGAGTGTGAGGAAAACAGGCCCACAAGGAGCCTGACAGGCACTGACCATCGTGGGGGCCGAGGGTTCTTGCCGGGAGGTGGAGACCCTGCCCGGGTGGTCCAAAAATTGCCCATATCTTGGGTTACAGGTAAGGCCATGGGCCGTCGCGACGTTTCGGCTGGAGTAAGCCTTCTTCAGACTGGCCCACAGCGTTCTCAGCAGGTAAGTGTGCTTCAGTGTTCCTTTTATTTAGGTTTTAAGGTAAGTATGTTCTTTCTTTTCTCTTTTTTAGGTTTTAAGGTAAGTATGGTTTCTTTTTTTCTTTTTTCTCTTTTTAGGTTCTATTTACAAGTTGAATTTAACCCCCCCCTGGTTAGGGTTAGGGTTAAGGCAGGCAGGGGCATCTCCCACCCCCACGAGGCACGGGCAGAGTTAGGAGTGTGAGGAAAACAGGCCCACAAGGAGCCTGACAGGCACTGACCATCGTGGGGGCCGAGGGTTCTTGCCGGGAGGTGGAGACCCTGCCCGGGTGGTCCAAAAATTGCCCATATCTTGGGTTACAGGTAAGGCCATGGGCCGTCGCGACGTTTCGGCTGGAGTAAGCCTTCTTCAGACTGGCCCACAGCGTTCTCAGCAGGTAAGTGTGCTTCAGTGTTCCTTTTATTTAGGTTTTAAGGTAAGTATGTTCTTTCTTTTCTCTTTTTTAGGTTTTAAGGTAAGTATGGTTTCTTTTTTTCTTTTTTCTCTTTTTAGGTTCTATTTACAAGTTGAATTTAACCCCCCCCTGGTTAGGGTTAGGGTTAAGGCAGGCAGGGGCATCTCCCACCCCCACGAGGCACGGGCAGAGTTAGGAGTGTGAGGAAAACAGGCCCACAAGGAGCCTGACAGGCACTGACCATCGTGGGGGCCGAGGGTTCTTGCCGGGAGGTGGAGACCCTGCCCGGGTGGTCCAAAAATTGCCCATATCTTGGGTTACAGGTAAGGCCATGGGCCGTCGCGACGTTTCGGCTGGAGTAAGCCTTCTTCAGACTGGCCCACAGCGTTCTCAGCAGGTAAGTGTGCTTCAGTGTTCCTTTTATTTAGGTTTTAAGGTAAGTATGTTCTTTCTTTTCTCTTTTTTAGGTTTTAAGGTAAGTATGGTTTCTTTTTTTCTTTTTTCTCTTTTTAGGTTCTATTTACAAGTTGAATTTAACCCCCCCCTGGTTAGGGTTAGGGTTAAGGCAGGCAGGGGCATCTCCCACCCCCACGAGGCACGGGCAGAGTTAGGAGTGTGAGGAAAACAGGCCCACAAGGAGCCTGACAGGCACTGACCATCGTGGGGGCCGAGGGTTCTTGCCGGGAGGTGGAGACCCTGCCCGGGTGGTCCAAAAATTGCCCATATCTTGGGTTACAGGTAAGGCCATGGGCCGTCGCGACGTTTCGGCTGGAGTAAGCCTTCTTCAGACTGGCCCACAGCGTTCTCAGCAGGTAAGTGTGCTTCAGTGTTCCTTTTATTTAGGTTTTAAGGTAAGTATGTTCTTTCTTTTCTCTTTTTTAGGTTTTAAGGTAAGTATGGTTTCTTTTTTTCTTTTTTCTCTTTTTAGGTTCTATTTACAAGTTGAATTTAACCCCCCCCTGGTTAGGGTTAGGGTTAAGGCAGGCAGGGGCATCTCCCACCCCCACGAGGCACGGGCAGAGTTAGGAGTGTGAGGAAAACAGGCCCACAAGGAGCCTGACAGGCACTGACCATCGTGGGGGCCGAGGGTTCTTGCCGGGAGGTGGAGACCCTGCCCGGGTGGTCCAAAAATTGCCCATATCTTGGGTTACAGGTAAGGCCATGGGCCGTCGCGACGTTTCGGCTGGAGTAAGCCTTCTTCAGACTGGCCCACAGCGTTCTCAGCAGGTAAGTGTGCTTCAGTGTTCCTTTTATTTAGGTTTTAAGGTAAGTATGTTCTTTCTTTTCTCTTTTTTAGGTTTTAAGGTAAGTATGGTTTCTTTTTTTCTTTTTTCTCTTTTTAGGTTCTATTTACAAGTTGAATTTAACCCCCCCCTGGTTAGGGTTAGGGTTAAGGCAGGCAGGGGCATCTCCCACCCCCACGAGGCACGGGCAGAGTTAGGAGTGTGAGGAAAACAGGCCCACAAGGAGCCTGACAGGCACTGACCATCGTGGGGGCCGAGGGTTCTTGCCGGGAGGTGGAGACCCTGCCCGGGTGGTCCAAAAATTGCCCATATCTTGGGTTACAGGTAAGGCCATGGGCCGTCGCGACGTTTCGGCTGGAGTAAGCCTTCTTCAGACTGGCCCACAGCGTTCTCAGCAGGTAAGTGTGCTTCAGTGTTCCTTTTATTTAGGTTTTAAGGTAAGTATGTTCTTTCTTTTCTCTTTTTTAGGTTTTAAGGTAAGTATGGTTTCTTTTTTTCTTTTTTCTCTTTTTAGGTTCTATTTACAAGTTGAATTTAACCCCCCCCTGGTTAGGGTTAGGGTTAAGGCAGGCAGGGGCATCTCCCACCCCCACGAGGCACGGGCAGAGTTAGGAGTGTGAGGAAAACAGGCCCACAAGGAGCCTGACAGGCACTGACCATCGTGGGGGCCGAGGGTTCTTGCCGGGAGGTGGAGACCCTGCCCGGGTGGTCCAAAAATTGCCCATATCTTGGGTTACAGGTAAGGCCATGGGCCGTCGCGACGTTTCGGCTGGAGTAAGCCTTCTTCAGACTGGCCCACAGCGTTCTCAGCAGGTAAGTGTGCTTCAGTGTTCCTTTTATTTAGGTTTTAAGGTAAGTATGTTCTTTCTTTTCTCTTTTTTAGGTTTTAAGGTAAGTATGGTTTCTTTTTTTCTTTTTTCTCTTTTTAGGTTCTATTTACAAGTTGAATTTAACCCCCCCCTGGTTAGGGTTAGGGTTAAGGCAGGCAGGGGCATCTCCCACCCCCACGAGGCACGGGCAGAGTTAGGAGTGTGAGGAAAACAGGCCCACAAGGAGCCTGACAGGCACTGACCATCGTGGGGGCCGAGGGTTCTTGCCGGGAGGTGGAGACCCTGCCCGGGTGGTCCAAAAATTGCCCATATCTTGGGTTACAGGTAAGGCCATGGGCCGTCGCGACGTTTCGGCTGGAGTAAGCCTTCTTCAGACTGGCCCACAGCGTTCTCAGCAGGTAAGTGTGCTTCAGTGTTCCTTTTATTTAGGTTTTAAGGTAAGTATGTTCTTTCTTTTCTCTTTTTTAGGTTTTAAGGTAAGTATGGTTTCTTTTTTTCTTTTTTCTCTTTTTAGGTTCTATTTACAAGTTGAATTTAACCCCCCCCTGGTTAGGGTTAGGGTTAAGGCAGGCAGGGGCATCTCCCACCCCCACGAGGCACGGGCAGAGTTAGGAGTGTGAGGAAAACAGGCCCACAAGGAGCCTGACAGGCACTGACCATCGTGGGGGCCGAGGGTTCTTGCCGGGAGGTGGAGACCCTGCCCGGGTGGTCCAAAAATTGCCCATATCTTGGGTTACAGGTAAGGCCATGGGCCGTCGCGACGTTTCGGCTGGAGTAAGCCTTCTTCAGACTGGCCCACAGCGTTCTCAGCAGGTAAGTGTGCTTCAGTGTTCCTTTTATTTAGGTTTTAAGGTAAGTATGTTCTTTCTTTTCTCTTTTTTAGGTTTTAAGGTAAGTATGGTTTCTTTTTTTCTTTTTTCTCTTTTTAGGTTCTATTTACAAGTTGAATTTAACCCCCCCCTGGTTAGGGTTAGGGTTAAGGCAGGCAGGGGCATCTCCCACCCCCACGAGGCACGGGCAGAGTTAGGAGTGTGAGGAAAACAGGCCCACAAGGAGCCTGACAGGCACTGACCATCGTGGGGGCCGAGGGTTCTTGCCGGGAGGTGGAGACCCTGCCCGGGTGGTCCAAAAATTGCCCATATCTTGGGTTACAGGTAAGGCCATGGGCCGTCGCGACGTTTCGGCTGGAGTAAGCCTTCTTCAGACTGGCCCACAGCGTTCTCAGCAGGTAAGTGTGCTTCAGTGTTCCTTTTATTTAGGTTTTAAGGTAAGTATGTTCTTTCTTTTCTCTTTTTTAGGTTTTAAGGTAAGTATGGTTTCTTTTTTTCTTTTTTCTCTTTTTAGGTTCTATTTACAAGTTGAATTTAACCCCCCCCTGGTTAGGGTTAGGGTTAAGGCAGGCAGGGGCATCTCCCACCCCCACGAGGCACGGGCAGAGTTAGGAGTGTGAGGAAAACAGGCCCACAAGGAGCCTGACAGGCACTGACCATCGTGGGGGCCGAGGGTTCTTGCCGGGAGGTGGAGACCCTGCCCGGGTGGTCCAAAAATTGCCCATATCTTGGGTTACAGGTAAGGCCATGGGCCGTCGCGACGTTTCGGCTGGAGTAAGCCTTCTTCAGACTGGCCCACAGCGTTCTCAGCAGGTAAGTGTGCTTCAGTGTTCCTTTTATTTAGGTTTTAAGGTAAGTATGTTCTTTCTTTTCTCTTTTTTAGGTTTTAAGGTAAGTATGGTTTCTTTTTTTCTTTTTTCTCTTTTTAGGTTCTATTTACAAGTTGAATTTAACCCCCCCCTGGTTAGGGTTAGGGTTAAGGCAGGCAGGGGCATCTCCCACCCCCACGAGGCACGGGCAGAGTTAGGAGTGTGAGGAAAACAGGCCCACAAGGAGCCTGACAGGCACTGACCATCGTGGGGGCCGAGGGTTCTTGCCGGGAGGTGGAGACCCTGCCCGGGTGGTCCAAAAATTGCCCATATCTTGGGTTACAGGTAAGGCCATGGGCCGTCGCGACGTTTCGGCTGGAGTAAGCCTTCTTCAGACTGGCCCACAGCGTTCTCAGCAGGTAAGTGTGCTTCAGTGTTCCTTTTATTTAGGTTTTAAGGTAAGTATGTTCTTTCTTTTCTCTTTTTTAGGTTTTAAGGTAAGTATGGTTTCTTTTTTTCTTTTTTCTCTTTTTAGGTTCTATTTACAAGTTGAATTTAACCCCCCCCTGGTTAGGGTTAGGGTTAAGGCAGGCAGGGGCATCTCCCACCCCCACGAGGCACGGGCAGAGTTAGGAGTGTGAGGAAAACAGGCCCACAAGGAGCCTGACAGGCACTGACCATCGTGGGGGCCGAGGGTTCTTGCCGGGAGGTGGAGACCCTGCCCGGGTGGTCCAAAAATTGCCCATATCTTGGGTTACAGGTAAGGCCATGGGCCGTCGCGACGTTTCGGCTGGAGTAAGCCTTCTTCAGACTGGCCCACAGCGTTCTCAGCAGGTAAGTGTGCTTCAGTGTTCCTTTTATTTAGGTTTTAAGGTAAGTATGTTCTTTCTTTTCTCTTTTTTAGGTTTTAAGGTAAGTATGGTTTCTTTTTTTCTTTTTTCTCTTTTTAGGTTCTATTTACAAGTTGAATTTAACCCCCCCCTGGTTAGGGTTAGGGTTAAGGCAGGCAGGGGCATCTCCCACCCCCACGAGGCACGGGCAGAGTTAGGAGTGTGAGGAAAACAGGCCCACAAGGAGCCTGACAGGCACTGACCATCGTGGGGGCCGAGGGTTCTTGCCGGGAGGTGGAGACCCTGCCCGGGTGGTCCAAAAATTGCCCATATCTTGGGTTACAGGTAAGGCCATGGGCCGTCGCGACGTTTCGGCTGGAGTAAGCCTTCTTCAGACTGGCCCACAGCGTTCTCAGCAGGTAAGTGTGCTTCAGTGTTCCTTTTATTTAGGTTTTAAGGTAAGTATGTTCTTTCTTTTCTCTTTTTTAGGTTTTAAGGTAAGTATGGTTTCTTTTTTTCTTTTTTCTCTTTTTAGGTTCTATTTACAAGTTGAATTTAACCCCCCCCTGGTTAGGGTTAGGGTTAAGGCAGGCAGGGGCATCTCCCACCCCCACGAGGCACGGGCAGAGTTAGGAGTGTGAGGAAAACAGGCCCACAAGGAGCCTGACAGGCACTGACCATCGTGGGGGCCGAGGGTTCTTGCCGGGAGGTGGAGACCCTGCCCGGGTGGTCCAAAAATTGCCCATATCTTGGGTTACAGGTAAGGCCATGGGCCGTCGCGACGTTTCGGCTGGAGTAAGCCTTCTTCAGACTGGCCCACAGCGTTCTCAGCAGGTAAGTGTGCTTCAGTGTTCCTTTTATTTAGGTTTTAAGGTAAGTATGTTCTTTCTTTTCTCTTTTTTAGGTTTTAAGGTAAGTATGGTTTCTTTTTTTCTTTTTTCTCTTTTTAGGTTCTATTTACAAGTTGAATTTAACCCCCCCCTGGTTAGGGTTAGGGTTAAGGCAGGCAGGGGCATCTCCCACCCCCACGAGGCACGGGCAGAGTTAGGAGTGTGAGGAAAACAGGCCCACAAGGAGCCTGACAGGCACTGACCATCGTGGGGGCCGAGGGTTCTTGCCGGGAGGTGGAGACCCTGCCCGGGTGGTCCAAAAATTGCCCATATCTTGGGTTACAGGTAAGGCCATGGGCCGTCGCGACGTTTCGGCTGGAGTAAGCCTTCTTCAGACTGGCCCACAGCGTTCTCAGCAGGTAAGTGTGCTTCAGTGTTCCTTTTATTTAGGTTTTAAGGTAAGTATGTTCTTTCTTTTCTCTTTTTTAGGTTTTAAGGTAAGTATGGTTTCTTTTTTTCTTTTTTCTCTTTTTAGGTTCTATTTACAAGTTGAATTTAACCCCCCCCTGGTTAGGGTTAGGGTTAAGGCAGGCAGGGGCATCTCCCACCCCCACGAGGCACGGGCAGAGTTAGGAGTGTGAGGAAAACAGGCCCACAAGGAGCCTGACAGGCACTGACCATCGTGGGGGCCGAGGGTTCTTGCCGGGAGGTGGAGACCCTGCCCGGGTGGTCCAAAAATTGCCCATATCTTGGGTTACAGGTAAGGCCATGGGCCGTCGCGACGTTTCGGCTGGAGTAAGCCTTCTTCAGACTGGCCCACAGCGTTCTCAGCAGGTAAGTGTGCTTCAGTGTTCCTTTTATTTAGGTTTTAAGGTAAGTATGTTCTTTCTTTTCTCTTTTTTAGGTTTTAAGGTAAGTATGGTTTCTTTTTTTCTTTTTTCTCTTTTTAGGTTCTATTTACAAGTTGAATTTAACCCCCCCCTGGTTAGGGTTAGGGTTAAGGCAGGCAGGGGCATCTCCCACCCCCACGAGGCACGGGCAGAGTTAGGAGTGTGAGGAAAACAGGCCCACAAGGAGCCTGACAGGCACTGACCATCGTGGGGGCCGAGGGTTCTTGCCGGGAGGTGGAGACCCTGCCCGGGTGGTCCAAAAATTGCCCATATCTTGGGTTACAGGTAAGGCCATGGGCCGTCGCGACGTTTCGGCTGGAGTAAGCCTTCTTCAGACTGGCCCACAGCGTTCTCAGCAGGTAAGTGTGCTTCAGTGTTCCTTTTATTTAGGTTTTAAGGTAAGTATGTTCTTTCTTTTCTCTTTTTTAGGTTTTAAGGTAAGTATGGTTTCTTTTTTTCTTTTTTCTCTTTTTAG
>NC_140575.1:34135405-34395607 GCF_057381845.1 Rhamphochromis longiceps | reverse complement strand
TATTCCACACGGCTTGCCCCGGCAAACCGTGACAAGATGTTTATATTGCTATACAGAGAGCAAGTATACATATGTGCTACATATATACAGCTGTACCGGTGTGTGGTAAACAGATCTACAGAGTGCTATGAATATAGTACTCTGAACGGACTATAACAGTGAACCATGTATGCACTGTAACAGAGACTACACTATCATGATCATGGTCATTGGGAGGGATAGGGGGGTGTGGGTGGAAAGGTTCAGCGGGGACTGACTTCAGTAGGGTGACAGCTGTGGGGAAGAAGCTCCTCCTAAACCTGCTGGTTTTAGCCTGAAAGGTCCTGTAGCACCTTTTGGAGGGGAGGAGCTGGAAGAGTTTATTGGCAGGATGAGAGGAGTCTCTGAGAATGATGCGTGCTCGGCGTAGACATCTCTTCTTGTGGGCATCCTCAATTGCAGGAAGTGGAGTCCCTGTGATGCGTTAGGCAGTTTTCACCACCCGCTGCAGTGCCTTGCGGTCAGCAACAGAGCAGTTCTCATACCAGACTGTGACACAGTTGGTCAGGATGCTGTCTATCCCATAGCGACGCAATCACGGGTAAGAGGCAAGTGGAACCAAGCTGACTTCTGCTAAATGGGTCAAACTGGGCAGAAAGTCTACAAACACATAACATCCTTACAGAATATGATGTAACACTATAGATCAACTTAGCTCAGAATATATAAAGCATATAAACAATTACAGCAACATGATGCAACAAACACAGCAGCTACTGATCCAAAATACTCAAAGCTTCATAGAACTGAAACCAACATTTATTTTAGCTCCATTCTGCTGCTGATACATACTTTAGGTTTCTGAACATTAAACTTGTTTCTGCCTTTCATGGTGTGTAACCTGAAGGCCCTGAGTACTTTCTCCCACACTGAAAACACTGGGATGATAACATTATTTGAACATTACCTAATAAGACTGATTCAGCACAGACAGTTTTGTTAAACTTTCCTAGCAGTCCTTCACAAACAGGGAACAGTCTGTCTATTCTCTCCATCTGTCAGCTGCTGCTGGCTCTTCCTCCTCCTCTTCAGTGGCGTGTCTAGAAAATTTTTGTTGGGGGGGCCAGGTAGGGGCACAGATTTGGAGAAGGGTGGCAGATTTAATTGGCAGATAATGTTTTAAAAAAAAATTCTACCAACCCTTAACCATAATTCAATAATCCTATAAACCTAATAACCAAATGCACTTTTAACTCTTATTAGAATGAGATTTTAACCACTACGGTGCAAAGTTTTTAGATACTGCGTTGATAAAGTACAAGAGATACAATCAGTGCTTTGTCAGTGTTTACTCAGCATTCAAGGACAGCAATATTTGCATAGTATTTTTACTGACATATACTGCACATATGTTTTGGGCAAAAACATTTTTGAATATTAAAATACGAACATTTGTAGCAAACAATTGACAAATTAGCCATTCCAATGCAAAACTTTCTCTGCCTGTTAAAAAAAGAAGATAATCTTCTCACAAACTGGTGTTTGATTTTGAAACAGGAAAAAAGTGGAGAAACAACTGAAAAGACTAATATTTGAATAAAACCTGAAAGCAAGTAAATACTTTCTATGCTGCCTTATGGTAAACTTTGGTAATATTGATAAAGAACAACACTGGCTGATGATGAAATACATTCAGCTGGCATGGTGACACTGCCAGTATAACCTGCAGGGCTGGACTGGGACAGAAAATCGGGCATTTTGACTACAGACCGACCCACCAGGTATTAAAGCCATAAAGCCTTTGAATGAAAACAAACCCTGTTGTGACAGTGATGTACAGTCTTTTTGGTATATGTATGATTTCTATACATTTTACGTCAGATAAAAACTTTGGTTGTAAGATTTAGATAATTATTTAATAAAAGCTAGATATTTTAAATGAGAATAGGAAAGAAAAGTATTTCTTTGTGCCCCCTTTCCCTGTTAATGCCCTACCTGGCCCCCTGGCAAAACTTTGCTAGACCCGCCCCTGCACAGTTACCAGCTGTCAGCTACATAAAAAAGGATCCTGGTGGGTGGTCTTCACGTTTCCCTCTCACCAGATATCCAAACCGACATCATGACCAGCAGCTTTACAGCTGTGGCTCCAGCAAACATCAGCTGATACTAGAAATTAATATTAAATAAATTCTAACAACAGCCGATCAAGCTTAAACGTGCTGCTGTTGTTTAGCGCGACATCTGCTGGTTTCGTCTTTCTGGCGCAAAGTGGGCGATAAACAAACAAGAGAGAAAAGCCGATCAGCTGATCATCGATCAGTTTCATGATTGAAGTAGCAACAGGAGAGGGAGGATGAGAGAAGAGGCAGCTGTGCAGCGTAAAGACAGAATAAATCCAGCTTTGTGTCTTTTTCCATTCTAGCTGAAGTTCGGGACAAACTGCGTCTCTTCTCAGCTCAATACGAAACGTGTAATATTTTCTCTGATTGAGGGACCATTCCATTTTTTTAAGGAGCCGTTGGCAACTCTACTAACTAACCTTATGAATAAAATAAAGTTCACTATCAGTAACATCATAGCAACCGAACAGCTGTATAAAAACTCCAAGCTGGCTAGAACGCAGTATGAGTTATTGCAACTGACAGTAAAAAGTCAGCACAACGAAAATAAACTCCACCTAAACTTAGTTCATATCTGACCCAGATAGACTGCAGGTCATAACTTCTTACCTGAAGTTCAGTTCACCTGACACTCGGACTGGCGGCTGCCTCGGGGCTCTCCTCCTGCCTCCCCTTCCCTCATCCACCTGCTGCCTCTGTGGAAGCCCCGCCATAGCCACCACCAAACAACGGAGTTATTTCTACACATCGACCTGCATCTGGCCAATCCACCACCTCTCATTGTTCATGCCCTTACAAAAATAAATAAAAAAATAAGTCAAATAAGCCCGATGGCCAGTCCAGCTATGTTAACCTGCAACCAAATCTGCAGCTCCATACAGCAATGTTACGACTTAGATTACATCTTATAACTCATAACTCTTATGTTAGCTGCCCTCAGTAGCATACTGTCTGAAATATTCCACGGCTGCAATAATTCTTTAAGTGTTATTTTTTCCTTGGTATTCTAATTTCGCTGAAGTTTACTAAACTCAACAAACTTAATATTACTTACCGGGACATTTATTCTGTCCTCATTTTCTTTCACCGAAAAATTGTTTCCTGCAGTGACGTCTTTCGTGCTTGGCTCTCCTACCTTTGCTAACGTGATGCACATAGCGCAGAAGCCGATGCTGCATTCACTTACACTCGGATATCTGAGCGTCACCGTGAAAACATAATCGGACATTTGATATTTGATTGAATTTTATTGTTTTGCCTTTGGGGTGGCACCTGGGGTGGCCAGTCTGGTTGGGGGGGTGGCCTGTGCCCCCCCAGGCCACCCCGCTGGACACGCCATTGCTCCTCTTCCTCACACACTGCTGAGTTTGTCCTGGTGGATCATCAGGGGTGCAAAGCCTCACAGATGATGTGCAGCAGTGGGTCCCTCAGTCTGTCCTCACTCTGGACACTTGCAGTCGTCACACATGGAAATCAAATGTGTGATAAGCTGCAGGATTCAAACACAAGTGTAACTTATAAACACATGTTCATACTTTTATTACACAATCAGAGAGAAAGAAACAGAGAGAGAGTGCAGGACAGACAGACAGGTGACAGTCTCAGGTGTACACACTGCTACACAACAACACCAGAGAAGCAGGATTTAGTGTTTGTGTTATTACGAGTGTAAACAAGAAGAGTTCCAGATGGTGCAGTGGACACATGTGTGACTGCTGTGATTAAAGCATCTTTCTTTCAGCTTAACGAGTGAACCGTCAGCTCGTTCAAACACACGTTAAAGTCCGTTTGGCTCGACACCACCAAACAGAGGCAGCAATATAACATAGCTCACATTAACAGTGCAGTGGATCCTGCTTGTGCCGTGATGTTCAGGACTGCAAACCGAGCAGCATCACTGACTTTCAGCTTGTTGTGTTTGTGGATATATGACTGACTTTAATTATCCACAAAATCATCACATTCTCTGTAAGATTAAGGTCGACTATTGAACGGCGTAAATTTTAAAGGCTTTAAAACCAAGTTAGTACAAACGTCACTAATGTCACATGACTTTCCCGACATAAATAAGTGACATAATATTCAGTACTTACTTTTGAAAGTTCACTCTTCGGCCGCTCCGCTTCAGCCGTCTGCCGTATTTTTCGGCAAAATTATCCACACCCCCCGCCGCGCTATGAATTGTGGGATATATGGTACCACTAAGCGTGCACCGGCCCACACTTCAAATTTGGGGAAATCGACAGCGCATTTGGAGTATGCATTTGAAGTACACTTCGGATTGGGACAGCCGTCGTTGCGACGCTGTGTATAATAGGTCTCAAAATGCATACTCCAAAGCGTGCGGTTGCTGGATTGGGACACAGCCTCAGAAACACATTATCACTCAGATATTTAACTGAACCGCAGGTGTGATCAGTCCTGTGTGTTTACGGGCTGAAACACAAACCAGAGTCCATTTAAAAAAGTCCATATTTAATGTCCCGTGGGAAAAAATGAGTGGATAATGATGAGCGGGAGAAACTGTCACGGCTTTAAATTTAATCAGGTCTCACATCATTTTCTTTCTTTTTCTTTTTTTTTGTAAATAAAGTAAATACAATTTTATTCAAGATAAGAATAATATTACAGTCCTTTGCAATGAAATGCTAAAATAAAGACAGAAAAAAGTCTCCTTTCATCCTCAGCCTTGTATTTTGCACAGCCAGCGGGTCCTGATCACATGACCTCAGGGATCTGCTTTGAGTGCATTGATGTAAGTTCACTGATGTAAACTGATGCTTGTCCATGCTTAGCTCTAGAAGTCAAAAGTGAATCTGGAACCAGGATCTCACAACAGTGTGATTCGAGTATTGATTACCATAGGCACAAATCTCTTTAGGAGACAAAAACATTTGAGTTATTTGTTTTTATTTATATTAAAATAGCATAATAATCTATGCAAGATTTGTAACTTAGAAACATCTTAGGCCTTTAAAGAAACACATAACGTTCACGTAAACGAGAACGAACATCTTGTAGATTTGCTGGAACATAGATAAGTTCGGAGGCGTGGTCCGGCTCCTGAAATTCAGATACTTTATTTTCTTTTTTTCTTTTTTTTTGCTTGCCTGTCCCGTTTGGCTCTTTTGCCATCAGAATTGTTGTCTAAAGGCAAAGAAAGATGCCCAACGGATTTACTTTACCAAATTGACCATCCCAGCCTTGCCGTAATGGTCCATTTGATTCACCTTTTATTGTTTATTTTATTTTCACTTACTGAATACGGGACAGACTTGACTGGGGGAAAGAAGGGGAGAAAGAAAGAGGGAAAGAGAAACAGCTGAGAAGAGGGACGGGGGAGAAGGGCAAAAGACAAAAACCAACAGAACTGGCAGAGAAAAAAAAAATGCATATATCAATCACCTGGATCACCTGCTGAGAAAGAAAAAAGAAAACAAGCAGAAGAGAACAAGAGTAATAGAATAAACAACATCACAATGATATATGGGAATATGACAGTAAATACTAAATATTAAACATTATTGTGCAGCACATAAGATCAACAGAACACAGTGTGCTTTGAGGTAGGAGCCAAAAAGGGTGTAGTTTGTGGGTGTGATCACCCGTGTGAACACCTGTGAGCATGGACGCGCTTGTTTTTTTTAAAAGGTTCCTTCATGTAATGATCTGCTAGAGGGTGTGGGGGGGCCACAGCCCCGTCCTCCAGGGCATGAAGCAGGAATGGAGGAGATCAAAACTCCAGACATCCAGAGGCCCCCAGAACACAAGAGACCAAGGAAGACCAACAGAGGGGCAGCCGCGCCACTGTCCCAGAAAGAGCTGAGGAGAGTCCCAGATGAGGGCTCACTCAGCAGCCGCGGAGCAGAAGCCAGGGGGAGTTGCAGTGACGCGCCCGTGAGCTCCGCCGGCAGCCAGCCGTGCCTGAGTGACCGAGCCCCAGGCCGAGAGGCCGGGGGCACCCCACCTCCGAAGTGGCCCGAGCGAGCCCCAGGCTCCAGGCCCGATAAGCGGCCGCCAAGGAGTGAGCCGTTGTGTACCTGGACGCCCATCCCCGGACACAAAGAACCACCAACGCACCGATGTCTGAGGGGGTCCGCCACTGGCAGGGGAAGTGGTGGTAGGGGGAGAAAGGCCTCCAAACCTTGGAGGGCCTGAGATGTCCCCAGAGAGGTGGCGCCTGACACCCAACCTGACATATAGACACAGACATACAGGCACACACAGACACAAACATCCATTCCCACCCTCATGCTCTCATATGCACTTACTCCACACTCAACCAACGTGGAGACAGACATAAAGAGACACTGTACACACGATCACACTCCCCAAGCGTACTCTACAAACCGGGTCTAGGTACCCTTGCCCCTGGAGGGGGGAACTGCACCCAGACCCAGGTGGTGTTACCCTTCTCCCTGCGGTGGGGGGAGGCAGACCGCCCCGACTCCGCAGCAGCAGGGAGGCCCCACACTCCAGACCGCAGTCGGACGGCCAACTCCTCCTCCTAGCCCCCCCGCTCCAGCAGGTCGCAGAGAACGGGGGTGAGAGAAGACTCCAAACCTCCCTCCACCTGCTCATTGTAGTGTTGATGCATGTGTGTTCTAAGGTGCATTTAAAACCCAGGAGGGCATGGAGCTACCTGCCAGAGAGCAGCAGGTAAGCGCATAGCCCCTCCTGCTAGCCCTCAATGTCTACGTGTATTTAACATTGAGAGGTGGGCAACGACGCCAGGGGTGGGGTGTACACCCTGATGGTACTTTGGATTCCGTGTATCGTGCCCACCCCCAAGATCCTATATGTATGTGTAATGAGAGTGTGAGTAATGTGAATGTCTAAGTTGTGGGATAAAATTGAGGCAGAGGCAGCCAGAAGGGGACAGAGGGGGGGGTAGCCTCCTCTGCACCCTGGTGACATACCCCTACTCCAAGGTCCTGCATGTGTGGGTGGTTGTGGTGGAGCGGGAAGAGGGAGGCAGCTGGAGATGGGGAGGGAAGGAAGGGAGGGGCAAGTGACCCCTCCCTGGGGCCAGCTCCCCCGCTGACCCCAGTAGGCACCCCCATACTCCGCGACCCACCAGGGAAAGGGGGCCCAGGCCCATCCAGACCGGGGCCCAGTGCAGCAGCGCCTCCCGGCCCCACAGAGCCCAGGACAGTCCACCCAACCCCACCACAGAGAAAACTGCACCCACCCCACCATCCACTCATCTTCCAGACTACATAACACCCAGGCTGAGATCTTCCTCCACCTCTCCTGTATCTCCCCCTCCTGCAGAGAGAGCTCCTGAGGAGAGGAAAGCTCCTGCAAGATGTGACAATCTCCCCTCACATCATTTTCTGACCTGATGCAGGTTAAGAACGATGCAGTAAAACCTCAGTGATCGTCTCACAGCAGGTCAAAACTCTGATCTTCATGCTGCTCATCCGTCCTTCCTTTAAAGTCCAAGAGAAAAAAAGGAAACTAGACTTCAGTTCAGCAGTGAATGGACTATACAAACATACAATACACCTGAAATAAGTTCACACTGCACACAAAACAAACCAGATGACTGTGTTCAGTCCACAAGGCTTCGCACAGCAGTTAAACAGTCCTGTAGAAATAAAATGAGCAACTTCCTCTGTTCTAGACTTTCCATCTGCTAGCAGACATCACAACAACCCACCTGAATAAAGAAAACTGGAATTTACACCTCAATGGAGCTCTGGTACCTGGATTCACCATGGCAACAAGTAAATAAGAGCAGAGCTTCCATCGCCCGGTACGTCTGGTATATTGTAGTAAAAGACAACATCGATGTTACGGTCCACAGGTATGAATCATGTGATACCAGCATGTATATCAGACAGAGGATGTTCTCAGTGTGTGAAGACCTGAACCACATTAACATGATCACATGTCCAGAAGATCACATCTTAGGCCTTGTGGTGTTCCTGGTCAGCAGAGGTGAGGACCTACAGAGCTAGGGTTGCCAACCGTCCCTTAAAAAACGGAATCGTCCCGTGTTTAGAAACAAAAGTACACGTCCCGTATTGAGCTAATAAGGGACGCACTTTGTCCCGTAATACAGTGAGAATCAAAAGTAGTCTATAAATGTTTATGGAATTAACGCTTTGTTTGAAAACATAATTCCCAGCCCCTCTCCTGCTTTGTGACCAATGAGCTGACAGCACACTTATGACAATTCGAGTATGACAATTCAGATTACCGCTCATCTCATTGGTCGAGGAAAGGTCGCTTACGGAGAAAATACCGGAAGACAACAGATGACCACAACAAGAAGCATGGCCAACAGGGAAACAAACGCCGTCACTGCGGTGCAAGTCTCGGACGACAGTACACCTAAAGCTGGGCAGACACTGTGCGATTTTTTCAGTCGCGTTATTCAGCTCCTGCTCAAACTGCACGATTGACTCGCAGGGGTTAGAAGTTGGTAGGTCACGATGTACTCTCACACTATACCGCCCGATGCTCTGATGCGACCTGAGTGCTCACACTGTGCGTCCATAAAATTAAGGTTATAACAGAAAATCTGTCGCTCGCTCTCTCTGTCTCTCACTCACACAGACACACCACCACCATCAACTTTGCTAAATTGCTAATGAAAAACATGATCAGGCAGCTGTGATTTAGCAGCAGTGTAGATCCAACTATTTTCACGGTTGTTGTGGTCGTGATAATTTTGTGAGGCCACATCGAAAAGGCTCGGATGAGCTTTCCAAAGTTCTACAAGTTGTGCCTCCATCGCTTGTGTCCAGATCACACGCTGCACAGCCGTGCTGCTCCGTCTTTTTCACGGCGTTTACGTGTTTGCGCGCGAGCAGTGTGAGCGGCTGTGGTGAGAACCTCACGAGCGATTGATGATCGGGAGCTGGTCGTGAGGTGTTAATCACTTCTCGTTACCCCACGTATACTACACGATGAAGGCCAAAATCGGTCCGATCACTCAAAAATCGTCTCAAAATGGGCCTAAAACCGCACAGTGTGAGCCCAGCATTAGAGCAGCAATGTTTGTTCCCCTCAGAGAAAGGGAAGAATGGGAAAAGGAAAACACCTGGCTGGAAAACGTTAATATGGGCATGTGCAATGAATATCAGCGCTATGTGGCCAGAAGTGTGATAATATAATTTATTTTGTGTAATAAATGACTGCAAGGATAGATGATTACAACAAATAGATGACTAATACATAAAAGTAATACATAGATGAATAATGATGATGAGTTAAGATGCGTAATCATGGGAACAAGCGGGTTTTCAAACGGGAGCAGCTGATTAGCTTTAGAAAAGCTGAAATAATACCTCAGCTGAAGCCAATTGTACTAAATGCACTAAATGTGCACTGTTACAAGAATATTTTTCTTTCTATTGTTTTCTATTATTTTAAGTTAAGCAGGACAGAGTTCTTTTAAAGAAAGATTTACTTATATTCTCAAAAGTTAAGCATGACAGGCTTCTGTTTAAGAAAGAGACCTGTTTTATGTGTTAATGTTGTCATTTTGAGCTAAAAATAAATGGCTAAATGATCATTTGTTTCACATGTGTTCATATCACAAAGAATACACATCTACTTAAATCAAATTCAAGTCAAAGGGTTAAAAAAATAATTTCACACACAAAAAAAGAGCTAGAAAATTCACCACACTGGGAAGGGTGAAGACAACTGGGTCGCCCGGCCCTGGCCACGAGGTGTCCCTTATTTATTTTTCAGGGAGTTGGCAACCCTATACAGAGCAGAAAGCAGAATATTCATGTTTTCTTTTTACAAGGATCGGATTAATTCATGAAGAATGAATTGAAAAACAGAAGGCACAGACAACACTAAAGCTTTAATAATCGGGTTATGTTCACACACACATAAGATTCACATTCCTCAGTGCATCACAGCACCAGGTTAAAATAGACTGTAGTAAAGTAAAATTATAATAATTCTGGTATTCTATGGCAAATGCCAGTCAGGCTCCATGGTGCCGGGCAGTGAGCACAGGGGTCAAACTCCAGCCCTCGAAACTTTTACCTGTTCCTGCTGCAACACACCTGAATAAAATTAGTAGGTCATTTCCAAGACTCTGTAGAACAGGGGTGGAAACTCCAGGCCCCGAGGACTGGTGTCCAGCAGGTTTTAGATAGACCACCTAAGTGATTAGTTCATTACTTCAAGACATGTTGAAATGGTCATTTAGCCCTTTAAATCAGCTGTGTTGGAAGAACAGGACACATCTAAAACCTGCAGGATACCGACCCTTGGGACCTGGAGTTGGACATACCTGCTATAGAACTTGCCTGCATGCTGAATGGCAGTTCAGTCATTTGATGCATGTCACAGCTTGTCATGGTGCAAAAGGACTACTTTTGACACCACTGCACTAGAGGATGTCGGGCCCTCAGACCACCCTCATGAAGTCTGGTCAGGAGAGACAGAGAGGGAACATCAAACACGAGAAACACAGGAGGCAGTAAAGATGGCAGACATGATGACATAAACCTAAAGATTACATAACAAACCTAAAAGCAGAAAATACAAACACTAAACGTAGAAGAAATACAGTCACGACAACCAGAAAGATCAACATACATAAGTCTGGGTCACAGAGATCCAACTGTGGGTTTCCTGTTTTATCTTCAAGGACACAACAATGACGATTCATGTTGATATTGATGAGACATCCTGTTAACAACTATGTTTATCAGTGTCTGCTGGCACTCACTTTTTAAATAAAGTTTAAATAAATCACCGCCCATGTGTTCCCGGTGAACAGTCACTAGAGGGCAGCAGAGCTCCCTCACACTCACCTGAGACTCAGAAACATGTCATCACTCAGGTATTTACCTGAACCACAGGTGTGATCAGTCCTGTGTGTTTACAGGGAGAAAACAAACCAGGTACCTTAAAAAAAAGTCCATATTTAACATCAGGGAAAGGGAAAGTCTGGAAAGGCCTTCAACTTTGGCTACCAAGGATCTTCCACTGATGGATAAATCCCTTTGAAGCCAAAGATTAAATCTTTGTTATATTGAAGTTATGAGGGACTAAATGTTCAGATAATCTAGCATCTTGGTCTTTTTGAATGATAATACCAAGATATTTAGCCTTATCTTTAACAGGAACACCTGATATAATAGTATCTGTGCAGCATTTAACTGTGAAAAGATCACATTTTGGAATGTTGCGTTGGAGACCAGAGGCTATTGAGAAATTTTTGATGACTTTGAGAGCTTCACCAATTTGAGATTTATCCTTTTAAAAAAGTATTGTGTCATCCGCTAGTTGAGTAATAGATAAAGTTCTGCCAGCAACATTACACTGCTGTTTTTAAAATGAATAGAAAGTCTGCATAGGAAGAAGGAAAAGATATGCCGAAATCGGACAACCTTGACGGATCCCACGGTTGATATCAAATCTCTTTGTTGTACCATACGGGAGTTTGATTGAGCTTTTTGCATCTGCATATAAAGTTTGAATGGATTTTTTAAACATATTTCCAAAACCAAAAATATCAAGTGCGCTGAACATGAATTCATGTTCAATGGAGTTGAAAACTTTATAAAAATCCAAAAAAAGAATGAAACTATTATCTGTGATTAAACCTGAATGACCAAAAATATTAATTATTATGTTGTTTGTTATGTGTCTGCCCAGTCATAAAACCAGAATGTGTTTCATCAATAATATCATTAAGTGCACATTTTAATTTTTTAGCCAGACATAGCAATTATTTTATGATCATTATTGAGCAGTGAAATAGGTCCAAATTTCTATCAAAAGGACGTCTTTTTGAGGCTTGGAAATCAAAGTAATTAGTCCCTGAATCAAGGAAGGAGGGACTTTTTCATTAGCAATGCTTTCAATATATACTTTATGTAAAAGCGTGAGAAGTCCTTTAAAAATAATTTGTAAAATTCACAAGTCCACCCGTCATTCCCTGGACTCTTATTAAGTTGCTGTGATGAGGGCATCAGACATAGTTTTATTATTGTCAATAATTGTTTTAATATTACCTAAGGAATCATAAAAAATGTTCATGACTTCTGTAGAAAAAATTGATTTATATAAAGTTTTATAAAAAAGTTCACAAGTCTTGGTAATCACTTGAGGGTCTTGTGTGATGACCCATCTGAACACAGTTTAGTCATGGTGCCAAGTGTGTTGTGATGTTTTTCTAATTTGAAAAAATAGCTGGAGTTTTTGTTCTCCCTCTTAGACCCATTTCCTTCTCACAAAGGTACCTTTTGCCTTTTAAATATATATATTTTCTAATTTAATGTAAAATTTGAAGTCTGTTCCTGTTATCTTCAGATAAATTATCAGGTGATCTTGACAAAGCCATAATTTCAGAAGTTATTTCCAACTCTTCTTTTTTTCTATTTTTAACTATTTCAGCTCCTCTTCTCATTAAGAGAGATGTCAATTCAAATTTCATGAACTCCCAATTTTTACTAAAAGCATTTTCAACACATGCCTTTTCCAATACTCATCTATTTTTGTTTTAATTTCCTTTACCAAAGAATCATTCAGTATAAGAGAATTATTTAACTCTCAATATGAATTCACTCTTTTAGACGGTAGTTTTATGATCTGTTAAGGGTGTTGGCAACATTTTTAATATAGAAACATATTTGGATAAAGGATCAGAAATTAACCAATAATCAATACGAGACTGTAAGAAACTTGATCTATTTTTTCATGAAAATTCCTTAATTGTTGGAGTTTTAAGTCTCCAGTTATCAATTAGGTCTCTTTCCTTTATAAAATCCATCATATAATTGCTACTTTCCTGACTTTTACTCGGCCATCTACCTATCATGGTATTGAGTGAATGATTCCAGTCCCCTCCTAATATAATCTTTAGATTAGCAAATTTACTCATTAAAGACTGATTTCTTTTCATTTACTATAAGTATTAGGTCAGTATTCTCCTGTTTGTTATTGTAGCCATAAATGTTTCCCAGTAAAAGGGTCTGATCATCAGCAAAATAAAATGTCCTCTTTCGGATCAGTTTCTGAAGATATATTTTTTCCTTAAACTTATGTTTCAGAATCAGTTCCCGCTGGATGGTTGGTGCCATGAGACATCCATAAATCTTCACCCCATTGGGATTTCCAGAAGTTAGCGTCCTTAGGTTCAGAATGGGATACTTGTATGAGACAAAAGTCAGCATTCAAACGTTTAGCATATAAAAACAGAGCCTTCCTTTTGGTATTGTCCCTTAGTCCTCGAGCATTTAAAGAATTAAAGGATAGAGATGAAACTTTGAAAAGTAAATTAACTTTTTACCCTGAGAAGAGTGTGTAAGCTTCAGAGAGAACAGAACTACTCTGTCTAAAAAAGTGCTTCAAAAACGTTTTTAGCAGCAACAGCTTATTATAAGTCTTTAGAACAATAAGGAAAAGAGACCTTGAGGCACATCCGCAAACAGGACTGAAAGGGATTTCAGTGAATTTCTTTTCTGTTCACGAAAGCACGGGCTCCGACGAAGTAGACAATTTCCCCCTCCTTATGTGCTTTCTCCACCTGTGGCCATAAGTGGTTGCATCTCTCTCGGTTCTCAGGAGAGAGATCTTCTTCGAAATGGAGCTTCCTTGTCTTCAGGTAGTCAGATCCCTTCAACGCCTTTCAGGTGATGACTCGAAAGTGTCTCATGGTAAATTGCAAGATTATGGCACTGGGCAATGGCACAGAAGAGGACTCACGTCGTTGTCCGATCCTGTGAACTGAATCAAGTACCTCCGGGAACTTTAAGCAGAAGTCAGCCTGTTTAAGGCTCTGATGTCTATTCTGTATGACTTAAAGCAGTTATGACATGGTCTGATTTTCTCACCCAATAAAGGAATATTTCATATATCAGTCTACTCTTCCTTCTATCAGACACAGTTATCACAGCTCGTACATTTTCTTTTTACACATAAAATGGTAAATGGCCTGCATTTGTATAGCGCTTTTCTAGTCCCTAAGGACCCCAAAGCGCTTCACACTACATTCAGTCATTCACCCATTCACACACACATTCACACACTGGCGATGGCAGCTACATTGTAGCCACAGCTGCCCTGGGGCGCACTGACAGAGGCATACACATGTATGTAAGCATTGAGCCAAATTTAGTAATGCCAACATATTAAAAGAACAATATTTGTCTCTCATATATAATACATCTATATATACACTGTCACAGATACTGGTCTTTGAGTGAAGGTATAAGGTGATAGGAAATATAAATAACTTCCAATTTTACAAGCCTCGCACTTCTGGCCTTAGCGGTCTTTGAGTACGCGGCCCTTGTGGACTGTTAAGGCTGCGTACTCTAAGGCTGCAGACCCTGAACTGAGATATAGCCAGTGTTCCTGCAGCTTCCTGAGTCAGGGTCAATAATCATGATGTTCAGCCTGAACAGATCTGCAGCTGAAAAAAACCTTCCCTGTTTTACAGTTTCGATGGAAACTGAGCAGCTTATCCCGCACACATTTAAACAAGTTTTCTGCACTGTCACAGTAAAATAATTGCTACTGATAATATCAATAAAGATGAGGTAGAGCCAGGTGGAGGCGTAGAAAGTTTTATTAAACGTGTAAAATCAACTGTTAAAAAGTTTTTAAATAAAGCAGAAAAAGAAGGAAACTCATCATTAATCATTATCATATCAACATTTACACTATAAAGATTATGAGGCTTTTATTTTGTTAACAGTGACTCAGGCTGTGATGTCACATGTGACATCACATGGTGGCGGCGGCGTCCTCACAGCGTGGTGAACTGGCTCAGAGCTTCTCTCAGCTTATCTGCGATCTGACCAATCAGAGAGCAGATAGGAGACGACATCACAGACCTAAACACGCAACCAGACTCCGCCCACCCCGCCTCCCGCCTGGCGCTCACCTGCTGGTAGAAGGTGACCTGCTGCTCCAGGTAAAGCTGCATCACTCGGTTGTAGTCGTAGATACGGTTGCTATGGAAATGGTTCATCTCAGCTGGAGGAGAGCAGACAGCGGCGAGTTACCCTTGGACATTTTTTTATTTATTACACATACAAACATTAACTTTATACTATTGTGGTATCATTTTATTTACTTTATTATTTAGTTCTTAGATCAGTCGTTCTTGGATTTTTATTTTGGTGGAATTGACATGAACCCAACATTATCATCTCTTCATACACATGTGGTATGTAGGTGGTGGCTGCAGCTCAGGTGGCACAGCAGGTCAGCCACTAATCAGAAGGTCGGTGGTTCGATCCCAGGCTGCCTCCTGGCTGCATGTCAAATATCCTTGGGCAAGATACTAACCCTATGTTTGCCTACTGCTGGTGGTCAGAGGGCCCGGTAGCGCCTGTGTCCGGCAGCCTCGCCTCTGTCAGTGCGCCCCAGGGCGGCTGTGGCTACAATGTAGCTTGCCATCACCTGTGTGTGGATAGGTGGATGACTGAATGTAGTGTAAAGCGCTTTGGGGTCCTTAGGGACTGAATAAAGCACTATACAAATGACATTTACCTTTTTTTTTTTTTTTTTTTTACATGTGAAACAGAAACAGCTGAAACTATGGCCGGTGATGAGGTAACGCGATGACATCATGAAAAGGCAGCAGGTGACTAAAGCTGAGTGTCTGACGAGACGAGCTGAGCAGGAAACACCCTCACAGGGTTTGTACATGTGACCGTCTACTCTGCTGTCAGACAGAGCAAGACAGTTTTATTTTGAAGGGTTGCATGAAGTCCCTGAATGATCCTGTGATGCTAAAGGTCAGCTGTGTGTCTCTGTCTCCTGAGTGACCGCGGCCCCTTCTCCTTCTTCTGAAGCTCCTCCAGATGTGATGTGTCCTGATGGGGATCTTGGTCTTCGGCTCAGGCCAAAGATTAAAGTTGGGGCTCTGAGTGGGTGGTGGTAACGCCCATTCTGGTCTCCTGCAGCATGTTCCTCAGCAGGATCGTCGTGGTTCTCTCTGAGTTTCTCCTCACTCCTGTTGTCCACACTTGGAGACACTGTGATAACTTTCACTCTTCTCCTCAGGTCTGAAGTGATTTATAAAGTGTCTTTGGATTTGGGACGCTGCTTTCTCAGATCAAACCCTCACAGATGTGTTTATACCAACTGTAAACTGGAGAAATTCCTTGGTTTGGTCTTAATTTAACATCTTTGAGTGTTACAGAGTGAACACAGGTCATTGCACAGCAGGTCCAAGCTGTGAGTCAATGACAAGCTCAGTTCTTCAGGAGGACAAACTGACTGTGGTCATGTTTGTCTCTCTGAAATTATTCTGTCATTGTTTGTAAACAGATTTATGCTTTTTAAATAAAACAAGCATGTTCAGAAACACTGCGCAGAAAATCCATCGCTCTGCTAAAAGCATGACAGCTTTAAATTTCACCAGGGGCTGATAACTTTATCAAAGAGATTACTTTGACCTTTGGGTTTGCTGGGATTTTTGGGTGGTGTGTGTGTGTGTGTCTGTGTGTGCTGTTACCCTGCAGGGCGTAGCTCATGCAGCTGAGCCGCTGGTTCATGCACTTCCTGTCGCTGTTGTTCATTTTTCCTGCAGAAACCAAACGATCACCTTCCTTCACTTTATCTGCAGCAGCCTGAAACACAAACACACACACACACACACAGGTGAGACCACGCCCTCCTCAGCACATCTGGAGCCCCTCCCATTCCCCAATTAATGTTGCTCTGACAGCGATTGAATAAAAACCTCCAAAATAAAAGCCTCAGTTTCCAGCTTCAGTCTGTTTTATTGTCTCATGTTTTCAGACATTCTCTGTGTGCACCTGCAGTTATGTGTAGCAGTACTGTGTGTAGTATAGTCACTACACACAGTAGTTCTGCTGTACCTTGTGTACAGCGATGATGTCTGGAAAACATGCCAGCAACCCTTTGTACTCGCTGTTAGTCTCCAACAGGAAGTGGAGGTCCTTCTGAGGCTGGAAACATCAACACAACAAAGAATGCAGTAAGAGAATAAACAAATATTATTGTAAGACTGAGAAAACACAGTATACTGTGTATTTATACATAGGTGTGTGTGTTTTTACCTGCTGGGCGACGACCTCAGCAATCTCCTCGTAGGTTTTTCCAGCAGCCGTCAGAGCGTCGGTCAACGTCGCCTCGCCTGCATCGCAGACACTTAAAAGTCTGTACTTATACCACATAATAGATGTTTACTGGATATTTACGTATTTCACAATGGAAACCAGCTTTAAGGAAAATGGTTCAGAAAGAACACACTGAGCTCAGAGTCCCTGAATGCACCGCGGGAGAGCTTCAAGTCCTCCGAGAATGTAAACAAAACCGTTGGTTAGTCAATAAAGTTGTTCCTGTTTAAGTGTTGCTGGAGTCCCTGCATTGTGATTATCTTTCCATCCTTCCTCCCTCCTTCCATCCACCCTCCTTCCATCCTCCCTCTCTTCCTCCCTCCTTTCTTCTATACTTCCATCCTCCCTCTTTCTATCTTTCCATCCTTCCTCAGTCCTTCCACCCTCCCTCCTTCTTTCCTACCTACTTCTATCCTTCCATCCTCCTTCCTTTCATCCTTCCTCTCTTCCTCCCTCCTTTCTTCTATACTTCCATCCTCCCTCTTTCTATCTTTCTATCCTTCCTCAGTCCTTCCACCGTCAATCCTTCATTCCTACCTACTTCTATCCTTCCATCCTCCTTCCTTTCATCCTTCCTCACTCGTTCCTTCCTCCTTCCTTCCATGCTTCCTCCATCCTTCCACTCTTCTTCCTATCCCTCTATCCTCCCTCCTTCCATCATTCCCTCCTTCCTTCCTCCCTCCCTCCTTTCATCCTCCTTCCATCCTCCCCTCCTGCCTCCTTCCATCCTCCCTCCTTCTATCCTACCCTCCTCCCTCCTTCCATCCTTCTATCTTCCATCCTCCCTCCTCCACCCTCCACCCCCACACTCCTCCCTCGCTCACCTGGATATTTGCTGGTGATGAATACAGTTGACAGGTTTCTGAAGGCTTGGCCGATGCGCTCATACTCTTTAGGAAGCGCTGGTTAAAAACAGATGAACACATTACCACCCAATCACAGCTGTAAGTATTCTGTGTACATGTACACGGAATAACTTTAAATGTATGCACTGACGTCCGGTGCAGCGTTTCCAGTGCGCGTGCCCGACGTTCAGCAGCTCTCTGATGCCGTCATCCATGGACTTTGTAAAGCGGCTGTAGTGTTCACACCTCTGTTCACTGCACACACACTCAGAGGTCACACAAAGGTAAAAAGCCACAGGTAAAAACATGTGAAACTGAGCTGCTGTTTGATGGAAGAACAGTGAAAGTACATTTATAATAAGGAACAGTAATGGGCCCAGTACACCGCCCTGTGGCACTCCCAGTGAGCTACAGCTAAAAAAGGGATTGACGCCTGATGACTGGTCATGTGACATTTGACAGACACAAGTTAGACGACCCTAATGAGCGAACCAATCAGAGGTAGCCTGACAGACCAAACCCAGGGTATAGGCCTTTACAAGCAGACTGAGTGACTTACACCTGGATGACATCGAGCTCTGCAGCTTCAGGTTCAACCAAACTGAACATCATTGGACCCACCGTCTCGTCTTTCTCTGCCTTCCTCTTCCCCGCCTTCCACTCCTGAAACAACAACAAACAGCCTTAGCCAATCAGCAAGCAGCATCAGATATCATCACACCTGACTGGCTCAAACATAATCTCCATAAAAGACCATACAAACATTTATAACCTATGGGTGGGGTCTGTTCTGTACCTGAAGCCTTCTGGTTTGTGTTTGTAGTCTTTCATTTGTTTGTGAGTAAACAAAAAGTACATCCCAGAGGCTTAGACAGCAGGTTCTCAGGTTTTCATTCATTCATTCATTTATTTATTCATTTTCAGGCACAACAAATACCTATATTGAACATAAAATACACAAAACAAAAAACAAAAATTGCCTGAAAAAGGAGTGGGACGAAGAAAACTTATTAAATCCCACCCCTATACTCACTCATCAACAAAAAAAACAATAAACTTCCCGCAGCTACGCCCATCATTGCATACAGACCCATCAACAGCTCCGGGCACATACAAGCATCTAAGCGGCAGCTCGCAACCAACAATTAGAGCCTTCATAACTGAATACAGAATATATAAATTATAAATTGCATTACCACAGGTAACAGGTAGTAATAACTACAAGTAACAAACACACATACATATACATACATATATATCTACACACACAAGTACATATATGTACATACATACGCACACTTTATTTATTTTTTTTATTTTTTATTTTGGAATCCATACCAGCAATGGTAAGAGGACAGACATTACAGAGCACACTAAAACCCATCATTGAGTACCTGAAAGATGTAAAGCAGGAGGTGGAGCTTCACCTACCTTCTCATCTCTGTGGGTGAGGAAGAGCTGAAAGACTTCACTCTGAGAGACGATGGGGTGCCGACACATCCGAGTCATCCAGGCCTGCAGACCCTCCATCCTCATCCTAATGAAGTCATCATCAAACCTGCCTACAAGCACGGGTGAGACTGGTAAGGTCAAAGGTGTTTGCTGGGTCATACAGGGTAGCTATGGCGATGGCTCACCTGTCACCTGTTTGTCAGGCAGTGAGGGGATGGGCAGTATGGACCCAAACTTCTCCAGCAGACGCTCATACAGCCAATCAAAGTGCTTGTAGCGATGATTGACAGGGCTGTTGGTTGTCTGGAGGAAGAGGGAGAAGTCAGAGATTGATACCCAGTGATACTGCAAGTACTACTAAGTACTACAGAGTAAGTAAAGTAAGTAAGTAAAATTTTATTTATATAGCACCTTTCAAGATAAAAATCACAAAGTGCTTCACAGAAGCTAAAACCTAAAAATAAAAATCAACCAAAAGCAAGTTTTAAAAAAAAGTGCTACTAAGCTCACATTGGGTGTTATCTGGTACTCGATGAAGCTCTTCAGTCCGTACATTTTGGACTCTTTCTTTGGATCAGCAATCACACAGTCCAGAGGAGACGTCGGGTACAGCCAGACGGGACCTACTTCTCCCATCTGATCGGACGAGGACCAAGAGCCAATCAGAGCAATCAACACCACACATCATTAACCAAGAGAAAAATGTTGGACTCACGTAGACAGGAAGCCTCTCTCTGCTGTCAGCCGGAGGTCGGGCTAACATAAAGACTTCTGGACTCGGACCTTTGGAGAACGAGAACCTAAAGACAAGAAGGCATCACTGTCTTCTACTCGTTTCTACTGATTTCTACTGACATCTACCGAATTATACTGACATCTACTCATTTCTACTGATTTCTACTGACATCTACCAAATTCTGCCAACTTCCACTGACATCTGCTTCCATTAATTTTTAATAATATCTAACAACTACCAACATTCACTCCCTTCCACTGAAATCTACTAGGGTTTACCATCACTACTGACATCTACTGACATCTACTGAACTCAACTGATGTTTAGTAAGCTCTACTGTCTTCTACAGGAATCTACCAACTGCTAACCACTGTGACTGACATCTAATGACTCCTACCAGTGTTTACTTTGCTCTATGGACCGACATCTACTGGACTCTACTTTTAGCTCTACTGTGAGTCGTCTGTTATATTTGCATATTTCAGAAACATATGTACTTATTGAGGGAGATCTTAACACTGGGTCCATGGGCGCTTCGTCCTGAGGCTCCGGCCTCCCCTTCCGGTTGGTTGTTGTCATGGTAACTGCTCACCGACTGGTCATCCCATTCGTCGTCCCACTCGCCGTCATCATCCTGAACAGCTGATAGGGACACTGCTCGACATTCCTGATGTAAAACCTTTTTCCTCACAGTAACACACTATACTTGAAAATGAGCTGAAACAAGCGTATGTTACCGTGCTGTGTGGGATTGTATCCTCGACTGTCCCATCCCTGTGTGTGACTGACAAAAGCCCCGCCCCCCGAGCTCAGGTCGCCGCCTCCTCCAACACCACCAGTGTTTCTGATCTGAAACATGACAACATCTTTAACAAACAGATGTTCCTGCAGACGATACAGACTTTACTGTAGCCATCAGAGCAGGGTGCTACCAATATGGTCGCAAATGCAACCAAATTTTTCAATTGTGCGACTAAAAAAAATCTTGGGTCACACCAGTTTGACCAACTGTTCGAGTACGAACAAAAAAAAGCCTCGGCAACTCTAAAGATCTCCGTGTGGTCAACAACAGACACGCATTATGCCCCTATCGTGGTCTGAACCAATCAGAGATAGTCAGGGGTTTGAAAGTGCAGACGGACAGAGAGGTGAGTAGCTTGAATAAAGCGGTATCGATTAATTAAATCCTGATTGAAATATAAATGTATTCTGGAGCTGAAAGCCGACAGCTCACTGACTCTGATGTGTCGGCGGGTCCGTGCTTTGTGTTTACATCTTTTTTGAGCTAGATTCTGAGGTGCAGGTTTTGTCTCTCTCTAACCAAAATTCGCTGAACCAGCAGCAAAAGAAGATCCAAACTATGCTTCACATTTGATAAATGTCATCATTAATTCCCTCTTACGTTTGCTGTTTTGCTTCCACCACGATAAAGTCACACTTCATGCACAGCTCTCTCTCTCTGTCTGTACTTTAAGTACAGTTTCCCATCTAAAAGTCTCTCCTTTCTGCATTATTCATTCACTTATTGCCCACCAGTCTACCGTTGTTTACAGCGCTGTCGGCCACTCTTTTTTTTTTTTTTGAACTTAAATGACCTTGGACAAGAAAGCTTAATTTCTGCTGTTCAATACTGATCTTAGAAATATGGTATCTAACCAGATTCTTACTATCTTAATGACCTTGTAGTACCATATCACCCTATTAGAGCACTTCGCTCTCGCTCTGCAGGCCTACTTGTTGTTCCTAGAGTATTTAAAAGTAGAATGGGAGGCAGAGCCTTCAGTTTTCAGGCCCCTCTTCTGTGGAACCAGCTTCCAGTTTGGATTCAGGAGACAGACACTGTCTCTACTTTTAAGATTAGGCTTCAAACTTTCCTTTTTGCTAAAGCATATAGTTAGGGCTGGACCAGGTGACCCTGGATCCTCCCTTAGTTATGCTGCAATAGACGTAGGCTGCCGGGGATTCCCATGATGCATTGAGTTTTTCCTTTCAAGTCACCTTTCTCACTCACTATGTATTAACAGACCTCTCTGCACTGAATCATATCTGTTATTAACCTCTGTCTCTCTTCCACAGCATGTCTTTATCCTGTCTTCCTTCTCTCACCCCAACTCGTCGCAGCAGATGGCCCCGCCCCTCCCTGAGCCTTGTTCTGCCGGAGGTTTCTTCCTGTTAAAAGGGAGTTTTTCCTTCTCACTGTCGCCAAAGTGCTTGCTCATATGATTGTTGGGTTTTTCTCTGTATCTATAATTGTACGATCTACTGTACAATATAAAGCGCCTTGAGGCGACTGTTGTTGTGATTTGGTGCTATATAAATAAAACTGAATTGAATTGAATAAGAAAAGATGAAAAGAACTATTGATACATGTTTTGTTAAGGCCTGATCCGTCTGAAATTCATAGCCAGTGCTCTGAAATGGAGCCATCAATCTTTGAACGCTGAAAAAGCACACAGTGTATCCAGAAAACACATTATATGCTGCAATAAATGCACTGCCCAAGTGTCCCCTCTCCCCACTGCCTTTCAGCAGCAGGCAGCAGCAAACAGGTCGTCAGAGGAGCCGATGTGATGATTAGGTTTAACATTGCCTACAATATTACCAAAGAGTGCCGAAGCACTTCAAGCACAAGCACTTTTTCACTAACTTATCTTTCTGGTAGAACTGTGCTCCAAATAAAGAACTTTGTGTTGACAAGATTGTTAGTTAATCGTTTACAAATCAATATTGTCTGTATGGACAGCAATTTCCGCCCCCAAAAAAGTGCACATGTAAAACTGCGGTGTTAAGTGATGCGGTTGAAAAATTTGGGTGCGCCTAACTTTTGTGCTGGTGCGCCTAAGAAAAAAAGTCAGGCACACCAGTGCAACCGTGGCAAAAAGTTATTCTAGAGCGCTGCAGAGGTTACACTGTGTGGTCCAGTGGTCTCCATGGTGGGTTTATCACTCTGTGCTGTGATTTTCAGTATCTCTGTGAAGTGTTTGTGCCTTTGTGAACTTGAAATCAAATAAAGATGAAATATCCTCGGTTTTAGTCTCTGTCGGTTTGGTAAAATAAATGATTGCAGTTTGCCCAATGAAGCCCTGATGGACGTATTTATTGATGTTTGGACGTCTATCAGCCTGTGAGTCAGCTGCTTGTTTTCACTGAAATACTGATTTTCTGGCCTCTGTTCTGGAATCTCACTGAAACTGAGCTGAATTCAAACAAACAGTCAAATAATAATAAAAACTAAACTCAAAGGTAAGTGTTGGACAGAGTGTGTGACACTGATGAAGGTGAAATTCGCTGATCTGTGCCTCTTTGTGTTGACACGACATGAAATAATGTCACAGCGCTCACCTGTAAATATCCCTCAGGTACAAGGCCGGTTTGTCCGCTGGAGTTCTGGGCCTGGATCCAGCCTCCACCCACAGTCTGAAGAACAGGGACACGTGAGGGGGTGGAGCCGTGTTTCCTTTGCAGTGTGTGCAGTGTAAACACCTGCGTTTACCTGGTCTGTCACAGTGATGGTCTCCCCCTCTCTCACCGACAGCTCGTTGTTTCCTGGCTCCGCTGTGAAGTCGTACAGAACCAGAGCCTGGAGAGCGCACACACACATGCACACACACGCACACACGCACAAACACACATGCACACAAGCATGCACACAAGCATGCACACACGCACAAACACACGCACACACACGCACAGAGCTCAGACTGGTACAAACTAAAGTTTAGGGGCAGTCAGAGGAACCAGCTCTGGTTTGGGCTCAGAGGAAACGTCTGGATGTCAGTGAAACTACAAACTCTCGAACCTGACTTCCTGTTGGACCACAGTACTTCCTGACATCCACATATCAGGAACTTCCAGGCTTTCTGGGTTTTTCTTTCCAGAGAAGCTCACACAGAGACATTTCCATGTGCAGCGATGAAACGTCGTCTCCTGCCTCCACACGTTTATTCATGAACACAAATATGATTTCTGCTTGTCGCATTGACAAACACGTCTGCAGAGCCGAACAGTCACAAAATAATTTGAAGTTATATTTGAGTTCAGGACTAACGCTGATGCAGGAGCGCTACGTCGTTGCAAGTCAGTCATATAAAAGTTTACTCTGTGGAGACTGTCACAAACTCTCTCACTGATTAGAGTAATTGTGATTGTTATATTACAACTTCTTTCTACTTACAGTAGAAATGATCATGTGAGTTTTCCATTGCCACGCCCCCACCTGAGGACAACGACGGTCCCCATCACCCTCAGGTCTGTTTCACTCCAACACACCATCACTTCCTGCAGCACCACCCACGCCCACAGCTCAGTCTCTGCCCCAAGCGTGATGGTGGAGGCTGCAGACCTGTCACCACGTCTCCCTCATTGTTAAACTGTTACCATGGTTTCATCCCTCGCATCACTGATCCCCGATCAGGACGCCGTCCTTCAGTGAAACCATCAGAGTAAACATGAGATGTCTGATTGATTTATTCATCCAGGCTCTCATTCCCACCACACCAGCAAAGGTGCAACAGACACAACAGGTAACGAGACATCAAGTACAAACAAGTACAGATGTGTCAATTTGATTATTCCTGGAAACACCAGCAGCACATTTGAAATCCTGATTTTGTCCGATTCCCAGGGCGATCATTTGGATGATGCTGTGAATGCGAAGGCCGTGTTGGTTGTTACACATATAAACACGAAGGTAAGAGGAAAGCAGGCCAAGCAGGGCTTCATAGACAAGTACCAGCCAATGGGAACATCCGCAGCAACACGCAGAGAACAGTGAGCCACGTGATTTCCACAGCCAGTAATAAACCTGAAGCGTGGACAACATCCAGGTGTTTGGGTGATGGGCAGGTACATTCATATCATGAAGCGCTTAGAGTCAAGTTTAAAAACAATCTGAGGTCTTTATGAGCTTCAGCTCTCCGTCTGCAGCACAGCTGATATCTCACACCCAGGCATGCCAGCGTTATTTTAAATAAATCAATAAGCGATGAGTTCTCTGACTGTCAGACAGTAGCGGTTTTAGATACGGGCGACACGGGCGGTTGCCCGGGACGGCATCACGGGCATCAGCAAAAAATAAAAAATAAAAAAATTGCTCGTACTCGTGCTGCCCCGACATCAGCCAGCGCATATTGGGAATGGTACAGGGACCGATCGGTTTTCTATCGCCCATTTGCTGGGAGTAAGGGCGCCCTCCGTTAGCGAGGTGCGCCTGCTGCTTGCGGCGCAGAGAGGAGAGGGCGGCGCGACGCAGCGGGGGATTCACTGGCTGGCTGGAGCAGCATCTAATAACCAACTCGCAATAAAACAAAATAAAAACAAAACAACAAACACGAAAACACCAGACATCATGATACAGACTTATAATTTGCACCGATGTTTTTTCAAAATTCTATACGCGAAAAGTGAGCGCGAGCCCTCGGTGCACCTGCTCGCTGCTGAAGTCAAAGTAAACTTTATTGTCATCTCCGCTACATACAGTCCAGTATATAGAGAGACGAGACGACGAGGCTCCAGTTACAGCAGTGCAAGTAAACAAACAATAAATATAAGAAGAGTAAGACAATAAATATACACTTTAGGACTCGGGGTAAAGGGATCAATAACAATTTAAAATTTATAATTTACAGTTTGATGATTTAAAGTCTCACACACAACCCGTCGAAAGGGGAGGAAGACCTGCTACTTCCAAATAGAGCACATTTCATTCATAATGTTGTAAATTATGTATTCATGATTTGAATCCTGGATTGTGTGAAATCTCAGAAATAAACCTTAGACAAAGTGAATCTGTGAACTAAGGTGTAGGTCTGTTAGATCATGTTGTGGTGATCCTCGATTTGGGGGATTTGTGTTCATACCGGAGTGCAAAATTAAAACCAATGTAAGGTGGACAAGAAAAGTTCAAAGCCATCAGGAGCTCAGTTTAGAAAAAATAAAAAAGAAGAGGAGGAGAAACGAGCAAAAGATGCAGGTAAGCAGATGTGTGATTGGATAATGGCAGGTCATCCTGAAACAATCAGAATCAGAATACTTTATTAATCCCTAAGGAAATTATGTGGATTACAGTTGCTCCAAGAAGAAATGGTAAAAATACTAAACTCCAAACAGTACATTATGTTACAGGTTTTAATATTAATTGTCAATTGTTGATTTGTCCTGTTCTCATTGTATGACGAATTATGATGACTGTTTGGTAGCCGTTTGCATACAATGCATACTCTCTCTCTCTCTTCATATGTGTGTTTCTCTGGCAAAATTCAGTATGTTTCGACAACAGTTTTATCGTAATGTATAATCCTTAATATGTTTTTTGTGTATGTGGGGGGGCGCCAGAGGGAGTGTTCGCCCGGGGCGCCAAACAGGCTAGGACCGCCACTGGTGTCAGAGGACTGTGCTGTGGGAAACAGGAGACCTCCTCACACTGACAATCTCTGAGTTCGTCCTCACAATCTAAAGTTTCTGATATATCGCCTGCAGACCTCACTGATCATCGCAGGGATCAATAACTCTCATCGATCTCTCCTCAGCAGCAGGTCTGTGACTTTTGACCCTCCTCTGAGCTTCTCCGACAACTTTTAAACGTGGGCTGGTGTTCCCGCACATGCGCAGCAACAGCCTGTGCGTTCCTATTTTCCCAACTGGATGTTGGCAGTTCTCCCCACGGCTGTACAAGCCGTGCCTGCCGCTCTTCCCTCCCCCCTTGTCTCCCCCGTGTCTCCCCTGTGTCCCCCTCCTCTCCTCGTGCCGCTCGCTGCACCTGTCTGCTGACACCTGCCGTGTCTCAGGTGTGTCCCCGCCGTTCTGTTGCTCCCCGAATCCGGTTCGGTTCAGCGCGCTGATTGGAGCCAGCCGCGGGGTCAGAGGTCACCGCAGATAGGTACGCGTGCAGGCGATGGTCTTACCTGAGCAGCCATGGTGACGTCACAGGAGTAGGTTCGATCCCGGTTCTTGCCGTCAGCTCGCGGACCGACCTGAGCCCCGCTGCGTCAAGGTAGGGAGCGCGAGGACGGCACTTCCGCTGTGGCGCTTCACAATTAAAGCACCGCAGTAGCTCTAGGGCAAACAAACCTATAAAACGACACCTTTAGTGACGACACTTTAGTGACGTCTAAAGAAGCTGTGAACACAGGCAAGTTGAATTCATATAATAAAATACAGGAATGCGTTAAATAAATCACACAGATTCACTTAGTTTTATTAATTTTTATTTTGAAAGTCCGCTTCCGTTAGTTTATTTTTGTGCTCTGAAACCTTGACCACATATGACGTCATACGCGGAAGGGCTATTCCACTGGGCGTCTCCTGAAAACTCTCCAGTTACACGCTGTAAAAATACTGCAGTTGAAAATACTATTGAAGCACATTAAAATACTACAAAATACACAGACGAACACTACAAAATACAAAATGCTAAAATATTACGAAATACTTGTTAAAATACTGCTATTAAATGCATTAAAACACTACAAAATACACTAAGATCATTAGGATCAGTGTGCAGAGTGTAAAATATGAACTTTAACTGTAAATTTAATAACACAGTAAACAGTAGTTTTTTATAAAAAGTAAAAGTACAGATAGGGGGCGTGGTTATGGCGCTGAACTAGGCACACGTATTTTTGTGAGCTCCTGGCGATATTTTAGTAAGTTCCTGAAAACTGTCCTTTAACTGCGTGAACAGTGATAACTATTGCTTGTAACGAGTTATTATCGTATATCCGCGACATTATGCCGGCTAAGAAAGCACAAAATAAATCTAAGGCACACTCTTCTCTGAGTGAGGAAGACGACGTCTCTGATGCTAGCAGTCAAGCTAACTCTGCAGGTGATGCTAGCCCTGGGAGTCTCCTGGACGTGAGTACTGGAATGGCCCATAACATGGATGTTATTCAAATACTCGACGGAATCAGAAATGACTTTTCCACAAAACTTGATGTGGTCCTGTCAGCGATCCAAGATGTTAAAAGAGACGTGCAGGACTTTTCGGTGCGCATGGATGGGGCAGAGATGCGCATTAGCAGCGTGGAGGACGCCATTAACTCAGAGAAAGGCAAGATAGATGCGCTAGTTAAACAAGTGGCTCTCCTCACGAACAAACTCGAGGACCTCGAAAATCGCTCTCGTCGTTCCAACCTACGACTAGTTAATGTGCCGGAGAAAATAGAAGGACATGACGCGGTGGCTTTCCTAGAGAAGTGGCTCCCCGAAGCGCTGGGACCAGCAACATTCCCGAGACAACCTCTCATCGAAAGAGCTCACCGGTTGCCCGGCCGGACGCAACCCAACCGACCACCCTCACCGAGAGTCCTCATCGTGAAGTTTTTAAGCTTCCAAGACAAGGTTCGGGTGATGCGGGCGGCTATGGCCAAAGGGAAAGTTATCTGCGGGGGTCAAGAGGTCATGTTCTTCCCGGATCTTTCTACAGATCTCCACCGACGGAGGAGGGGCTTCGACCGGGTGAAACAGCAGCTCAGGGCGATGAACGTACGTTACGGATTAATTTACCCGGCGAAGCTACGAGTGTCATCTGGTGGACATACGCATGTCTTTGAGACCCCAGCAGATGCGGAAAAGTTCATCCGAGGTTTGCAGAATACAGAGGACTAGCAGAATATCTGATGGGGACTGCCGAATCCTTCACTATCTGCCCATAACAACTGTAGTTTGAAATTGTTGGATTTAATGGTCAATATCGCTCATCCTTACTGTTGAATTTTTTGGGGAGAGTATTTTTCTTTTTTGTATTTACTTTGGTTGACCGTTCCTTCGTTCTCCTCAGTTGTATTGGGCATTTTATTTATCCCTTATAGATAACTAGCCACGCCCACTTGTTGATTGGGCTTTCATTTGTGTCTTGGAGTACTGGTTGTTCGACATACAGTCGGCTCTCCGGGATGAGAGTTATGCTACAAGAAAGTTTGTAATGATCATTGTATACATACTTGTTCATGTAGGATATACATTTTCGTCAGGAGACGCAATTGTCCAGGTGGTTTGGTTTTGTTTGACCATGTCAGCTCGGTTTGGTCTAGCTGCTCCCTTGTTTACATTGGATCAGCGTGTGCACTTAACTGCAGGGGGAGGGCGGGGTAGGGCGAGGGGCTGTCCGGTTCAGGTTGACAGCTAAGGGGGTTCATTTATGGCAGATTTTGTGTTATTTCTTTGTGTTTTTGTATTTTTCACAACGTGTTGCTTTTTACTGGTTTACTCCCACCACAACAGTTAGAGATACTGAAAGGTTTACCAACAACCAAATGAAGATACTATGTTGCACAATCTGTTGTATTAATAAGAATAGATGACTTCATATAAGACTTTTAAATTTACTTCTTGGAATGTGAGAGGAATGGTAAAAGTGGTTAAACTAAAACAGGTTATTACCAGGCTTAAACAACTTGAGTCATCAATAGCGTTTATCCAAGAGACCCATTTACTCAGAGAGGATCTGGTGAAAGTACGTAGGAGATGGCCAGGCAAAGTGCTAGCATCCTGTTGCCCTTCGCACGCGAGAGGGGTTATGGTGTTAATTCATAATTCAGTGCCTTTCCAAGTAAATAACACTATTTATGATAAAGCTGGCAGATTTTTGGTGGTTCAAGGAACTCTCTTGAAAGAGAATTTCAATTTAGTTAATGTTTATGGCCCTAATGATGATAACCCTTCATTTTTTGAGAATTTATTTCTATTGATAGCTACCCTTCCTGGTAGGATAATATTGGCAGGTGACTTAAATTGTACTCTGGACCCGAAGCTTGACCGCTCATCAGGGATAGACACTTCACACTCTCAAACAAGAAAAAAAATACAACAATATTTGAAAGATCTGAACCTCTGTGATCCATGGAGAATTCAAAACCCCAATAAAAGGGAATTCTCATGCTATTCAGCAGTATTTAAATCCCACTCCCGAATAGATTATTTTTTAATCTCCTCATCTTTGCTACCCAATATAACTAAGTGTATATATGACAGCATTGTGTTGTCAGATCATGCCCCAACCTCACTATTTTATGAGGTAGAACAAGTGAATAGCCACTCAAACAAGTGGCGCTTGCACCCTAAATGGATACATGATTCTGACTTTATGAAATTTGTAGGAGAACACATTGATCTCTACTTCTCAATTAATACAATTCAAACAACTGCAGCCGTAAGGTGGGAAGCTTTTAAGGCATATATTAGAGGACAAATGATAAGTTTCACCAGTTCTAAATTTAACAAATTCAAACAGACAATGAACGAATTAGACAATAAAATTAGAGAATTAGAGAGAGAAGTTAACATAGATGATTCAACACAGAAAAAACAGGAGTTATTGACCCTTAAAGCTAAATACGAGGAGCTGTCTATGCTTAAAGCTGAAGATGGTTTAATAAGATTGAAACAGACGTTTTATGATCAGGGTGAAAAGCCGGGTAGACTACTAGCTTGGCAGATAAAGAAACTTGAATCTGACAGAGCCATTAATATAATTAGGAACGATCAAGGGGAATTATCTACAGATCCCACAGAAATTAATAACACCTTTGTCTCGTATTATAAAACCCTATATAAATCTGACAGCCCACTGGACCTGGTAAGCCAAAGTGCTTTCTTGGATAGATTGATCTTTCCCTGTATTTCTGAGGATGTGAAAAATGAATTGGAGAGAGAAATAAATTTCAATGACGTTTCTGATGCAATTACGAACATGAGAGGTGGTAAGGCTTCGGGTCCTGATGGGCTTCCGATAGATATTTACAAGCTATTTAAAGCAAAATTAATTCCCCCATTATTAGATGTTTATTTGGAATCCTATGAAACAGGTCGCCTCCCTGCTACATTTCGTAGTGCCCTGATCACTCTCATTCTAAAACCGAGCAAAGCGCCAGCCGAAAGTGGTTCTTACAGACCCATATCGCTGTTAAATTCTGACTCCAAAATCATAGCTAAGGCTTTGGCTATGAGGCTGGAGAGGGCTCTTCCAGCCATTATACACGGAGATCAAAATGGTTTCGTTCAAAATCGCCAGGGGTTCCACAATGTGAGGAGAGTTCTCAATATAATCCACGAATGTGAAGAATTACCTGATACTGCAATACTATCACTCGACGCGGAGAAGGCGTTCGATCGAGTTGAATGGCCCTATCTAATTGAGGTGCTTAAGCGTTTTGGATTTGGTGATCACTTCCGCCGATGGATTGAAATTTTACTTGCTGATTCGGTTGCAATGGTATCTACCAATAATCTCATCTCTAGTCCTTTTGAGCTATCTCGAGGCACCAGGCAAGGGTCTCCGATTTCACCTCTGCTTTTTGTACTAGCCATGGAACCTTTAGCGATAGCAATTAGATCACATCCCTCGATCCATGGTATTAAAATCGGGGAGATGCTACACAAAATTGCAATGTACGCTGACGATACTGTTGTGTTTCTATCACACCTTGCAGAATCAATACCATCTCTCCTGAAGCTATTCGATCAATTTAGCAGTTTCTCTGGGTTCAAAGTGAACGAAGAAAAATCATCCATTATGTTTTTAAATATGAACGAGAGGTTGAAACCAGTTGTATCCCACCCATTTGTGAATGCCGCAGAGGGATTTAAATATTTAGGCATCAGAGTAACCCCAATGATAAGCAATCTTAGTTCAGCCAATTATGAGCCCCTGGTGGTAGGGTTGTCGGATGAGATCACTAGATTAATATCATTGCCTCTTTCTTTACTGGGAAGAATAAACATAGTAAAGATGACTATATTACCTAAATTCCTATATATCTTTCAGTCAATTCCGCTGGCCCCTCCTCCTTCTTTTTTTTTCCAAGACCAGAAAGCTTCTTTCTAATTTCATCTGGAACAATAGGAAGCCAAGACTCAGACTCTCCCTCTTGTATTTACCATATGATAGGGGAGGACTACAGTTTCAAAATTTAAAATGGTACTATTGGGCTGCTCAGCTGAGGACCACTATGTTTTGGTTTTCAAACGATATTTCCCTTCCCTGGTTAGCAACTGAAAGAATGTCCTCAAAGGGTCTGTCGTTAAATAGCTATTTATACTCAGCACCCTTTAAAACTTTAAAGAAAATTACTACTAATCCCTTTGTAAAAAACACTGTTGTTGTTTGGCATGAAGTACAAAAAATGTTGAATGAATCTTCTGGGTTGTCCTGTTTCTCCCCAATTTGGGGTAATGAACTCTTTGCCCCGGCTAAGAATGACATGGGCTTTAAAGCTTGGCTGAACAAGGGCATTGCGAAACTACAGGACGTATATGAGGAATATTCTCTAATGTCATTCAGTGAATTAAGGGCAAAGTTTGATTTACCGCAGAAACACTTTTTTAAGTATCTGCAACTTAGAAGTTTTATTCTGGCACACTTAAACAATTCAGTGCACCAACCCTCACTCTCCATCCTAGAAACTCATGTTACAAAAAACTGTTTTGGTAAAAGACTGGTGTCCCAGTTTTATAGCCTGTTAGTTGAACACCATAAGGATAACTCTGATAGTAAAAGACGGGAGTGGATTAATGACTTACAAGAAGATATTTCATATACTGAATGGGGTAAAATATGTTCAAAAACACACACTCAGACCATTAACACTCGTTTGAGAATGATACAATTTAATTGGATAATGCGAACATACATATCCCCTGTACAATTAAATAAATTTGATCCTAATATAATTGATCTATGCTATAAGTGTAATAGGCATCAGGGTACACTATATCACTGCCTGTGGAAATGTGAAGAGATCCAAAAATTTTGGAGCTCTGTGTTAAAATATATCTCTCAGATCACAACTTCTCCTGTACCGCTTTGCCCTAAGTTATGCATTTTAGGCTTGTATCCAGATGACTACTCTGTCTTGTGAGGAAAGAAAAATGGTCGATCTTTGTTTGCTACAGGCCAAACGCTGTATCGCCTTATGCTGGAAGAATGTTGGTTGCCCCTCTTTTAACCACTGGTTAAATAACTTAACATCGAGTTTAGCTCTTGAGAAACTGACCTATATTGTTAGAAAGAAGGCTTCTGAATTTTACAACATCTGGAAGATATTTTTGGATCTACTGAGGAGTGGGGATGTGGGGGGGGGGTGGGCGGTGAGTGAATAAGACAACTAGATAATGAATAATGTCTGACTTGCTGTTGGGAATATACTATGTAACCTATATTATGATTTATTTTTTTATTTTTGTTTATTTATTTATTTTTATTTATTTTTTATTTATTTTTATTTTTTTAATTGTATTTATTCGTATGGTTTAATTTAATTTATTTAACTATGCATTTATTTGGAACCCTTTAGGATTAACACTTCAATTATCGTTATTACTATTACTATTATTATTATTATTATTAGTGTTGTTACTATTATTATTATTATTTTAATGACTGCCATACGTTCATTTTATGTTGGTGTTGATACTGTTGAAAAAACAAATAAACATACGTTTAAAAAAAAAAAAAAAAAAAAAAAAGTACAGATAAAAACTGTAGAAACACAAAAATAAACAGTGCGTCATAAAACTGTATGATTGTTGTTACAGTGAAACACACATGTGGGGACTCGGGCTTCACTCTGTCTGCTGTGTGTGGTCTCTGGGGGGCTGGGTGGGCTTGCCCTTCCCCAGCCAAACTACAGCTACACCCACAGGTTGGAGTAAACGCTCCTGAAATCTTAAAGTTTGTGTGTTTTCTGGAAAACAAAGACGTGTTGTTGATTCGGAAACAATTTCTTTGCTCTGGTCGATAAACGTTCGTCCTCTCTCGCCAAATGTTAAAGCATGTTGTTGCACACAGGTGGGGATGCTCACATAGGAGGAAGTAGAACTACAATCAGGAACTCCAGAAAACCAACCTTCACACTAAAACAGGAAGTAACCAAAAGACTAAACACACAGAGACACCAACACTGACCCAGGGAGGAGAGTGAACAGAGACAGAAGAAGTAACCTGTAAGCAGGAAGCAGCGCTCTAAGAGTGTCCCTGAAACAAATGAGTCACATTAGAAACAGGTAAACAAAGAGCAGCGCAGCAGGAAGATGAAAGTGAGTCAGCGTCATGTTGATGAATCCAGGGTCCTGCACATTTTTAAACCTCACAGCTGGAACTCAGAATGACTGCAATGATGTCAGTCATGTATAGGGTCACACTTCATGTTTCTAGACTCTATCAAACCTTTAAAATGCTGTTGGACATCTTTAATGACAGAATCTCAGTAATGTTTCAGCGTAAAATGTAACCAGATTACAATCAAACTGTCTCTAAGTCCATGTAGTTTAAGTCTTACGGTGTGTTCACACCGAATGCGATAGAGGTGGCCAGAGCGTCAGGTTTACATGTAAAGTCAATGGAAAAAGCGCGATGATGAAATTGGGAAGCAGATTTGTATCGCGAAAACGCGTGAAACGGGCGTCAGTGTACCGCGTCTGCCGCGTTTGGCTCGCGAATAAAACCACACGCGTCAGTTTTTGTGTTGCATTTGTGCATACGCGCGTTTCGCGTCTACCGCTCGAGTTGGAAAGATCTGAACTCAAGCGTCAAATCACGCCACGACAACCAATCAGGAGCCTGCTGACGTGGCTCTGACCAAAGGGGAAATGGTCCAAGGGGCAGATCCAGCCAAAGCCCTTCATTCTTCATTCAGTATGGAGGAAAAGCTCATCACTGCCGTGGACCCTAGCAATCAGTCGTTTTCTGATGAGGCAGCAGCTCTCCAGGGCAGAAACAATGCTGTTATTTTTCTCCTCCTTCTCCCTGAGGCTCTTCCACTCCAAGCTGGGTCCTTTTTATTCCTGTCGCTCTGTAAAAAGTTAAATGTTATATATTTATGTTTAATGTTTTTGTTAGTGAATTTATATATTTTTTCCAATAAACATTTGTAATGACTAATGTCTCTGTTCTACTACACAGCAAATATTGGCACCCGACTTGACACAAACTGAATCACATGAAAGAGCAGATTATTTACGGATGAGAAGTAAAAAGAGCCGCCAGGTGCTAAAAAATAAACCTTAGACTCAAACGTTAGAACAGGCTTTTCCCCGCAGCACGCCGTGTAATAAATACTCACAAAGAAAACGGCGGCCGTTACAACTTATGTCTAAAATGTATTGTTTCATGCATTGGTTAAAACACTCGACTCCAGCTACACGACGCGCAGCTGGAAACACTTCACGCAAGTCGAGCTGCCCGAGATTCACAGAATTGACAGAAAATGTTACATTTTTGTGATTTATATCGTTATCGGACGATAGATGTCTTATATGAGATTTTGGTCATATCGCACAGCCCTACCTGAAGGAGTCCCCGGTGGCAAGGAACCTGGACAAAATTGTTTAAAATTAGTATTATGTGTACTGCAGTTACAAATGCATTATTCCAATTCCAAAACACTTTTGTGATTCAGATTTAAATTACAAAGCATAAATCTTACATAAAACCTTTTGTAATTATAAGGATAATTACATAATGTATATTAGATATAATCTAAAACAGTCTGCAGGGATTATATACAAATATTCAACTATCCCAGAATTAAACCAGGTCTAAATAAAAGAAAGGAGTGAGTGTCACAACAAAGATTAACCCTGTGGTCCTCGTACGACAGTTTGATATCAGCAAACACCGAGAGCATACACTGATAGACACCACAGCCATGCTATCATTGCAAACACTGATAACAGCATAAATCGAATTAAATCGGGACTTGATGAGACCTTTCGAGTATCACTAGAAATATTATACACAGTCGTCTCCGTACCACAGTTTGCTTTCAGTAAACACCAACAGCATGCACTGTTATCATAGCACATCCATGTTACCAGTGTATAAACGGATGGTTTAGCATATATTAGCACAGGTATCAATAAAGGACTACCGTATTAAACACTTTTACTAACCTCAGGCAGACGGACAGGCGCTCTGCAGGTGGGATTGAGCGCCTGTAATTGGTATCTAGGCGGGCGATGCTTGGACCAACGCGGGACAGCAGGTCCTCAAACTGGGCGAGGGGAAGATATCGCTGAAATAAACGTCATCCAGGCGCAGCTCCTGGAGCAAGTGGTGAAACTCACCAAACTGCTCACGCGTCTGGAGGACCTGATGGACCCAGGTACGGCGAGGACGTCCTTAACGCCGCTGCTCTGCTCTCCACAGTAAATAGAGAAGGGAGACTCTCTCTTCAAACGCTAGCTCGACAGCTGCCATGTAGCAAAGATACCGTCCGGCACAACTTCCTCCCACATCCCTCCCACATTTCCGGTTCACGCGCGTATTTTGACACACGATGAATTCACGTTGGACACGCGTCGAGGTGCGAATGTGCACACGTCAAATTAGGGGCGTCTGGGCCGTTTTCGCTCGCGTCTATCGTGTTCGGTGTAAACACACCGTTACAGACACAAGATAAACCAGATAACTCTGCACTGAGCTCCATCTGAAGGTTTAAGACAAGTTCAAATACGATAAAGCACAGAGGTAGCAAAAACAAGTCAGATGTCATGAAAATCAAAAACATGTCTCAATAATGAAACGAGCTGTTACACCGGAGACTCATACTGAGTCATGTCAGTGATTACTTCAGCTGTTTCCTGGAATACAGCTCCTTCCTGGAGGACTGAACGGGTGGAGGCTAGGATGGAGGAGCTCTCTGACATCCGGTGCTGACGGTCCCATCAGGGTAAAGGACGCCAGCTGACCTCAGTCAGGTGGGCTGTGTTAACAATGCTGGTTTCAGACAGTGTTCCCGGGCACATTTGGTAAGCAGCACAATCATGCTGATGAGGAATGCAGTGTGGTCCACAGGTGTCCAATAAAGGAGTGCAGCCTCGTCCCACACACACACTCTGGTGTGACGCACTGCAGACCATGGCGAAGTCTTTGTGTTGTTTATGAAGTACTCCACAGTCTTTTAAAACCTCTGCCATCTTTACCTCTAAACATCTTTACATCTTTACCCCTAACCCTACCCTAACTTATTACCAGCTGAACCGTCTTGCTTTTTCAGACATTTTTACCTTGTGCCAACTTTATTGGGACCTGCAGCAAGCATCAAATTTAGTTTAAACATTTGTTATTTCTGTTCTGTAGTGAATTGTAGTGAATCTTGCCTCATGTGACTGAAAGTCTTTAAATATTTCACATTGAAAGAACTTTTGTGGTTGTAACAGTCTTGTTTCCTCTGGGTTAAAAAATGATTCTGACTATGAAAGCTCAGCCACCGGGATCAGTCAGTTGTGTTGCCGATCGTGGACTAATAGTGATATCACACGATTCCTGCAGTAGAAGGAATTGATCGATAGATAGATAGATAGATATAGACGTCAAACCTGAGTCAGCCAGCAGGGGGCAATGCTGTCCAACTCTTCAGCATCATCATCAGCTTTTACAGAAACACAAACATCAGAGACTGCAGACTGCTCTGAAAGCAGCAGAAGGCCTTTAATCATTCAAATGTAGTCACACCATCAGAGATAACATTATTTTGACTTTATTTTGAAAGACAGGAGCAGAAACCTTTATTCATGTACACAGAGATGAGTGAGAGCAGCTTTCAGGGCTCGGCGTTAGCTTTGACTTTACTGAAGGTTTCCTCTTATGCTTTGTGCTTCTGCAAACAGCAGCAGAACAAACGCCACACAAATCATCATTTAAGGGTTTTAGTTTTATTTAAGCAGCTGCTTCGAGGAAGGCCTTCAGGCTTCTACAGAGAGCTAAACCTCAGTCACATATCAGCTCAGACGCAACGTTCAGAATCAGAGAGGCTTCCACTTCTTATCCATAACTGAACCTCCAGAAACCTGACAGAGAGAAACCCAGTCAGAACCTGCCTGAGAATCTGTCTGATTTAAGTTCCTGTCTGTGATGCAGAGACAGCCACAGGGAGCTGCTCACAACTTATTTTATTTTGAAAATCTGACTGAGAACCGCAGAAAGAGCTATGTTGAAGCTGTAGTGTGTAAGTGTGAAGTACACAAGTGGGTTAAAATGAATAAAATCTTCATGTTTTCTCACAAACACTGGCCTGAAACATCAATCACTCCCTCAGTGCAGGTCTCGGTCAGTCTTCAGGTGTTTGTGATGCGTCTTTGCTGAGATGTGACTGATCAGCGATCGATCAGGCTGAATATTCATGTTTGATCAGCAGCTGGGATGCTGCAGGATTCACTTTTAAACATTTATGGGAGCTTCGTGATCGATCAAAGGTCGGGATGTTGGATCTTTAAGGCTGAAACTGATCGATTAATTATCAATAATGTAACAAAGTGAGGAGGACTGGCTGATTGATCAGTGAGCATCAGTACTGCGATTGATGAGAAGCTGCCGTGGTTAAAGAGGACTCAGGGGAGCACCGCAGAGCTACTCAGGTCGCCCTTCAGTGGATGCACCACCACATGACCGCCAGCGAGGCCAGTACACCAATCACAGAGCTTGTTGCAGAGGAGGGGGCGGAGTTACACAGGTCAGAGTTGCAGCACTTGAAGGTAAAACTGGAAACCTGGAAGTAATTGATGATGTCACAAATCAGTGATCAGACAAAACACGCACAGCAGTAGGAGCATATTCATAATCAATACACTAATTCCTCCTTGTTAGGGTATCGATCACACTGGAGTCTGGACTCCAGAAACTTCAAGAACTGCAGGAACCTTCAGGAACCTTTAAGGCGGTTCTAAAGGAGGGTTTTGAACGTGCCAGAGGAGAAGAGTTTACAACAGCACTGCAGTTATGTGCAATGTTCCCTCTAAGCTGTGCGCGTGCGCAATTGTGCACTGCTGGCTCGGTCTCTGCGCACAGAAAAGCTGCGCACAAAAATAAATCTAACCTGAATTGAGATTAAAATTAATACTTTAACAATTCAGTTTTGCAGTGTGAGTCAGTGACTGGCTGCTCCCGTATGGGATCAGAACGATGCCACCTTATCCCAAAGTCCAGCCAATGATGCGATGCACATTCGTATATACGCAGCTAATCAACGTCGCTGACAGGCTATGACAGCGTCCTTATGTGCTGGTGTTTTAGCAAAGCGGCTGATGTGGAGTGAAGCCACGTTAATGACAACGTGTCCAACCATTGGAGATGTGAGCAGGACAGACGAACAACTGACGGACAAAGTGTGGACTTTATACCAGTTTTTAAATTGTGTTGATCGGCCGCGTAAAACCAGAGTTATGATAAAATATCTGCAATGTTTGTTTTTCTTCCTGAATACTGTCGTTGTTTATATTTACTGCAGGAAGAAACGGTAAAAACGGCGTTTTATAAGGAAAACGCTCGAAAGCCTGTGAGCAAAAACACCCCCCCCCCCCCCCCCCCACACACACACACACACACAAAAGGCATTTAGTTGTTAAGGGAGGGGGAAGTTTTAGGAGTGACGGCGTGTTTGAGATGTGAGAGATTTGAGACGTTTAGCACAACACAAATCTTGTGTAGTCAGTGTGTAGTGAGTGTGTAGTTAGTGTGTAGTCAGTGTGTAGTGAGTGTGTAGTTAGTGTGTAGTCAGTGTGTAGTGAGTGTGTAGTCAGTGTGTAGTCAGTGTGTAGTGAGTGTGTAGTGAGAGTGTAGTCAGTGTGTAGTCAGTGTGTAGTGAGTGTGTAGTTAGTGTGTAGTCAGTGTGTAGTCAGTGTGTAGTTAGTGTGTAGTCAGTGTGTAGTGAGTGTGTAGTGAGTGTGTAGTCAGTGTGTAGTGAGTGTGTAGTGAGAGTGTAGTCAGTGTGTAGTCAGTGTGTAGTTAGTGTGTAGTCAGTGTGTAGTGAGTGTGTAGTCAGTGTGTAGTGAGTGTGTAGTCAGTGTGTAGTGAGTGTGTAGTGAGTGTGTAGTCAGTGTGTAGTGAGTGTGTAGTGAGTGTGTAGTGAGTGTGTAGTCAGTGTGTAGTTAGTGTGTAGTCAGTGTGTAGTGAGTGTGTAGTGAGTGTGTAGTTAGTGTGTAGTCAGTGTGTAGTGAGTGTGTAGTGAGAGTGTAGTCAGTGTGTAGTGAGTGTGTAGTTAGTGTGTAGTCAGTGTGTAGTGAGTGTGTAGTGAGTGTGTAGTCAGTGTGTAGTGAGAGTGTAGTCAGTGTGTAGTCAGTGTGTAGTGAGTGTGTAGTGAGAGTGTAGTCAGTGTGTAGTCAGTGTGTAGTTAGTGTGTAGTGAGTGTAGTGAGAGTGTAGTCAGTGTGTAGTCAGTGTGTAGTGAGAGTGTAGTGAGAGTGTAGTCAGTGTGTAGTCAGTGTGTAGTCAGTGTGTAGTGTAGTCAGTAGTGTTGTTGTGTGTCAGAACAATGAGGCGCCTGCTGAGTGTTACAGGTGTTACAGCAGTGACACATCTGCTGCTGTCAGGCCTGCAGGTATCAGGCTGTTGTTCTCCTTCATCTCATAGTGGACAGAAATTATTTTTGGAGTGGCACAAATAATTTGTGTGGCATCAGATTTGATGCAGAACAGCTGATTGTTCTGTAAATAGTTTGAAATGTTTGTTTAAAAAACGCCTTGGCTGCATTTTTAGGTAAACAGCTGCAAAAAACTTTGTTGTTTGCAAAACTCAGTTATTTTTTTGAAGAAGTAACTATATCATTAATTGCCCAACATTGGTCATTATTTACTGTATTTTACAGACAGAGTTACAGACTCTCTAACTGTTACGTTCCCCTGAGGGGTCTAGGCGTTGAGGGGGAAGTAACAAAAAGTGTCCAGGTCAGAAAAAGGAGACAAGGCATGAGGGTTAAATTAAGGAGTTTTATTAAAGTAGCTCAACTAAAAGAGACGGACAAGCCGCTATCACCATTTAAGGAAAACAAACAAAACTCAGGCATTGGTCAATAAAGTACAACCTAAGTCAAAAAGAGTGCAGCTCACTAGCTGTAACCACACTAATGGCACTCTGGCCCAGAGCTCACCTTTCCCTGGGCTTAAATACTTTAAATTACTGATGTGAGTCAGCTGTGTAACAGGGAAAGGTGGCACCTCAGGCAGAAGAGGTGGTGGGACACGCCCACACAGGCACCTTCAGGAGGAGGCCCTGCTAACCTCCACCATCCAACAAAGAACCTGTGTTTTGATTCATTGCTGTGTAGAGTTTCTTTGACAAAGTGATTTGCAAGTATAACCTCGTGTGTGTGTGTGTGTCTGGCGTTAGTACTTCAATTTTGTAAATAGCTGTAAATAGATTTGTCAAGTAGCTATCGTGTATTTTGTTCACCTTGTATATATCCTTCACTGCAGCAGCCTAGTAGGCGTGAGAAGCCATTTTTGTTGATTAAGTTTTCTCCTGTTTTTCATTTAGAAAGTTAGGTAAGTGAATTGTCTTTTGTTTGGTTTTCATTTTGTGTAGGAAAGCGTAGGGACCATTAGGGAGTTTTGTTTGTTATTTTTGGCATTGCTCACTGCTGAAGAAAATAAATGGCTGCTTAGCACTTTAAAAAGATATTGTTGTTGGTGTTCTTGCTTGGGTGGTGTGTGAGTGGGCCAGCTTCTTGTTGCGTTCAATACTCGCCTAGACTAAGAACGTAACATTAATTAATTGCATAACTCAGTTACTTTTTTGAAGAAGTAACTATATAATTAATTGCCCAACATTGGTCATTATTTACTGTATTTTACAGACAGAGTTACAGACTCTCTAACAGACCACAGACTCATAATACAAGTCAGAGCTTTATAAATATATAAAAAAAGAAAGTTGTGTTTTCAAAATTGCAGTTGAAGTTATTTTTCCTTCCAATAGTGTTAACATGCTGCACAGGTCATCAACAAGATTTTCTTTAAATTTTCATTGTAAGTGGGCTGAAGCAGTTAATTAAAAGTAGTCTAACATAAACGCTGTAATTTGATTCTTTTAATAAACATGTAACTTGGATGCTGGCGTGACCACAGTGCTCACGTCTGCTGTTGCTCACAGTGGTCCAAGTGTCGGCTCAGGGAGTTTGTGTGTTCGCTCAGACACGTGAAACATTAGAGGGAACATTGTTTATGTGATGTTATTTCTTCAGAGAAATCTCGAAGAACTGAGTTCAGATTTGTTTTTACATTTTGGATTTTGGATTGTTTGTTCAGCCACAGCTCTCTGATTTTTACAGGTTTGTGAGGAGGACTCATGAAGCATAGACTGATTATTGAAAATGTCTGTGCGGGTTCTCTGTGGCGGTCTTAATCAATGGAAGTGAAAAAAAAATGAAGATGCCTCTTTGATAAGAGGTGAAATAGCTTCATGAAACATCTGTTGAGCTGTGACTTTTTGATTATTCGAGGGTTTTTTTGCAGTGAAGTAAATCATCTGCATTTGAAGCAAAGCTTTCTTTAAACTATCAGCAGCCTCACTTTAGTGTAAAATACAGATGGTGTGTCTCAGTGACGTCCATGGATGCACAGAGTTAGCTAAACCCTCTCATGTGTTGGTCCAGACATGGGATGTCAACCTCATTTTACACTGTGGGCCGGAAGTCGACCTTAGGTGGGCCAGATCCTCTTTATTTACACATTTAATGCCTGACATATATAAATAGTTAAATTCCAACAGCATGTTTGCATGATGAAGAAAAAAAATGCTGCTCGGATTACATTTACAAAACATTTTTATAGTTAATAAGGAAAACATGGAATTTTTCTATTATTTCATGACTTTCATGAACCGTCATGGGGGAGGTTTCTATGAGTAACAATAAACCTAAAAAACTTGTGAAAATACAGTTCAAAATTTAAAAAAATCATGCCCTTCTGTACATTTTGCAAAGGCTTCATGTGGGCATCTTAGCTGTGCCTGATTTTGGCCCCCAGGCCTTATGTTTGTTACCCCTGGTCTAGACTCTGAACTGAACACTTCCTTAGCAGAAAAAGTCCTTGCAGCTAAAATGTCCCAGAAATAAAGAAATGTTAAAACTTGGACATGTCCTTAAAGGAAATATTTGCATCGGTATCCCGGCGCACCCACTGACCGATCCCACTGACTGGGATCGGTCAGTGGGTGCGCTAATGGAAACATTTTTTTGGGAAAGGTTCACTTCAGGCTTTTAATGAGCCACATGAGGTGATAACATTTGTTCTGGCGGGTTTTGAAAAATCTGCCATTTTACTGTGAAAGATGTGACTGTGCCACTGTAACACATCTGACCACCACACCATCCTGCTGGCCTCTTGATGGCTAGTCATTGATGGCTAACACTCTGTACAAACTGGAACAACTAACTCCGGACTCTCCCAAATTCATCCTGGGTAATTTCAACCACTGTTCCCCTGACAAGTCGCTTAAAGGATACCAACAGTATGTTACATGCAGCACACGTCAGGGGAAGACTCTGGATAAAAGCTACGGCTCTGTACCAGATGCATTCAAAGCCTCCCCCCTCCCCCCTCTCGGCTCAGCAGACCACCACACCATCCTGCTGGCCCCTGCTTACAGCCCAGTCATCAAGAGGATTAAAAAGGTCACCAAAAACATCAAGCAGTGGACAGAGGAAAGTATCCTCACCCTACAAGGATGTTTCGAAGCCACTGACTGGGACAGCCTTCTTTCTCCCTCTGATGACATCGACAAATAGGTTGACACGATGACATCATACATCTCCTTCCGTGTTGACAAGATTATCCCCTCAAAAACAGTCTCCATCTACCCCAACAACAAACCCTGGATCACCAAGGAGCTCAAGGAAATCCTTAATTAAAAAAACAGGACTTTCTTCACCGGCTCTGCACTGGATAAAAAGGAGGTCAACAGGGAGGTCAAGAGGGCCATAAGAACTGCTAAACTGGAGTACAAAAATACTGCTGAAAAAAAATTCACCACCCTGGCAGGGCCTCAAAACCATGGCCTCTGTGAATACTGTGGTCACCACCCCCAGAACCATCCAGGTGGAGGGCAGAAACCCCTCCTGCCTCCCTGACGACCTCAACGCTTTCTACACCAAGTTTGAGACGGACAACATGGCCCAGCTTGAGGAGTCCAGATCCTCACTCAAACCTGGCAGCTCTGCACTCACCTTCAGACTGAGGACGTGGTGAGAGCCCTCAGGAGGATCAGGGAGAGGAGCTCACCTGGCCCTGACAACATCAGCAGTCAAGTTCTGAGGCACTGTGCAGGGCAACTAGGAAGTGTGTCCTGGACTCTATTTGAACACTCAGTTGACAGTCACACCGTCCCCCAGCTGTGGAAACACTCCACAGTCATCCTCATCCCCAAAAGAAACAACACAAAGTCTCTGAATGATCTTCGTCCTGTGGCCCTCACCTCCCTGGTGATGAAGGCCATGGAGAAGATCATAAAACAGCACATCGTAAGAGCAACTGACCCCCTGATGGATCCACTCCAGTTTGCTTACTGTGCACGCAGAGGTGTCGATGATGCAAAACTCTTCATCTCGGACTCCATCCACAAACATCTGGAGCTCCCTGACTCTGCCAGACTTCTGTTTGCTGATTTCTCATCAGCGTTCAACACTCTGCAGCCTCACATCCTGGCCACTAAACTTTCCTCCCGATTTCACCTGGATGTTCAGTGGATATTGGACTTTTTGACCAACAGGACGGGTCAACAACTCTCTCTCCGGTCTCCATTCCACCTCCACTGGCTCCCCCCAGGGCTGTGTGCTCTCCCCCCTGCTCTTCATCCTCTACACTGATGACTGCAGATCCACACAGCCCAACTGTCACCTGGTTAAATATGCTGACAACACAGTTCTCCTGTCACTGCTGTCAGGCCCTCACAACACCACGGGCCCGCTCTGCAGGAGTTTGTAGAGTGGTGTGACAGCTCCAAACTTGAACTGAACGTGAGCAAAACCAAAGAGATGGTGGTGACCTTCTCGAGCAGGCAGAGGGATCTGGCTGCTTCAGTCACCACCACCATCCACGGGAAGCCAGTGGAGGTAGCTGAGGTGTACAAACACCTGAGAACCATCTTTGACAACCTCCTGAGATTCTCTGCCAACACAGAGGAGATTCTCAGAAGGTGCCACCAACGGCTATACCTCTTTAGGAAACTCAACTCCTTTTGAGTCAGCACAGCCGTCATGATGACTTTTTACTATGCCTTCCTGGAAAGCATCATGACCTTCTCCATCACCTGCTGGTTCCACTCCCTCAGCCTTCATACAGGAACAGACTGCAGCACACTGCATCAATGTGCTCTACAATCATTGGCCTGTCAGAACCCTGGCAGGTTTTCAGCCAACAGGCCCTCAGACAGGCAGCCAAAATCATCAACGACCCCTCTCACATTCTTCACCCTGCATTTCAATGGCTCCCCTCTGGGCGACGCCTCCACTGCATTTCCTGCAGGACTGAGAGGAGGAGGAGCGCCACCTTTGTCCCCAAAGCAGCTCTGCTTTTTAACTCCAGCCGATGAGGCCATTTCCCACACCCAGAAACATAAACTACTCTACACTCTTGTTATACTGCCGACACTTTACTCACTTTTAGTCACTTACAGTTATTTATTCACCTATTCAGTCACTTTAATTTTAAAACTGTGTATGTATTGTATATTCTGTGTATTTATTATCTCATTCTTATTACCTGTTTGTGCCCTGTCCTTATCTTCAACGTCATGCTGCTCTGTTGTATCTTAATTGCCCCTTGGGGATAAATAAAGGCTATCTGATTCTGATTCTGTACTGGTGTCAGTGGATGCTCTGATGGCACAAAGAGGAGCTTCATCACATCAACATCAGCAGCAGAACAGAGCGGCTCAGTCTGCGGGGGCCTCAGCACTGATGCTAGCTGTTACCATCAGAATAATGACTGGAGTTGAAAACCAACGGGTTATTCTATTCAATTCAAATACTTTATTGTCCCACAAGTGGAAATCTGTTTAGCAGCAAGGCAACAATAAGAGTGAACAAAACAATAACCACAACAACAACCACTTCCACTCTAACCCTAACATAGTTCCACTGAGGCTCAGGGGTTAAAGGTCAGAGGTACCTGGGGGAACATCTGTGCCAGCCGGCCGTACTCACAGTCCGAGTACTTCATACACTGACGGTACGTCATCCCACCTGCAGGACAGAAACATTAGAAACATGAGTAGAACCTTGGAGGTAAGAGCTGCTGGGCTGATTTGCATCCAGCTGGAGGATCAGACGTGGAGCCTCCAGACTTACAGAGGTCAGGAACAGTTCTATAGGTGAACAGGTAAAAGCAGGTGTGACTGTACCTCTCTCCCTGAGCGTGAGGCAGGCGTCGTCATAGCTACACTCTCGCTCTTTGGTGCAGCTGGCTGTGTAGTCCTTACAGCTGTAACAGCGGATGGCTGATCCTGAAACACACCACACATCTGGATTACAACATGTCCACTCAGGGCTCTGAAGGCCATCTGAGTGGGAACAATGATCAGAAACATAAAAAAGTGTTCCCTGCCTTCTAAAATGAATCAGAACCAAGACTTTCAGTCCACACTAGTTCTTCATCTGATCAACGTGAAACCAGCTCCAGCCAGGATGAGGGTCCAGGTCATTAGGGTCGTCAAATAATTACAGGTTAAATGAGCAAGAATCTTAAACACAGTCGGACTTTCAGCTCTGCAGACACTCCAAACATATTGAGTCAGGTAACAACAGGTCATCACTGACAGAGGCTGATTATTCCCATAGAGCCAGTTCCTGTCACAGTACAGCCTTTCTGTTAATGAAACGTTAACTGTAGACTCTACATGGACCTACAGCCTCCTCACACCTGACCGCAACATCTGTGGTCACATCTGCAGTTTTATCCCATCAATCACCTGAACCCGTTAACCAGACTCAGACCGATTCACCATCTGCCAAATGACTCTGACTGTATCGGAACTCGGGCTTCACGTCAGACCCCAGTTTACTCAGAACAATCAGACCCTGGATATGCATACATCACGACTTCCATTCCTTAACTTTCTGTTATCTGCAGTCAGAGAGCAGTGCCCTAGTTTAAAACCAACAAGAGTGTACGAATAACTGTTTCCACGTGGGACTCGAACTACAGTTTGGAAAAAGAGAAAAACGTCATCTTTTCTAAAGCTTCATGAACAAAAAGCCACATTTAATCTGAAGCTCTTCTTTTCAGCCCACAGTATCCTCATAAATGTGCAAAACCTTATTTCTTTATAACCATTTTCATTAGTTATGATTTAAACCAACAGCTAGCAGCCGCACCCATCACCCGTCCCACTCACTGTGAATGCTTCCTATTCAGCACTTTCAGTATCGTTCAGATACACAGGGACTGTTGAGCTTTTGTATTCAGTTTCATTTACACAGCAGTAAATCACAACAGCAGTCTCTTCAAGGCTCTCTCTGTTTTACAGTAAAGACCCTATGTTTATAAGTATATATGTATATGTTTAAGTATATGTATATAAAGTCTACAGAGTCAGACATGTGAATGAATCAAACATACCCAGTCCGATCAGAGTGCAGCAGATCACCAGACAGATCCCCAGGGTGCTCTTCATTTTCATCTCTGCACAGCTCACAAACTCATCTGTCAGAATAACAGAGCAGGTCCACGGCTCATCCAGCAGCAGCTCTGATGATGATGATCAGGAGGAGGAGCGATGACTGACTCTCATCAAGGCTGAGTGTAGCTCAGAGGCCACACCCACTGGATGGAGCCTGTGCCATCATCTTATAAACAATCACATGCATTATTTCCATGGGTCTGCGGTCTGCAGTCACCATGAACACAGGCGTGTCCTCAGTACCAGCAGTCACAGAACCTCTAGTGTCAAACGTTCGGTCCGTTTCTTTGGTGAGTTTGTTCCACTGCAATGTTCAAACTGACACGTTCAGCAGGAAGTTTACAGTTTGCAGTTTCTGTGGTGTTCGTACAAACCAAAGAATGAAAACAGAGAGGTGAAAGCACCAAAGGATTACTGTCTCTCTGTGGGAGCCGTGGTCAGAGGTGGGCGAGGAGACATGACTTACACCAACTTTCTGCTTGACCTTTCACATTTAACCTCGAATCAACTCAAACTGCTCGACCGTCTCCACGAAGCTTTCGTGGTTCAAACCTTTAACATATATCAGGGGGTGCATAATATCATATCAGGCCTCACGGAATAAAAATAATAAACTAGAACAGTTAAAATTAGAAAAAATGATCCACGATTTGGACGCCAACAATGCAAGGGCTCCCTCTTTAGATAAGTACAACACTATTTGTGCATTAAAATATAAACTAAATCAAATACTAACCAGCAACATTAATAGAGCGTTCACCTTTGTAAGACAGAAGTACTTTGAATTTGGGGACAAGCCACATAAGTTGTTAGCTAGACAGCTAAAGAAGTTAAAAAATGACAGAATGATTCACAAAATTAGATCACGCAATGGAAACCTGGTTACATCACATAAAGACATTAATGATAACTTTAGGCAGTTTTATCAATCTCTCTATACTTCTCATTCCACTGCAGGGCCTAAAGATATGCAGGACTTTTTAGATAAGTGTGATCTCCCTGTGTTAGATCAGGTGGATCGCAAGATTTTGAATGCCAGGATTACAACTGAAGAAATTATTAAATCTATTGGTTTATTAAAAAATGGTATGCATCCAGGCTGGGACAAGATTTTATTTCCTGGATAAAATTACTCTACAAGAATCCCACAGCCAGAATCCTTACAAACCAAACATTATCCACTCAGTTTAAGCTCAGCAGAGGGACACGTCAGGCATGTGTTCTTAGTCCTGTTCGCTCTGGAACCCCTGGCACAGACGATTCGTACTCACCCTGATATACGTGGCTATGACACAGCATATACTTCTAATACTATATCGCTCTATGCTGATGACATTTTACTATACATAACAAAACCCCAAACCTCCGTCCCGGCAGCCCTCTCCGTTATTGACAAATTTGGCACCTTCGCCGGTTACAAGGTCAACTGGAAAAAAAGTGAAGTATTGCCCATCAAATTGGAAAGCAATGAGTGGTTTGCATCTCTCCCATTTAAAATAACTTGTGAAAAAATTACATATCTGAGCATCACAATAACAAGAAAATATATTTCCTTAGTGAAAGAAAACTTTCTCCCTCTACTGGAGAAGCTAAAAAACAACATCCAGTTTTGGAGGACACTCCCTATCTCCTTGATAGGAAGAGTGAACTCAGAATGGTATTTCTCCCGCAATATCTGTATTTGGTCCAAAATATCCCAATTTTCCTGCCCAAATCTTTCTTCAACAAGCTGGATGCCATTATTATGCCGTTTAAATGGAACTACAAAACACATAGAATAAAAAAAGAACATCTATGTAAACACGGATCCCTTGGTGGACTTGCACTACCTAACTTTATGCATTATTATTGGGCATCAAATTTAAGAATAATTTACCTCTTACTGGATGATACAGCGTTACTCCCCCATGTTCTGCAGATGGAGCGGGAGGACTGCCTTCCTTACTGTGTTGGTGGAATATTACTTTCTCCTACTCCCTTGACAAGTGCACACTATAACTATAACCCAGTGATCCATACCACAGTGCGAATTTGGAAACAAATAATTAAGCACTTTAAACTGAAATCATTATCAATGAGTATGCCTGTTACAGCTAACCCCTCTTTCCTTCCATCATGTGCAGACGGAGCCTTCAACGTGTGGCAGGAACTGGGAATTCGTAAATTAAAAGACATACTCAAATGACACCTTCATGTCATTTCAACAATTAATAGATAGATTTGGACTACCGTGCAGCCATTTTTTTTAGATATCTTCAACTACGAAATTATATCCGCACACATCTGCCGCAGTTTGAAAGCATGTCGTCTGACACCTTGGATAGATGCCTTAGTGATAGCCGGGGGTTCGAACAGAGTCTCATTATTCTATAACTCAGTACAGGAGATGAGTACACCTTCAACTCACTCAATTAAAGAGGAGTGGGAAAAGGAATTTGGGATTTCCGTATCGGAAGATTTTTGGCAGGAGGTCTTACGCAACATAAATACGCTTTTTATTAATTCCCGTCACTCTTTAATTCAGTATAAAATTGTACACAGGTTACATTGCTCAAGGGAAAGACTTCACAAAATGTACCCAGACTGCTCTCCTCTCTGCGAAAAACGTATGACACATTATGGAAATCTGTTAGATAGTTTTGCACTTTGTCCAAGGCTTCAGGGTTTTTGGTGTGACATTTTTACTTACCTCTCTAATATTTTTAAAAACAAGATTGAGCCAAATCCAACAGTAATTATCTTCGGGATCTCCAAAGAAACACAAAGTTTACAACATTCTCAAAAAAGGTTTATGTCATATGCATTGATCATCGCAAAGAAACTGATCCTGCAGCTTTGGAAAGGCAAAGAGGTTCCTGTGTTAAAGATGCGGCTTGCAGAACTTACAAATACTCTTCACCTTGAAAAAATAAGATATACCATGAATGGCAATGTGAAAGATTTTGAACTAATCTGGCACCCTTTACTTGCATATCTTGGGAAAATTTAAATTTTTGGCAGTTGGGGGATCGGGGCCCATAGAGGGTGTTGGGTTTTTTTTCTTTTGTTTGTTTTGTCTTGTTTTGTTTAGAGAAAAAGGGGGCATAAGTTCTATTAATTTGTAACAACTGTGATACTTGCTTCTAATAAAAGACATTTGAAACAAACCTTTAACATATATAATGATTGCTGTGAAACTTTAAAATCAAAAACTTTTCAAGATGTTTCTGAAAAACGATCCGTTGAAATCTGAGGGAAAGTTTGAAACTGAATATCTGAAAAACTATCAAAGATAAAAGCCTGAAACTTCACTGCTCTTTCTCGTCATCAGAATAATTCAGGATCTGTGATTTGGGACGTCTCTGAGCAAAGGGCTTTGATCAGTGGTTGTTGACAATTGTTGACAATTCAGATTTTGACTGATTCTGATGAAAACTCCAGGCTGTTATTTCTAGGGTGTTTTAGATATTCTTGTGCAGACATTTTCAAACTAATGACCTGAAAGTAGGTCGATGGACTGTTTTTCAAGGACACACATCTAGAAGTTTTTGATGTATGAAGCTAAAATTTCACAACACAAATTAGTTCTGTGAAAATCTTATGGAACAACGTCAAGCCTGAAATGTTTTAAAATGTACTGATTTCAGGAAGAATGACCACCTGGACAAACCTCAGGTCATAAATCAGGGGACTAGATCTCATGAATATTTTACAGCCTGTCTGAGAGCTCAGAGCTGGATGTGGAGTCTCTACAGAGTAACAGCATCTCAAAATGGCCTTAAAGCTCATGTTGTCATGTTTCTTTGACCAATCAAAACCACGGTCTGAGACACATACCAGATAAGAGTAACTTTCATGCCCCCCCTCCCCCCACAGGGAGAGCACAGAGAGGCCAACCTGTCATCAGTGTTTGAATGCCGCAGAAACGTTGTTTTTTTAAATAGTGCCTTTTCCTTCATCAGCTCATCAACTCTAGTAAATTGAAAACATTATGAAAGAAAGCAGCTTCACAGATGTTCAGGATCAACTCTGATGATGCCTTTGTCTCCTCCTCAGCCTCAACTACACACTCTAGACCAGGGGTCCCCAATCCCAGTCCACGAGGGCCGGTGTCCCTGCAGGTTTTAGATGTGTCCTTGATCCATCACAGCTGATTTAAATGGATAAATTACCTTCTCAACATGTCTTGAAGTTCTCCAGAGGCCTGGTAATGAACTAATCATGTGATTCAGGTGTGTTGACCCAGGGTGAGATCTAAAACCTGCAGGGACACCGGCTTTCGTGGACTGGGATTGGGGACCCCTGGTCTAGACTCTCGGTAGGAGTTAAATAAGAGTGTCGCTGCACGGCCCTCGGGGCTGATGTGATGGTGGCGTTCGATGACAGTCGTTTAACTCAGAGTGGCAGAAGAAGAAAAGCTCAGTGTTGGTACTCGAACACTCCAGAAACAAACAACAAGCTTCATTGAAAGAGAAACAAAGAGGAGAGGAGGTCAGCGGGCAGCAGAGACAGAGAACAACAGCCAGTTCATGGCCTGGCCACAGCAGCTGCTTTGTTCTCCAGCATCAGGCCATCAGCCCCTCATTGAGCATTCATGTCAATCAGCTGCTCCACCCGCAGAGCAAACACGCTGCTGGACAGGTCCAACAAGGTTCAAGAACACAATGGAGAAATGCACCAAGCCCCCAGTATGTCAGTCCTTCATATACGTTCCACAGACACATGTGCTCAACACTGATACCAGATATGTCCCATGATGCTTTGGGTTTTAGACCAGGTGCAGAGCTTTAGTAACACACGATCAAAAACAAGGAAAACACCATAAAAATGCAGAGTAATTGATTTCCACATTTTTAGGGTTGTTGTTTTTGTTCTGTATAGCCAACACTGAAAACATTGTCATCTTTTCACATTTCCTCTTTAGTTAACCCGTCAGTCTAAGTTTGCTCTTCATCATCATCTTCCTCTACCTCTGATGTAACCGTCCGCACTGTATCTCTGATTCTACTCTTTTATATATCGATTTCATCACCTCTTTATTTATTCTCGTTTACTGCTCACTTCATCTCTCACCCTGCTCCAAATCATTGATCCTGATAAATTGTGTTGGCACCCTCTGGTGGTCACAGTCTGCAGCAGCAGCCTTCTGTGGTCAGCTGACTCTGAAGTCTGAACCAATTAAATCAGAGGAAGACTGAAGCAAACTGTTTCTCTGATGATGAGAACAGTGGAGGTAAGTGCTGTGTGACGGACTTTCCACCATGTTATATGGACCAACCTTTGACCTCCCCAAAGGAGGACTTTTGAGGATTTGCATTTTTCCCCTCTCAATATTAAACACCTTCATTTTGTGTTTACTTGTGTTATCTTTTCTAACACTTAAATTTGTCTGACGATCTAAAACCTTTAAGTGTGGCAAACACAAAAAGAGGACGTCAGGAAGGGGGCGAACACTTTTTCACACCACTGTAACTCAAAGGATGAACCAACAGCCAGTCTGTGAGACACAGAGGGATATGTAGAGTTGGATATCTTGAGACCGGTCTTGCTGTCTCAGATTGACATAGTGGTCGGGAGATTTGGAGTCAACAGTATCCATGAACGTAACGTTCGATAATGTGCCATGCGCAGAAGCATCAGCTCTAAGAGCCGTGCTTACAGAGCGCTTTGTAGTGAATCAGAAGAGTCGACTCCCATTGAGCGAGAGCCGCTCCTCACTTAATTTCCTTTGGCTGCTCAGCTCTCACACAGTGGCTCAGCTATGCTCCAATCCCTCCATATTGTGGCCAATCACATGTGAGGATATAGGATAATATCATTATGTGAAAAACAGAGAGGGTGAGAGACGCGACAGTCAAGTGGAGCATACGTCTGTCCTCTCAGTGAGTGATTGAGACAGTAGACAGCGGTGAGGAGGGCTGTGCCAGTGCAAAAACACATAAATATGCCCGACACCCGTAAACGAAGCAGCATCTGGCTGCAGTTTAAAGACTTTTTTGTCTCCGCCTCAGTCTTGGTCTTGTCTCAACTTTGTTTTAGTCTTGACTCGGTCTGTCTTGGTCTCGATACCCTCTGGTCTTGGTATTGTCTTGGTCTTGGTTTAGGCGATCTTGACTACAAGTCTAGGAATATGTTTGGTGTCTCTGGAGACTTCATACGTTCTCCAGGTTAATCTGATTTGATTATTGAGAGATAAGTTGGCAGCTTTTATTACTCCATAAAAAAGAGAAATAAAATGAAAAGAAAATCAATGTAATGAACATTATATTATTTTATATGACAGAACAGAACACACCAATATTTAGATCACACACTAAAAATTGATTGAAATGGTTAGGAATGGAGTTACTAATGAGATAATACATGTTTATTGGAACTTTTTGGTTTCTGGATAACTAAACACACCCCGGGTCAAACAGACCCAGGAACATCATTGGTGTACCTGAGCAGGGTTAAAAGGTGATTCTGAGCTCATCTTCTCAGTGACTGCTGTAAAATAAAATAAATAAATAAATAAAATTATAAATGAACACGCAAAGCAAATTATTGTGCAACAGTTGCAGAACAAAGAGGGAATAATGCAAATGTACACTTACAATTTAAAACAAGATAAAAACGTGTATTTATTAAAACTGAAGAGAAATTTGGTTTAAAAAAACCAAAAAGAAATGTTTCTCCTAAATTCAGCCAGCAGACAGGTTTATATATTTAAGGTTTATAAACTTTGTTATGTATGTTGAGTATAAAATGTGTCCATGTGCATGTGTTTGACTGTATTAGACCTAAATCTGAAGAAGATATGTGTTTCTACTTGTCCTACATTAGATATATTAGTATATTTACATTAGCTAACGTTGCATAAACAGTCTGACTGCAAAGCAACAAATGAAGCTAAAAACAGACAAACTGATGATGACTTTGTACACATGATGAAGACAACAGGTGTTATCTTACCTGTTCAGTCTGTACCGTACTTTTCTGCCATCTCTCTGAGACAACTGCACAGATTTTGCACAGATATGAGATCTCATGTGATTTCATGATATCACAGGAGCTTCTGCCTATGAGTCACATGACCACAGCCTGGCTAGATTGTATCAAGTTATATCAACATGACTGAATTTAACAAATGTTAAGTAAACTGTACATGATTTAACTACTTTCATTGTGAAAATTTATAATTGTTTTGTTTAAATTACACTACTTGTTAACAAAACCACCAAATTTCACTTTATCTCACTCAGATGTCCAACAGAACAAATGTTAATGAATAATCTTAAAACATTAAATTCAGCTAAATTTTGACTGAGCTAAATCAGTGGCTCATGCCCCACATGCCTCTGTTAGTAAGTTTTGTTAGCCGGGTCTGTTTATAATAATGGATTGGATTTATATAGCGCTTTTCTAGGCACCCAAAGCGCTTTACAATACCACTATTCATTCACTCTCACATTCATACACTGGTGGAGGCAGCTGCAGTTGTAGCCACAGCTGCCCTGGGGCAGACTGACAGAAGCGAGGCTGCCATATCGCGCCATCGGCCCCTCTGGCCATCACCAGTAGGCAAGTAGGGTAAAGTGTCTTGCCCAAGGACACAACGACCAGGACAGAGAGCCCAGGGATCGAACCGGCGACCTTCCGGTTACAGATGCGATTCCCAACCCCCTGAGCCACAGTCACCCTTTTCGGTGTGAAGCCAAACGAACTTAAACGTTTTAGGATAAACCGAGCAGACAGTTCACTCTTTAAGCTAAGTGTATTTATGGGAGCCAAACAGCTGCCCGTGGACTGTGGTGAAGACACAGACTCAACCATGCTGTGCTGAAGTTTGTCCTTAAAGCGCTCTTATCCAGTATAAACCACTAATAATGAGACAGACAGTAGATGGAAAAGTCCTCCTCCTGTTTCTTTTGTTGTTAACTGCCATGGTTTGTTTTCTTTCTGCAAGTGTCCAGAGTCAGAAGAGACTGAGAAGGTGAGAGGAGATGGGACACTGGCTCTCCATTCTTTGCCATTATTCGCCTCTTCCTCAAAGCCATGCTCACCTCAGCTATCAATGTACCCGCTCCATTCCAGTCACACCTGTCAATTATCAGTTTACCCTCACTGACCCACGGCCACGTCCAGCTCTAAAAACACTTTACTACGAATAAATCTGTTTTCTTAATGAAACACTGTAAAATGTATGTGCTGTCTCTGCGTTTGAGTCCAGTTTTTCCTGTCGGCCTGTGACACTGCATCCCTGATGATACACCAGGACAGATCCAGCAGTGTGTGAGGAAGAGGAGGAGAAAAAGGAGCCAGCAGCAGCTGAGAGATGGAGAGGAGAACAGGGGGAGTACAGACAGCCGTTCTCTGTACTTGTTAAAAACAATTAAAATACATTCTAGATATTTCCAACACAAAATATAACAGCTACCTATACAGTGGCAAATACGTGGTGACAAAGAGAATCCAGATCAACTGGAAAATAAGACTGTTTTGTAAAATGAAAAGTTTTATCAATGTAGCAGAGCAGTGAGTCCCTGCTGCTGCTGCTACTGGACAAACACCTCCTTGTCCATGTTTCTGTGTCTGCAGACTGCCAGGACAGGATGGATCTGTTAAGGAGGAAAAGATGGACAGACAGCTTTGATAATACTTTGATTTACCCAGAATTCATTTAATGAAAATATTGTTTTCAAAGTGGGATTGTGCTGCTTTCAGTGGGAAAGGTTTACAGCTCTTCTAAATAAAAAAATGTAGCTACAATATGTTCATGAACCTGAAGTTTGCAAGTATCAGCATCAAATCATGAATGTGAAACTCATGGTGTTTCATGTGTCCTGATGCTCAGTCATCCAAGTAAACAAATGCCAAAAATGCTCATCTGGACATAGTGTTTTCTGGGACATGGTGTTTTCTGGGGCATGGTGTTTCACACAAATATAAATAAAATAAACACGCTGTCCAACACATCTGTAGCTGCTGCTGTCACACATGCTCGGTGACAGCAGCAGTGTGTTATACCTTCTTGGTCTTCTTGACCTTTGAAGCCTGTCACCAAATTCCAGCAGATTCTTCACCAGGACCCTTTGTGATAGTTCAACCCAGGAGCGTCAGGTAAATGACGCTCCTGGGTTGTGTGAAATCCCAGAAATAAACCTTAGACAAAGTGAATCTGTGAACTAAGGTGTAGGTCTGTTAGGTTATGTTGCGGTGATCCTCGATTTGGGGGATTTGTGTTCATACTGGAGTGCAAAATTAAAACCAATAGAAGATGGACAAGAAACTTTCAAAGCCATCATGTGCTCAGTTTAGAAAAAATAAAAAAGAAGAGGAGGAGAAACGAGCAAAAGATGCAGGTAAGCAGATGTGTGATTGGATAATGGCAGGTCATCCTGAACCAATCAGAATCAGAATACTTTATTAATCCCTAAGGAAATTATGTGGATTACAGTTGCTCCAAGAAGAAATGGTAAAAATAGTAACAGTAACAGACTAAACTCCAAACATTATGTTACAGATTTTTAATATTAATTAGTCACTGTCAGTTGTTGATATGTCCTGTTCTCATTGTATGATGAATTATGATGGCTGTTTGCATTCAAATCACACTCTTTCTCTCTTCATGTGTGTGTTTCTCTGGTGAAATTCAGTCTGGTTCCGACAACAGTTTTATGTTAATGTACAATCCTTAATATGTTTTATGTGTGTGTGTGGAGGGGGGGGGGGGGGCAGAGGGAGTGTTCGCCCGGGGTGCCAAACAGGCTAGGACCGCCACTGGCCCTGACAAGCTCAGCTGAAGCTCTTCTTCTCAGTTTCTCTGGCAGACATTCATAAATGTCTCTGAGCTTCACCAAAGGCTGATGGCTGGGTTTTGGCGCCCTCTCATGTCAGAAGCTCAGAATGCATGACTAAAGCTGTGACTGGCTGGGAATCGTTAGTCGGAGATTAAATAAATCATGAAGCTCTGGCAAGCAGCTGATGTCACACTCTGCTGGCTGCGGATTGGTCCACAGGCAGCAGGTGATTAGCAGGTGTGCTGACACCTGAAACCTTCATCCATCAGCAGCTTCACTTTGTGTCTTCAGCAGCCAATGCTTGGGTTTCAACTGGGACAGAGTGAACGGAGGTGAGTCTGTGTCTACTTAGACTCTACTGTCTCTGTCTGTCTTTGTTTCTATGGTTCTCACTGACAAACTCTCTTCCTCCTCCTCATGGATGAGACAAGAGTCCACCACAGTCCAGAGTATCTGTGCTGATCCAGGAGCAGGGTTAGCCTAGAAAACAAAGAACGCTAAAGTCTGACTCAGTTACCATGGTCACTGACCTGCTTCCTGTCTACTCCTCCTGCTGAGCCCAAAGTCTGATCCTCGGTTTATTCTGGTGCTGAAATCATGAGAGCATTTAAAGATCTGCGCTCGTTCCTTGATGAGTTCCTGACCGAGTGTCACTGTTTTTGTTTCATAATCTATAACTAATGTGAGATTCACTCTGACCTCACATCTCCATAAACACCACGACACAGCAGAGCAGCATGAACTCTGTGCTTTCTATTCACAGCATGTGCAGTACAGTTTTGCAGTAATCCAGTGAGGATGATCAGAGAGGAAACATGGAAGACAGCAGTGTTAGAACTCATCTGTTTAAGTATTGTGATGATATTTGAACGATCAAAACTTTAGTAGTTTGAGTTCTGCAGTTTCCTTGCCTGCTCGGTGGCACTGATGATTCTCACATCTCCACCCATCTGAAACACAAGTTTGTTTGCTCTGTTTTTATTTATTTATTTCTATCTCCCCAGTGCGCAAATATAACTGAACCTCTGTAACACAGTAACCACATACCTGTAATCTGATTACTGATGGATGTAATGTGAATACTTTGGAACAGCCTTTTAGTTAGAGGTTAGTAAGTCTGAGTCTCTGTGAACTTCATAAAACATAAATTCATACATGAATGACTTAAAGTATTATTCATGAAACTAAACAAACAGTCAGCACTTTAAAACACACTGAAGTTACTAAAGTTTCTTTTCTCTGTTGAATTAAACTGTAACTTTAATCGTGATCAATCATTAATCACTGGCAATAATCATGTTCTGAATGAAACACAAAGAGCTGCTCACTGATCAACAATGAGCTTATTCTGTGTTTCAGACTCATCATGGATCCAGACTCCATCGGTAAGATCGCCTCACTGTTCAGTGAAACCTGAAACCCGCTGAGCTCAGGTTCAACTACATGTTTAAAAAACAAAAGCCTGTGTGTGAGGAGATGACAGCAAACAGAAAGCAAATAGAGACAGAATAGAAATATGTCTGTTCTTTGTTCTGTTCGTTAAGATCAACATCCTGAAAGTAAAGTGTCACACTGTCTTCAATTATGTATTCAGAGCAGGGTGTTTGTGTAAGATGATCCCTGAGTGCTGCCTGACAGGTGAGCCTGAGTTCAGGGAGGATGGAGGAGCTCTGATAGCAGTCTGAATGAGATCCTTTGACAGTGCTGATGGTCATCATAAGACTCAAACATCTTCACTACAAACGGCTTACTTTCATGTATTTGTACACACAAATACATGTTGTTGTTATTTTTGTTTTTGTTTTTTTCCTTGTTTGTTTGTTTGTTTTGTTTTTGCTTTGTTTTATTATTTGCTTTGAGCCCTGTGTACAGGAGCTGCATGCAAAAAGATCTTTTGTTAAAAGGGTTGGCGTAATAAGCAAATGCTTCAGCCAGTACCTTTTGATTAGCCTTGTCTCGTGCTTTCTTGCTTTGTGGTAGATCTTTGTTCTGGCTTCACTGAGATATTTGAATGCTAATCAATCAAATCAAATCAATCAATCAAACAAACAATACATATATGTACAAAGAGTAAGAAGAAAATGAAGCCTGATGTACATGAACCTGAGCATTGACACAGAGACGATGAAGTTCACACAAATGTTTATGTTCACCAGCGTTTCCAGATGTTTATGTTCACCAGCGTTTCCAGATGTTTATGTTCCCCAGTGTTTCCAGATGTTTGCTTCCTGTTTATCAGAGAGTTTCAATCAAATCTGTCCATCGGGCTACAGAACTGCCATGAAGCTCCAGGCTCTGCAGAGACTCTGTTGCCGTGGGTAACAGTGCACTGAGTGTATTCTCTGTACCACATGTACTGCAGTATATGTACTGTACTCTGTGTAGTAAATGTACTGCAGTATATGTATAGTACTCTGTGTAGCACATGTACTGCAGTACATGTGCTACACAGAGTACTAAACATATACTGCAGTACACTTAATGTACTCTGTGTAGCACTGCGTGTACTCTTGTACAGTCAGATGTTCAGCTCTAACACTGACCCTGAGACATACTTGCCAACCTTGAGACCTGAGAATTAGGGAGACATTCCATAAAGGGGGGAGGTTAGGTATACATATACAGAAAACTTGAATTTCACAGTGTTTACTTATTTAAAATTGTATTTAAAGTAAGTTATTACTGTCCCCCAGCCGGGGCTGTCCAAATTCAGAGGCTGCATCCACCTGAGAACCCGGCCTTCATGGTCTAAGTGGGCCGGGTACCCTGAAAGCCAGGTAGGCCAGAAGTGAGCGACTGTGCCGGTCTAGCCCTCAAAAATATGTCACGAGCTTTCTCAGTGGAGTGAAACTCTGCCTTCTGCTCCTTGCTACCTAAATATAACCGGACGCTGACATAACTTCTCGACCATCTCACGCTTCTTTTTCATCAGTTTTCTGTTTGACGTTTATTCAGCTGTGTGAAAACCCTGAGAGGAACCCTCCCGAGGGATTAATACAGTTTTATTTAATCTAATCTAATAACTTTAATCTCAGCCAAACCGATTTACTCAGGAACAAATAAAACACTGAAAAAAGTCAAACAATAACATTTTTAGGTTATCTGTGTGCCTTATATATCACGTTTAACCTGAGTAGCCAAAGACCGCTGGGGTTTGAAAACGATCTGCCGGGAGTTTACTGTTCTCGCCGGCTTAGATATTTGAAATTTACACAGCTACATTCTCGCCTGAAAATATGCTAAAAGTTTATTTTGCAACCCAGAAAGAGTAATAAGAGTAATGTTAAAACTAAGTAGCTGCCGCCATTGGTGGGATGGCTGTAGCTCAGGTGGTAGAGCAGGTCATCCACTGATCGGAAGGTTGGTGGTTCGATTCCTGGCTTCCCCTAGTCTATGTGCCAAATATCCTTGGGCAAGATATTAACCCCAAATTGCTCTCCGATGCATCCATCGGAGTATGAATGTGTGTGAATGTTAGCTATGAAGCACTTAGAAAGATGTGAATGGGTGAATGCACTAGTTGTGTAAAGCGCTTTGAGTGCTCAGATGAGTAGAAAAGCGCTATATAAGCCGGTCCATTTACCATTTTTGGAAACTGGAATTGGCTGGGCCGCGCTATGAATTCAGGGATATGGTTTTTCATTTTTGTTTTCATTTTGTTTTGGTGGAAAATCAGGAGAAATTCGGGAGAATGGTGGCTCCGGGAGATTTTCGGGAGGGGCACTGAAATTCGGGATTCTCCCAGTAAAATCGGGAGGGTTGGCACGTATGCCCTGAGAGTCAGCTGACTTCATGAGCTCACCTCTGACCTGTACATGTTCAGATGTTACGGTGACATCGCTGTCTGTTTCTAGTGGACACCGTGTTGGTGCGACACGTCACAGCGGCTCTCCACTCGGGGGGTGGAGCTCAGAGTGACGTCGCAATGAGCAGACAGGAAGTGACCTGCGCTCTGAACAGGATGTTCCACAGCGCATCACAGGACGTGCCATTTCATGTGACTGCAGCAGCTACCGAGGAGACATGCAGTCTGATGTTCAGGTTGTTTGACCGGTCAGTGTACTCACAGTATCACATTACTTGTAGTGCTCATAGTACTAACAGGACTGCACCCAGTCAGAGTAACAATCTGTGTGCGTGTGTGCGCGTGTGTGTGCGTGTGCGTGTGTGTGTGCTGCAGCAGTCAGTCCGATGAAGTTTCAGCTCGCTCTCTTCAAACTGCTCTTATCGCTCTGTCCTCAGATAACCTGCTGCTAAAGTACAGAGGTGAGGACAATACACTGCTCTATAACAGGCCTTCACAATAAAATGCACAGCACTTCACAATAAAATGTACAGCCCTTCACAATAAAATGCACAGCCCTGTAGAATAAAGCTCGGGTGTTTTCAGGTCTGCTGCAGGTCTCGACAACCCCTTCAGGATCCATCAGCAAGCCTGGACTCAGGTGTTTGCTGATGGACCTCATCCAGGTAAAAAGCTCACACTACATTTCCCAACATGCCTCTGCTGCTGCTCTCTGTAACGTGTGTTTTCAGGTTCCTGCGGCAGTTCAGGAGGAAGTCGTGTTTGACGATTTGGAGGCGGCGGTTCAGTCGTGTTTTAAAGGGGTGAGAACACAAACGCACACCTGGCTGTGATTGGCCATCGTCATGGTTAACATGTTATGTGTGTTTATAGGTGTTGACCCCAACGGTGAGCAAGCATCATCTGTTGTCATGGCTGCAGAGTGAGCCATGCCTGTTGCTATGGTTATCCACTCTGTACCGGCTGTCAGCCAGTCAGAGCGTCCAGCACAACGTTCGCTGTCACATCTGTAAGACCCGCCCCTTCACTGGGCTCAGGTGATGTACATTTTAAACTGGAAACTGGGTAAACACGGTCCAGATGTGTGACGAAGATTTACCTGTGTATTCAGGTATCGATGTATGAAGTGTGTGAACGTCCATGTGTGTCAGAGCTGCTTCCTGACTGACCGCCAGACCAGGAAACACAAAACCCACCATCCAGTGCTCGAGTTCTGCAAGCAGGTAAGAACACACGTAACCGGAAGCACAGGGAACAGAACAGGTATCAGGAAGCTCAGGGAACAGAACAGGTATCAGGGGGCACAGGTAAGAACTCATTTAACAGTACAGGTAAGAGGAACAGGTGACAGGAGACAAAGGTAACAGGAGTAATAGGTGAAAGCCTGACAGGTAAGAGGACGCAGAGAGGAAGCGAGGGGTAAATCCCCACAGGTGCACATGGAGGGGTAACGCTTGTAGAAGACGTAATAACCTGTTCAGTTCAGTTGTCATTCTATACCAGCCCACCTGGAGAGAGTCTCTAACCTCGTTGGTGCGCAGTGCTCATCACGCCTTGCTGCCACGGCGACACACTCAGAGAGAAGCTAATTGGAAGAGGGTCCTAATGTGGGAGGAGCCAAGCGAGACGGAGAACAGGTGTGAAAATAACACTTTCATAATACGACCCCCCTCGTTAGGTATCTTATTATAATTACATTTCTTTTCCCCTCAGAGCACCACCTGCTTCTGATGCCTCAACACGATTGGCTGGCTCGTCTCACAGCCCCTCCTCTGAGAGGGGTGTTTCACATGCCGCCTCAGAGGCTCCTCCTCCTCACTGCTCTTCTTCGTGTAAATCTCTGCAGACGAATGAGGACACGTCCAGTCAGCAGGTGACGTGATGAACTCACTGTGTACTGTGATGTCATAAAAATTATGTAATAGCAACAGTCATGTGACTGTGTGTGTTTGGCGTTGAAGACAGTGGCGTTGCTGACAGACGTGAAGAACCTACAGAGGGACCGATGGTGAGAACAAAGAAAAACAGAGCCAGATGGTTTTATCAGCCTCGTGTTTATGTTTGTTTGTTTCTTTTTATCTTGTTTTGTTTTAGTTTGCTACCTTATGTTGTTTGTTTGTTTGTTTTTCCCCATCAGGCTGTTGGAGCAGGAGCTCCAAACGTTTCGGCTCACTGTCCAATCCGAGCAGGGCATCCTGGAGGAAAGGTGCTCTGAGATGGAAGTTACTGTGGAAACATTGACGCGGTACAATGCTCAACTGCAGGGCATGCTCACACAGGTGAGTGGATGTGGGCGGAGTGATTGGCTGATGACTGCTGAGGTGCCTTCTATTAGTTGTAGCTGAAAATGTTGTTCTTCAGGCTCTGAACAAGATGGAGGCTCAACAACACGCCAGCAACATGCCAAACAGTGCCAACACGGAGAACACAGAAAGAGGAACCATCACGCCAACTTCTGACACTCTGAAAAGCACAGAAGAAGAAACAGAGGAGGAAGAGGAGATAGAGGATGAGTGGAGCCAGGAAGAACTTCAAACTCAAACATCTCCCACAATCCACCAGGGCTCACCTCCCTCACCTGATGGAGACTGTGAGGAGTCTGCAGGTCGCATGTCTCCACATCATCCAGTAGAGCTACAGCATGGCCCTGAGGAGGCGGAGCTACAAGGAGAACGAAACAGTCTGTCTGAAGAAGAGGAGGAACATGGGCCACGTAGTTCAGAGACGCTGCTGCAGGGGACTGTAGAACGACTGAAGGCTGCGCTGGAGACACACAGGTGGACTCAGACAGGTGAGGCACAGACAGGTGACTGAGACTACAGAAGGAAACGGAAATGACTGCCTAAGGTCAGACTCACCTATCAGGTGAGCACACACCTGACAGTCAGTACCTGTAACAGTCAGTGCATCATTTACACCTGCTGCATATCCTTTCCAGCTCAGTCTCTTTGCCAAGCCAGTTAGCACAAGTCCTTTCTTCTTCATCTCTTTGATAACTTTGTCCTTCAAACACTAAAATTAATGTTACATCATGTTTCTAACTCTGTGTCCAGGTGAGAGGACGAGGGCGGAGCTTCTGCAGGCTGCTGAGCAGGTGGGAGACTCGATGCTCCACCTGGTCGACGCTATGGAAACAAACTCACCAGCTGATTCGTCCAGCTTAGAAAACTTTATTTAAACATTAAATAAATGCACAGATACAAAAAGTATCAAAGTTCACCTGTAGAAAAGTTACCAAAACATAACGTGTTTCTATGGAGACGTGAAGCTGCCAGGATCATCATCAAGTCGTCATGTTTCATGTGATGTTTTACAAACATGAATTTAAATAAAACATGAAATTTCTTTTGTCATATTTTTTTAACATTTCATCCGAATTTTGTTTACACACAATAAATAAAATCCATTCATAATTTTTATTCCAATGCTTCCCAAATAAAACTTTAAAATAATTAAATTAAAACAATAAAAGCTCTTCAAAATGGACAGATTAAACTTTATATTTAGATTTTTAACTTTAAAAATTAACATTTTAAAACAATCAGATTTGAAAACATCATTATGGCCAAAACAAACCTGGCATTTAAAACACACCTGGACAGGCAAGTCGTACTACAAACACAGTAAAAATGATAAATGGATTCAGTTTTCATTTTAAAATTGGCACCAGCAGGCTTCCATACACTTCTAACAGCCTAATTAAAGGCTACATTTAGGGGTGGGTTTTTATAATCGATTCATCGATTAAAATCGATTCTGGCTTGGATAACGTAAAATCGATTCATTAAAATCCTGAATCGATTTTTTAATATAAATTTATTTTGTCCGAAATGCCAGAATCTCTGGTGACATCTCACAAAATTTCAAGAACCACCAAACAGTAAATGAGAGCAGGTACAGGGATTCTGCACATAGACTTAAACACACAGCGCGACCCGCGGATCAGAATCAGTTAGATGTCGCCTTTCTCACAGTCGGGGCTGAAAGCCGACAGCTCGCTGATCCGGGTCCGCGCTTTGTGTTCACGCCCTTTATGCGCTGATTCTAAAGCTGTTAGTTTGATCTCTCTCCAAACAATATTGACCGAACCAGCAGCTAAAGAAGATCCAAACGCTTCACATAAACATCGTCATGAATTCACTCTTTTACTGTTTTGCTTCCATTGCAATGCGCAGCTCTCTCTCTCTCCCTCCCCCCCACCCCCCCTCTCTCTCGAACAGTTTCCCTTTCTTCATTATTCGCTTGCTTGTTACGCACAAGTCTACCGCTGTTTACAGGCTGTCGGCCGCTGTTTTTTTCCCTTTTACATTCTTCCGAAAAGAAAACCTCATTTCTGCTGTTCAATACTGAACAAATTTAAACTTTTTAATATTATTCAAAATGCAAAATGCTTAGCCGTGTCTCTAATAAAACCGCTGTAACGTCAGAGGTAATGTTCATTAATTAATGGTTTTCTTTCGTTTTTGATGTACTGCAGAATATTTTTATAAAATCCCAGGCCAGGAAAATCACCTTCATGTTTTTCTGTGTTTTATCTTCAGCTACTTTGACACAAAGGCATCTGCTGTGATGCTCACACCTTGGATAAAGTCTTGCGTGTGTCAGCTTCCTTTTTATAGATACAAAAATATGTAAATGTTCTGATCTGAATTATACTTCTGACTGTCAAAATTTCCCAGATTTAAATCGAATCGAATCGAATTAAATCGAATCGTGGATCGAATCGATTTGGGACCTTGTGAATCGGAATTGAATCGATTCTAGAAATCAGTGACGATACCCAGCCCTAGCTACATTATCCAAGAATAACTGATCAATAACCCATCAATAACCAGCACCATCAGGTTTCATGAAAAATAAGACTTCATTTTGAAAATCAGCTATCGCCGCGACCTGCGGCCCCTCCTCCGGCGTGATGACAGTAAGGGGGCGGGGCCTGCAGAGATTGGGGGTTTCCTGCCAGGTCCAGCCCGGCGCAGCCCCTCCCTCCTTGGGTGAAGGGGTGTGGCCTGACCCCTGGTTTGTATCTGGGAGGCTGGAGGGAGTGCCCTCTCCCTTCTAGCCCCTCTTCTGCTCTCTGACAGCCTGTTGAGGGGCGGAGCCTGAGTTATGTCGGACTGAGCAGAGTCCCTGCTTAGCGTGCTTAGCAAAAGGCTGCTGCTGTGACCTTTGACCTCTGTGGGCGTTCTATCGGTGTTCAGGTCCGGGCTCAGACTCCTGAACAGCTGACGAACACAGGGCGGCGGTGGCCCAGAGGGGGTGGAGCCTCTGCGCCATAGGAGGCCTCTGGGTGGGTTCTTGAGGATACGGTTGGAGGCGGGGTCGTAGAACCGGACAGGAAGTCGTTTGTATTTGACCTTTAACCCCTGCTGCTCCAGCGGGCGCCGTTTCTTTCTGCAGCGTTTGTGGGTGGAGCCTAACGCTGACATGCGGTTGGGGGCGGAGCCTGATGGGGAGGAGAGTAGGTAGACCAGCGAAGTGCGTGGCTGTACAGGTGTGATGATGCTGGAGTACGACGAAGGGAGAGAACGCCACGTTGGCACAGGTGTCCTCTCAGCTGCCTCTGGATTGGCTTGTGGGTAGTCGATGGGTGGGGCCTCAGGGGATAGCTGATGCACGGCGGGAACGACCAATCGGACTGTCTGAGTGCTGTGACTGACCTTCACCACCTGCAGGAACAGTGCAGATGAGACCTTGTTCTTTTGCAGGAACTGACAGCGCTCTAAGTCACACGACTCACCTGACACCTTGATGCCAGTCTGAAGCTCCGCCTCCTTCCCCTCCTTCTTCTTATATACACATAGTCCCCCTCGTCTGGGTCCAGCAGGGGTAGCATACCTGCATCTGGCTCCACCTCCTCGGGTTCAGCATCCCCCTTCATTTTCTGGCTCCGCCTACCATACCTGAGTTTGATGACATCAGCAGAGAGAGTCATGGGTGTGATTTACGACCTGAACATGGATTACCCGCAGAATAAAAACCTCGTTTTAGTGGAAAAGTTGCGTGACAGCGACCACTTCAGCTCTTATACCTGAAGTATCTTAATCCAGGACATCTTTAACCAGGATGTTATTGGCTACTTTTACTACCTAACTCAAACTGCAAACTTAAGGAGACTCAGGCAGGTCTCTAGACTAACGTTTTGCCATGGCTGCACTGGTGCACCTAACAACAAAAGTAACAAAAGTTACGTGCACACAAATTTTTCAACCACATCGCTTAATGCCGCAGCTTTACATGTTCACTTTGTTTTTAACTGCTGTCCATACAGACAATATTGATTTGTAAGTGATTAACTAACAATCTTGTCAACACAAAGTTCTTTATTTGGAGCACATTTCTACAAGAAAGATAAGTTACCGTATTTTTCAGACCATAAGGTGCACGGGTTTATAAGGCGCATTAAGCGAAACCAAACAGTCAGATAAGTCTTTAATAAACTTTACTTAACTCATTCTTCTTGCTTCCTCTACTTCTGTATCATTGATTCATTAATGTTGAATTCTCTCAGCTGCTCTATTCCTGCGTGACTGATAAGAGTTTGAAATCCATGTCGTAAGCATGTCTCTTAACAGGAGCCATTTTGGGGTCCTTATACACACACATTACGGTAATATTATGCTGAAGCACAGTGCGTATCACTACACGAGGCTCCTGACTGTGGTAGCAGCTGTGCTCCAACAATCTATCAAGCGGTGCGGCTTCATAGCTTACCAAAGAGATGCTGAACCATTTTCACAGATCTTTGAGCGCCGTGTACATAAAATCGTTTTGTGGTCAGTAAGCACAACCAGAATTCATACATAAGGCACACTTTTGAGGAAATTAAAGGATTTTAAGTGTGCTTTATAGTCCTAAAAATACGGTGCAGAAAAAGTTCTTGTGCTTAAAGTGCTTCACTGAGCTGAAATTTAAACTTAAAATATCTTAAGATATATAAAATTAAAAGAAAGTCAAAATTAAGTGCCTCAAAGGTTTTGAACTGAACATCTCAATATCTGAACACCTTACCTTGTGCATGGGCACCTGAGAGGTCCCGACCTTGACTATCTCTGATTGGTTTGGACCACGATATGGGCATAATGTTGTCTGTTGTTGGCCACACAGAGACTTTCAGAGTTGCGGAGACTTTTTTTTTTTTACTTGAACCTAGGATTTTTTTTTGTCGCACCTTTGAGAAATTAGGTCGCATTTGCAACCAAACTGGTCGCACTCTAGAGCCCTGTCAGGTAAGCTCAACTAGCTTTATGTAAGCTCAGCTGACTTCTTGTTTCCTGTGGATTGTAATATTGGCAGGTTCTGGCTCACCTGGCGAGGGACTCTGTGTCGAAGTAGCAGATGAAGCGCCCACGCCTGAACTGTCTCACCAGCCTCTCCACCTTCTCCTCGTCCTCCTGCTGGATTTGGGTCCAGGTCTTCCCCCTGAAGGATTCTGGGATACGCTCCGGGGCGGGCCTCACCTCCTCGATGGGTAGGGTCCAGAACCCCTCCTCCGTCCTGTCACCCGGCCCGTGGAGGGCAAAGTGCAGCTGCTGTGAGTACACTCTATCTTCCACGTCCACCTGCGTGTCCATCAGATGGCAGAGGTCCCGCCCCTCCGCCTGACTCACCTGCGCAGGTGTGTCACTGAGAGTTCGCGCTCGTTGCAAAACCACCTGCAAGGTGACATCAGTGATCAGTGTCTGCGCTTGTCAGGACACGCCCAATTCTTCCCTGGACCCACAGGTACCTGCACAGGCGAGTCCCAGTCTTCACTCGGTGTTTCCATGGAAACAGGGAGGCTTAGCTGGAAGCTGTCTGTATCATCTTGGCAGGAAATGGCGCCATAACAGCACCTTTGAATCACCTGCGGGTGGAACAGAGAGACTGGTTGACAGGAAGTCCACCTGGGAACCATCAGTGTACTGGAACAGGAACTAACCTCCTCGATGGTCTGGTCCAGAGGGTCCGTGTGGCCTGAGGAGAATGCATCCTCTCTGTGGGCCTCCCTCCTCTCCCTCTGCCAGGTGAGCCAGGGCCTCTCACCTGGACCAGGCCTGTGGTCTGTGGGGGTCAGGTGGGGTTGGGGGCCATGGCCTGGACCTCCAGGGCGCTGCGAGGAGGACGAGGACTCACTGGTTTTCCTCCTGTTCGTCTTCCTATGGGCTTTCCTATGGACAGGGGGCGGAGTCTCCAACTGAGAGGCCGGCGCTCTGCGGTAAGGAGAGTGGGTGTGATCAATGATGCCTTCGTCCTGCTCTCTTATAGGTACAGACAGCCTCTCCTGGCCCACTCTGTCGCCTGACTGGCTGCAGGCATCATCTTCTTCCATCGGACGGGCTGGGTGACAGGAAGCGTCATCAGAGCTGGGCAGGCATTCCCGGGTACCTTGAGACTGGCTGTTGTCGGACAAACGGACTTCATCGAGCTCCGCTTTTGGCAATGGGGGGGTGGAAACTGATGGGAGGTCAGTGTGAGACGGCCTGAGGCGGACAAACAATTGGACAGGTAAATAAACAGGTTTGTTTGAGTTGTCAGAGGTCTGCGCTATGAAACCCTGAAGCTACCTGTCCTATCCAGGTAACTTCAGGGGTGACTGTGGATTTACAATGAAGGTAGTTCACTTATTACTGGGGTGTCTACCTCCTAAGTCTTGTGTGATTAGCTGTCTCAGGGTGCAGACTGTTGTAAACTCTAACTTCCAGGGATCCATAAGAAACAGGATTTATTAAGTTTCATGTAGCTAGAGGTTAGCAGGGAGTTAAAAGAAGTCCCATAAATGAAGACAGAAAACTAAACAGCAGTGACGTTTGTAGGGTGACTGAAGGTGGACCACCTTCAGTCACCCTAGGTCAGGGGCCCCCAACTCCCCCCAGTTTTTAGATGTGTCCGTGATCCAACACAGCTGATTCAAATGGCTGAATTACCTCCTCAACATGTCTTGCAGTTCTCCAGAGGCCTGGTAATGAACTAATCATTTGATTCAGCTGTGTAGACCCAGGGTGGGATCTAAAACCTGCAGGACACCGGCCCTCAAGGTATATTGGTGTTCTACCTACAGAGCTATGGTAATATAAACACATTAGCACAGTGAAGCTGGACGACACAGCTAACTTTCCCCCCTCAATAAAAGTTTATGTGAGAGTTCCTGATGGGCAAATGCAAATGAAAAGATACTGAGAACAGCCCAAACTTCATCTGAGATCATCCATCAGCAACATGAGGTTAGTCACTGTGTGGTCTGTCCTGATGCTCAGCTTCATGTACACGTTCAAATCTTTGTTAGCCTCAGAGTGACTCTTTTCTCATCCACTAGAACAGGGGTCGGCAACCCTAGGCACGCGTGCCACAGTTGGCACGCGAAGGGTTAACTGATGGCACGGCCATAGCTGGACTGGCCATCGGTGACCCGATGATTATTTTTTAATTTTTTTTTGTAACGGTATAAACAATGAAAGGTGGTGGATTGGCCAGATGCTGGCCGGTGTGTAAAAATAACTCAGTTGTTTGGTGGTGGCATCGCGGAGCTTCCACAGATTCAGTAAAATTAACAAGTGGTGGAGGCCAGCACGTGGATGAGGGCGATCGGAGGCAGGACGAGGAGAGACCCGAGGCGGCCGCCGGTGTTCCAGATCAACTGGCGTTTAGATCAACTGGCGTTTAGATCAACTGGCGTTGGTCGAACAGATGTGTGGCAGACTTGCGTTTCAGGAGCTGCTACCTACAGACCAGCAAAAAAACGCCAAATGTGTCACCTGTGACACTTGTGAGGTTATCTCAAACACACTCAGTCAGTCTTGATGCTGTTGAACAACAAAATGTTTAAAAATGTGGCGAGTTTACCTGGTGATATCCTCATGCGCGACGCGATCGCGAAAACAGCAAACAAGTAATACCACGCCGATGTCGTTCACAGGACAGCAAGAGTAAACGATCAGGAGACTCTAGTCGTCATTATCGTTCCGCTCGCACGTTGTATTTCTCCGGTTTCAGCGTTTTTGCTTCACAACTAAAGCGTGCAGTTTACTTTGTGTGCACCAACATGGACTCGAATCAACCAGCGCCACCTCTGGCCAAGTGCCACAGCCTACAGCCAGATCAACATGTGACACACATCTGCACCACGTTTGAATTCGTGTCATGCACAACACATTTGTACCGTTCAATTGTCTCTGTTTGTGCGTCATGCAAATAAACCTTTGAAATGAATGAAATGATATCATGTTTGTATTATCAGCATACATTTGTACAAAATGCCAAATTATATACACAAAGTCATAAGAATCACCACCCTTGTTCATCATGATATCAATACTTTTGCCCATCAGAAAAATGTCGTGAACAAATACATGACACACTAATATTTCACCAGCGTCAGGTGAACTGACCTTCAGGTAAGAAGTTATGACCTGCAGTCTATCTGGTCAGATATAAACCAAGTTCAGGTGGAGTTTATTTTCCTTATACTGACTTTTTAAAGTCAGTTACAATAACTCGTACTGCTACCAGCTAGCATGACGGAGTTTCTATACAGCTGGGTGGGTGCTATGATGTTACTGATGTTGAACTTTATTTAATTCATAAGGTTAGTTAGTATAGTTGCCAACCGTCCCGTAAAAAGACGGAATCCTCCCGCAAAATATTACGCGTTTCATGTTGAGCTGAGAGGGGACGCAGTTTGTCCCGGACTTCAGCTAGAATGAAAAAAGACACAAAGGTGGAGTTATTCTGTCTTTGCTGCACAGCTGCCTCTTCAGCTGTATCCCAATTCAGGGTCTGCAGCCTTAAAGGCCGCACTTTAAGGCTGATTACGTCACAGCGACACGACGAAGGCTGTCCCAATTCAAAGGCTGCTCGAAATGCAGCCCTCAAATGCGTCCTTCATTTCCCTGAATTTTAAGGATGTGGCGGTGTAGACTTCGTGGCCCAACATATCCCAGAATGCATAGCGCGGCGGTGGGTGTGGATAATTTTGCCGAAAATAAACGGCGGATGAGGGGCGCCCGAAGAGTAAACTTTAAGTGCTGAATATGACGTCACTTCTTTATGTGCAAATGTTTAATAACGAAGAACATTAAACATTACTGTTGGCCACGTGTTGGCAAAATTATGTGATATGACGTTTGTACTAACTTGGTTTTAAAGCCTTTACTTTAAAATATACGCCGTTCAATAGCTGAGCTTAATCTTACAGAGAATGATCAAAGCTCATGTAGAAACAAACAAATGAACAAAAGATTTTCTCCTTCATTTCTGTCAAACAAAGCTGTATGACACGTTTCCAGCTGTTAGTATCATGGTTGCTAGGCAACCTGGGCAGCGCGACGGAGGCTAGACCGTCCCATTTCACAAGCCTCGCACTTCCGGCCTTAGCGGTCTTTGAGTACGTGGCCCTTGAGGATCGTTAAGGCTGCAGACCCTGAACTGGGATACAGCCTTCTCCTCTCATTCTCTCTCCTGTTGCTACTTTAATCATGAAACTGATCAATGATCAGCTGATCGGCTTTTCTCTCTTGTTTGTTTATCGCCCACTTTGCGCCAGAAAGAGGAAACCAGCAGATGTCGCGGTAAACAACAACAGCACTTTTAAGCTTGATCAGCTGTTGTTAGAATTTATTTAATATTAATTTCTAGTATCAGCTGATGTTTGCTGGAGCCACAGCTGTAAAGCTGCTGGTCATGATGTCGGTTTGGATATGTGGTGAGAGGGAAACATGAAGATGAAACCAGGAGATGTCCTTACTGGATCATCAGAGCTGAACAGGTGATGGAGAAACAGGTTTACCTTTTAGGTGACATGAATGCGTTGAAGTTATGAACTGTTTCTGAGAGACAAATAACACCAGGATCCTTTTCTAAGCAGCTGACAGCTGGTAACTGTGCAGGGGCGGATCTAGCAAAGTGTTGCCAGGGGGGCAGGTAGGGCATTAACAGGGAGAGGGGGGCACAAAGAAATACTTCCTTATTGTCATTTAAAATGTCTGGTTGTTATTAAATAATTATCTGAAGCTTACAACCAAAGTTTTTATCTGATGTAAAATGTATAGAAATCATACATATACCAACAAGACTGTACATCACTGTCACCACAGCGTTTGTTTTCATTCAAAGGCTTTATGGCTTTAATACCTGGTGGGCCGGTCTTTAGTCAAAATGCCCGGGCTGCTAAAAATAACTTACTGGTGAGAGGGACGTTGTTAGCTTTCCACATTCTGACATTTCAAAAGCTTCAGGAGCTTTCTGCTCAGCACAGCATCAGCACCACGGAGATACATGGATACATCCGTAGACTCGAGACACAATGCATTTTTGGGACTTTCAGGTGTTTGGACCAATGTTTTATTTTCTGATCAAACCAGAAATCTTTAATGAGCAGCTGGATTTGTCTCACATTAACTGGCTGAGGTAATGCCAGTTAATGCAACATCGAAGCAGCTGGAATCCACAGCTGTGCGTGTTCATGGAGCTGCATGTTCACCTGCTGGACATCACTACCTGACAAGTTTAACTGTCTTCAGAACATTGCAGAGGCCTTATTGACAGTATTTGGCTCTACATATCTGTGTGAGCAGATTTTCTCTCACATGAGTGTCCTCAGGTAGCCTCTGAATGCTGGACACTCAGAGACCTGTGCCTGGGAGACCAGAGATCACACTAACATGTGTGTCTCTGTATTAACAGACATGCCATATTGGCTTAGTTTTCTTATCATTCTTGTGAGGAGACCATATATAGCATTTGTATTTTCTGTTGTACAGTCCATTTGCTGTTATGGAGTTCTTGTTATGGATAAAAAGTGTCTTTTTTTGTTTCAAAATAGCTGATAACTATTCGCTGATAGCTGCCAACATCTGCGAACAAAAATAATTCTATAAAGTGGTTCTACAGGGTGGGCCATTTATATGGATACACCGTAATAACATGGGAATGGTTGGTGATATTAAAGTCCTGTTTCTGGCACATTAGTATATGTGAGGGGGCAAACTCCTCAAGATGGGTGGTGACCATGGTGGCCATTTAGAAGTCGGCCATCAATGGCGTGTTATGTTACGTTACGTTGAAACCAAGCACACCATTGTTTTTCTTGTGACATTACCAATAAGTCTGATGTGTCACATGGCCCTCTTCCTATCCGGTTGTTCAGTGATGACGCGACGAATCCTACTTCCGGGTCTAAAGTAGTCTGCGTTTAATATGGCTTTTGTGTTGTTAACATGTTTAATGTTATGTATTTTCTTCTATTTGATCTCAAAAAGCTCCTAAAACAGTCAGTGATCCCTGTTGACCTCCCTCGGCTTTTATTACCGCTAATCATTTATTTAAGCTCAGTTTTTAAAACCTTAGGATGTAACTACAGCCCAGCCCATGCAGCAGTATATGAATGACTAACCTCGTATTGTGGATGGATTATCTCAGTTGTTCTCCTGGCTGAAGTTTGGTCCTTTTACAGCATCCTGCCATGCGATTACATTTGTTTCTGACCACCGAGAAAACTCACGTTAACTTTTATCGAGTGGAAAAAAAAAGTTAGCTTGTTTATATTATGCTAACATAGCTATGTCGCTAGCGGTCACGTAGCACATCATTATATACCAGCTAGCCCAACTTCAGTAACCCTACAAACGTCACTGCTGTTTAGTTTTCTGTCTTCATTTATGCTGGAAGTGATAAGAAAGCTGTACGTTTTAATTTGTTTCCAAAACCCTGCAGTCAGGACATGCTATATTGTATTTAGATAGAAGCTAGCGAGCTAACTCCCTGCTAACTTCTAACTCCGTTAAATGTCATAAATTCCATTTTCATGGATGCCTGGATGTTAAACTCAATTGTTACACCTGGTAGAGCATAACGCTGATCATTTTATTAAAGATGAAAGACTTTAGACAGTTTTTCAACTCTCAGTAATGCCACAGTGATCGTTTGATATATGGACCTGCAGCGGAGTTTAGACCCAGACACGGCTAGTGACGTCAGACTGAACAACTGGATTGAAAAAACAAAAGTTGTATCCACGATGGCCAACTTCTAAATGGCCACCATGGTCACCACCCATCTTGAGGAGTTTGCCCCCCTCACATATACTAATGTGCCACAAACAGGACTTTAATATCACCAACCATTCCCATGTTGTTACGGTGTATCCGTATAAATGGCCCACCCTGTATATAGTGTGTAACTGTTAATATAGAGCGTTATTAAGTTGATTGCTAATGCAATCATATGGCACACTGACCTCTGAGGAAATTTTAAATGGCACTCGCCATCAGAAAGGTTGCCTACCCCTGCGCTAGAATATTTGGTGTCTGGCAAACCAGTCACAAAGCTCTGGCCACTGTTACCAGGGTCCCATGTTACCAGGGTAACAGCGGACAGATGATAAAAGGAGAGGAGAGGGAAGGTGAGACTGAAAATACAGAAAAACAAACATATTTCAGTCATCCAAGAGAGATCCCATATACCACATAATAACCACAGTGAGTTTCTACTACTGAAGCCACTGTGGAGTTTTTCCCTCCGTTTACCTCAGCTGTCTATGTGAGAAGCCCCCACCTTTATTTACTCTGGAACAGGCTGAAAACGATGTGAGTCAGAGAAGCTCACTGCTGACAGCGATACTGAGGCTATCCTGAAATTTTCCGTGGGTAAGTGTTTTGCTCACTTAATCCCGTTAGCTGTTTTTAGTTTGCATTAATGAATTTGTCTTTGAAGTAGATCTAAGTTTGTTGGACAAAGTTGTAGGATGTGAGGAAGTAATCAAACTGAGGGAAAGCGTAATTTTTAGGACACTCGAGCCTAACAGGAGGTGGCCTAATGTTAGCTTATAACAGCTCTTTTTGTTTAGCCGGCTCGCTGTCACGGAGACAGGACGGTCACATGTCTAATCAGCTGACAGTGACAGTACTGGTGTGCAGTCATAGACATTAATTCTCAGAATATTTCACTGGTAGGGTTTTAATCCTCTGATAGTGTCATGTTTGTAGCAGGTGACACTCACGGGGATCGTGTTCTGTCACATGGTGCCAGCTCCGCCCCTTTCATGTGAACACACAGGTTAAGACTGTCACAGGTGCATCTATGTGGGTTACCTGGGGTCGTCGTAGCGATGTGGGTGGTGCTGCAGAACGTCCTCGAGGAAGCGCTCCAGCAGAGTCAGTCTGTTTCTGCCGCTTGCTGAGGTGGACCCTGAGCCTCTGGAGGACGCCCGGACTGAATCCAGGTGTCTGAGACTGGACAGGTGCTGGAAAAGACACACAACGTGATCAGAGAGTCACATGACCTAAGGGCACGTTCAGGTTCTCCTGTGACGTGTGTGCATACCTGGTCCAGGTTCCTGTACAGGACTCTGCAGTAACCACAGTAACCCTGTCTGCTGGGCTGACACCTGGATGGGCCAGGCTGAGGCTCCGCCCACATCCTGTCACACAAACAACACATGTGACCACACCTATCTCACCTATCTCTGATACAGAAGCTGAACGCTCCTGCACAGGTACACTCACCTGCTGGTAGGCTCAGCCTTCCTCTGGTCATCTGAAAGAAACACACAGTGTGAGACAGATATCACCTGTGTGTGTGTGTGTGTGTGTGTGTGTGTGTGTGTGTGTGTGTTCTACCTTCATCAGAGGAGTCGGACATCCTGACTGGAGATCTGAAAACAAACAGGTGAGAGTCACACCTGTAGCTGTCAGCACACACGCAGGTACAGTGGGGCAAAAAAGTATTTAGTCAGCCACCGGTTGTGCAAGTTCCCCCACTTAAAATGATGACAGAGGTCAGTAATTTGCACCAGAGGTACACTTCAACTGTGAGAGACAGAATGTGAAAAAAAAAATCCATGAATCCACATGGTAGGATTTGTAAAGAATTTATTCGTAAATCAGGGTGGAAAATAAGTATTTGGTCAATAACAAAAATACAACTCAATACTTTGTAACATAACCTTTGTTGGCAATAACAGAGGTCAAACGTTTACTATAGGTCTTTACCAGGTTTGCACACACAGTAGCTGGTATTTTGGCCCATTCCTCCATGCAGATCTTCTCGAGAGCAGTGATGTTTTGGGGCTGTCACCGAGCAACACGGACTTTCAACTCCCGCCACAGATTTTCTATGGGGTTGAGGTCTGGAGACTGGCTAGGCCACTCCAGGACTTTCAAATGCTTCTTACGGAGCCACTCCTTTGTTGCCCGGGCGGTGTGTTTTGGATCATTGTCATGTTGGAAGACCCAGCCTCGTTTCATCTTCAAAGTTCTCACTGATGGAAGGAGGTTTTGGCTCAAAATCTCACGATACATGGCCCCATTCATTCTGTCCTTAACACAGATCAGTCGTCCTGTCCCCTTGGCAGAAAAACAGCCCCATAGCATGATGTTTCCACCCCCATGCTTCACAGTAGGTATGGTGTTCTTGGGATGCAACTGAGTATTCGTCTTCCTCCAAACACGACGAGTTGAGTTTATACCAAAAAGTTCTACTTTGGTTTCATCTGACCACATGACATTCTCCCAATCCTCTGCTGTATCATCCATGTGCTCTCTGGCAAACTTCAGACGGGCCTGGACATGCACTGGCTTCAGCAGCGGAACACGTCTGGCACTGCGGGATTTGATTCCCTGCCGTTGTAGTGTGTTACTGATGGTGACCTTTGTTACTTTGGTCCCAGCTCTCTGCAGGTCATTCACCAGGTCCCCCCGTGTGGTTCTGGGATCTTTGCTCACCGTTCTCATGATCATTTTGACCCCACGGGATGAGCTCTTGCGTGGAGCCCCAGATCGAGGGAGATTATCAGTGGTCTTGTATGTCTTCCATTTTCTGATGATTGCTCCCACAGTTGATTTTTTCACACCAAGCTGCTTGCCTATTGTAGATTCACTCTTCCCAGTCTGGTGCAGGTCTACAATACTTTTCCTGGTGTCCTTCGAAAGCTCTTTGGTCTTGGCCATGGCGGAGTTTGGAGTCTGACTGTTTGAGGCTGTGGACAGGTGTCTTTTATACAGATGATGAGTTCAAACAGGTGCCATTCATACAGGTAACGAGTGAGGGACAGAAAAGCTTCTTACAGAAGACGTTACAGGTCTGTGAGAGCCAGAGATTTTCCTTGTTTGAGGTGACCAAATACTTATTTTCCACCCTAATTTACGGATAAATTCTTTACAAATCCTACCATGTGGATTCATGGATTTTTTTTTCACATTCTGTCTCTCACAGTTGAAGTGTACCTCTGGTGCAAATTACTGACCTCTGTCATCATTTTAGGTGGGGGAACTTACACAATCGGTGGCTGACTAAATACTTTTTTGCCCCACTGTAGATAGATAGATGGCGGCGTGTACGGGCGCAGCGGCGTCAGAGTGGAAGTTGTGTGTGTTTGTGAGGGACTATGTGAAACATCTGGTGTGTGTGTCTGGTTTCAGTACTCACCTGGAGGACGTGCAGTCAGTGACCTCTCTCTCCAGTCACAGTGCTCCATGCTGTAACCAGTGGTAAGGTGAGTGTGTCCATGAGCCTGGAGCTACAAACGGGAAGTGATTGATTATGGGTCAGAAGTCAGCGGAACACACTGGCCTGTCTGATCATGAGACAGGAAGCCTCTGATTGGTCCAGGTAAACCTGCAGCACAGACAGTCCATTATGCAGCCAGGTTGGAAACACCTGAGGGTGCTTATTTATCGCATCATACACACTCACAGCTCAGTAATGTGACTGGCTGTGTGAGGACGGGGCTTGTACAGCCCTAGTGAGGGTTTGTGATGTCACAGCTCACAGGTAATATGGCTGTTGAGTTGGAATTATTAAGGTTAAAGGTCACAGAGCCTGAAACAGCTGTTTCTTAACTGTGAACACTTCTAACAGCTGCCAACAGGACAGCCCACCTGAGCTTCACGGGCCAATAGGAACACTGGTAAACCCGCCCCCTTGCAGAATGAGGTACTCCCATTGGCTGTTATTCTCTGTCACTCACTTTGGTCAGCCTGGTGTGGGCGGGGCCAGCAGCTGTTTGATTTAAAGTTAAGGAAGCATACTGTTGGCACGGGAACCATCTGACTGCACATATACAGTCAGACACACACACCAACACAGCATCAGCACCAGGGACTTACCTGGCTGCGTCACCATGGTACATGATCAGAACACCTGGTTAGGATCAGGTGATGTTCAGATTACGATCGCCTGCTGAGTCACAGCTGATCCCTGATAACTGATCATTAACGTTAACAGACGTCTTTCAGTAGAATGTCAGAGGCTCTTCACGAAGCTCTATTCATCTGCTCAGAGACGTACCTAAGGAGGCCTTTGACTCCTGCCTCGTGGTCACATGACCTGTTACACATAGGGATGGGTACCGGTGTCTGTTCTGACATAAACGGTAGTGACCAGACCGAAAAGCAGCGCACATTTCGGTGCTTTATTTCGGTGATTTTTTTCCCTGAGCTGTGATACGCTTTAGATTCTAGCCAATCATTTTACGTTTCCGAGGATAGTGGGTGGGGCCAGGTACGTACGTTCTTTTAGAGCAGAGCTACAGATTAAAAATGCCCAAGGCGAAGCGGTCAAAAGTCTGGCTGTACTTCACAGCAAAAGATGCAAACTCAGCAGCCTGCAACAAGTGCTTTAAGCTGATACTGTGATACTGTCAAAGGAGGTAACACCTCGAATCTGATGAAACACCTGGCGACGCAAAGCGTTTTTTTTTAAAGCCGAGAAATGCGCCGTATTTGATAGCTTGCTGCGAGACCTCACACCGAGCACATCTACTGCGGGTGTGGTGCCTGTTATCGGACCCGGAGTTAGCAACATCCCCCAAAAACCCGAAGAGGAGAGTCCTGGCCCCTAGCCCTGCCAGTGTAGCAGAAATGATGAGGATGATGATGCAGCAGCAGCCGTTCTTCTCTGCGTGAGTACCTTAAAGTTGTTCGTGTGTAATTTAGGTTGAGTAGGCTAACCACGTTATTACATTAATGCATGTAAGGTGAACTAGCAAACACCCTCGTAGTTACATGCGGCTGTCTTCTTGTTTGATGGCAGATACTCCCTTCACCCTGGCCAAAAAGGCTAAAATGACCAAAGAAAAAGTGGAAAACAGCTAAACATGAGAGGTTTTTGGACAAAGTTTGTTTTTTCCTTTTTTTTTCTTTTTTTTTCTTTTTTTTTTTTGTCTGTCCCGTTTGGCTCTTTTGCCATCAGGATTGTTGTCTAAAGGAAAAGAAAGATGCCCAACGGATTTACTTTACCAAATTGACCATCCCAGCCTTGCCATAATGGTCCATTTGATTCACCTTTTATTGTTTATTTTATTTTCACTTACTGAATATGGGACAGACTTGACTGGGGGAAAGAAGGGGAGAAAGAAAGAGGGAAAGAGAAACAGCTGAGAAGAGGGACGGGGGAGAAGGGCAAAAACCAAAAACCAACAGAACGGGCAGAGTTTGTGGTTGTGATCACCCGTGTGTACACCTGTGAGCATGGACGCGTTTGTCTTTTGTTTTTTAAAAGGTTCCTTCATGTAATGATCTGCTAGAGGGTGTGGGGGGGCCACAGCCCCGTCCTCCAGGGCATGAAGCAGGTATGGAGGAGATCAAAACTCCAGACATCCAGAGGCCCCCAGAACACAAGAGACCAAGGAAGACCAACAGAGGGGCAGCCGCGCCATTGTCCCAGAAAGAGCTGAGGAGAGTCCCAGATGAGGGCTCACTCAGCAGCCGCGGAGCAGAAGCCAGGGGGAGTTGCAGTGACGCGCCCGTGAGTTCCGCCGGCAGCCAGCCGTGCCTGAGTGACCGAGCCCTAGGCCGAGAGGCCGGGGGCACCCCACCTCTGAAGTGGCCCGAGCAAGCCCCAGGCTCCAGGCCCCGATAAGCGGCCGCCAAGGAGTGAGCCGGCGTGTACCTGGACGCCCATCCCCGGACACAAAGAACCACCAACGCACCGATGTCTGAGGGAGTCCGCCACTGGCAGGGGAAGTGGTGGTAGGGGGAGATAGGCCTCCATACCTTGGAGGGCCTAAGATGTCCCCAGAGAGGTGGCGCCTGACACCCAACCTGACATATAGACACAGAAATACAGGCACACACATATACAAACATCCATTCCCACCCTCATGCTCTCATATACACTTACTCCACACTCAACCAACGTGGAGACAGACATAAAGAGACGCTGTACACACGATCACACTCCCCAAGCGTACTCTAAGCCCCGGGTCTAGGTACCCTTGCCCCTGGAGGGGGGGAACTGCACCCAGACCCAGGTGGTGTTACCCTTTTCCCTGCGGTGGGGGGAGGCAGACCGCCCCGACTCCGCAGCAGCAGGGAGGCCCCACACTCCAGACCGCAGTCGGACGGCCAACTCCTCCTCCTAGCCCCCCCGCTCCAGCAGGTCGCAGAGAACGGGGGTGAGAGAAGACTCCAAACCTCCCTCCACCCGCTCATTGTAGTGTTGATGCATGTGTGTTCTAAGGTGCATTTAAAACCCAGGAGGGCATGGAGCTACCTGCCAGAGAGCAGCAGGTAAGCGCATGGTCCCTCCTGCTGGCCCTCAATGTCTACGTGTATTTAACATTGAGAGGTGGGCAACGACGCCAGGGGTGGGGTGTACACCCTGATGGTACTTTGGATTCCGTGTATCGTGCCCACCCCCAAGATCCTATATGTATGTGTAATGAGAGTGTGAGTAATGTGAATGTCTAAGTTGTGGGATAAAATTGAGGCAGAGGCAGCCAGAAGGGGACGGGGGGGGGGGGGGGGGGGGGGGGGGTGTCTCCTCTGCACCCTGGTGACATACCCCTACTCCAAGGTCCTGCATGTGTGGGTGGTTGTGGTGGAGCGGGAAGAGGGAGGCAGCTGGAGATGGGGAGGGAAGGAAGGGAGGGGCAAGTGACCCCTCCCTGGGGCCAGCTCCCCCGCTGACCCCAGTAGGCACCCCCATACTCCGCGACCCACCAGGGAAAGGGGGCCCAGGCCCATCCAGACCGGGGCCCAGCGCAGCAGCGCCTCCCGGCCCCACAGAGCCCAGGACAGTCCACCCAACCCCACCACAGAGAAAACTGCACCCACCCCACCATCCACTCTTCTTCCAGACTACATAAGACAATAAACACCCAGGCTGAGATCTTCCTCCACCTCTCCTGTATCTCCCCCTCCTGTAGAGAGAGCCCCTGAGGAGAGGAAAGCTCCTGCAAGATGTGACAATCTTCCCCACCAGTTGAAGAGCCCCCCAGGTGGCTCGATGCACCGGCGGCACCCTGCTCCAGGGCTGGGCCCCCATGCACCCACCCGCCCACAACCCCAGCAACACACCAACCAGGACCCAAGCCCCCGAGGCCCGGCCCGGGCCCCAGCCCAGAGATGGAGCGCCCCCAGAACCTCATGCCCATCCCGGACCCACCCAGGGGCAGCCATGCTACCAGGTCAATAACCCACGTCCGTCACCACAGACCCTCCCCTAGTCCCGCTGCACGCAGCCGCGAGGAAACAAGTCACCTGAGAGCCAACAGAGCCACTAACCGGACATGACCGCTACCCCGGGTTGAGCCCCCCAAGGAAAATGCCTCCGGGGAACCCCCCGACGCCCTAAGCCTGTCCCTACCCCCACACCAATCACAACAGTGAAGGCGGGACCAAACTATGACCCCCCACCCCCACTAGGTGATGGAGCTGATCAAAGGAGCCCAGAGCAATTGATCTGATGTGGTGGCAGAGGCTGTATCAAGACTAATGTAATCTAATAGATAATTTCTATATTGGTTAGAATTAAGATTATTTTTATTTTTCCAGTTCATGAGAACTGTTTTCTTGGCTATGCATAGGGCAGTGAAAACCATATGGGCGATATTCTTTTCTGAAGTGACATTATCTAAGCTGCCCAACAAACACACTAAGGGGGAAGTTGGAATGTTACATTTCAGACACTTCGATAAGTCTTCACATATCTCGCGCCAAAACTTCTGAACTGGTGGACAGAACCAAAGAGCGTGGATATAATTGTCCGGTGAATTGGTTTGGGAGTGTGAGCAGTTGTTGGTAGACGTAAAGCCCATCTTGAACATCCGATGACCTGTATAGTGCACTCTATGTAATATTTTGTATTGAATTAAGTGAAGACTGGGATTTCTAATTAGATGAAAGGTTTTTAAGCAAATCTGAGACCAGAAGTTTAGGTCTAAGTTAACTGATAAATCCGCTTCCCATTTTGCAATAGGAAGTGATATTGATTCATCTGTTTTAGAAAGCATTCTGTATATTTTGGATAGTAATTTGGGGGTTTTAAGAGTAAGAAATTGAACCACACTTGGTGGTGTTTGTAGTTCAACTTGACCCGGTTTAAATTTCTTTTTTACTATGGATTTAATTTGTTGATATTCTAAAAATCTTTTCTTGTTGATCCCATATTGTGTAACTAGTCTGTCAAATGAAATAAATTCTGTTCCTTCTAGTATATGTTCTAAATATTTGATTCCTTTACCACTCCAATCTGAAAAGTTTATCATATTATTGTTTTGTAATATGTCAGGGTTGTTCCAGATAGGTGTACGTTTGCATGGGATTAATGAAGACGCTGTCAATTTTAGAAACTCCCACCATGCTGTCAGAGAAGCGCTGATGTTGATGCTTTTAAAGCATTCATGTCGTTGGATGTTTGAGCTGATAAATGGTAGGTCTGAGATCTCTAGATTATTGCAAAGTGCTTGTTTTACATCTAGCCAAGGTTCATCTAAGAGGGTATGTTTTAGCCATCCTGAGATAAACTGAAGCCTGTTGGCTAAGAAGTAGTGCTGAAAGTTAGGCAGTTCTAGTCCTCCTTTATCCTTGGTCTTTTGTAGTGTTTTTAAGCTTATACGTGGGGGTTTATTTTTCCAAAGGAATTTGGACATACATGAATCTAGAGATCTGAACCAATCTTGTGGCGGTTTAGTTGGGATCATTGAGAATAAATAATTTATTTTTGGTAAGACCATCATTTTTATAGCGGCAACCCTTCCCATGAGTGATATGGGTAGACATTTCCATCTAGCCAGATCATCTTCTACCTTCTTTAAAAGTGGGATATGGTTTAATTTAGTTAGATCTGCAAGCTTGGGAGAAACATTAATACCTAAATATTTTATATTTCCCGATTGCAGTGGTGTAGAAGAGGAATTATGGAGGGAGCAATTAATCGGTAGAACTGTAGATTTTGACCAGTTAATTGAGTAATCTGATATTCTTGCAAAAGAGTTTATCAATTCAATCACCCCAGAGATATTGGTTTGTGAATCTTGGAGAAAGAGTAACACATCATCCGCATAAAGGCTGATTTTATGTTCCACGTTCTTGCATTTTATGCCCTTAATTACTGAATTCTGTCTAATTGCTGCTGCTAGTGGTTCAATAAAAATTGCAAACAGTGAAGGGGAGAGTGGGCATCCCTGCCTGGTGCCCCTCAAGAGACAGAAGCTGGAGGATGTCTGGTCATTTGTTCTAACACAAGCTGTTGGGGAATTATATAATATTTTTAACCAGTTTATGAAAGAGGATCCAAAACCAAATTTGTGTAAAGTTGCAAATAGAAATTTCCAGTTAACTCTGTCGAATGCTTTTTCTGTGTCTAAAGAGACTATTGTAGTTTCTAGGTTTTTACTGTATGAGTAGTCTATCAAATTAAGTAATCTACGTGTATTTGTTGATGAGTGCCTACCTTTTATGAAACCAGTTTGGTCAGGATGAATTAAGAGGGAGGTTATTTTCTCCAGTCTCTTTGAGAGAGCTTTGCAGATTATTTTAAGGTCTACGTTTATAAGGGATATTGGACGATAGCTTGAGGGATATACAGGGTCTTTGCCTGGTTTTAGCAGGAGATTAATGTTTGCAGAATTTATATTTGATGGGAAAAAAAAAAGTTTGTTTTTTCCATTGTTTAAGCACTGCTTCCAGCCAAGAGTGATACCATATATGCCCTATAGCTGCAGAAAAGGCTAACATTGTTATCTTTTTACAAAAAAACAGCTGAACATGAGAGGTTTTTGGACCAATTTTGTGTTCTCCATTCTTTAAGCACCGGTTTGAGCACCGTTTAAGCACCGGCACCATTTCAAAAGTACCGGTTTGGCACCGGTATCGGATAAAACCTAAACGATACCCATCCCTAGTTACACACCATGTCAGCGGGGAGGAGTCCCATACATGAGCATATGTGAGTGCAGTACAGGCGATGCTGTGCTGTGATTGGTGTTTGAGTGCAGGTGTGTCTGCTAATAAAATGATTCATATGTAAATTAAACAGCCTCTTGTGTGACCTCCACTTACGCAGAGCTGCTTTACTGACTGAAGGACCGCTGCTTCAGGTTAACCCAGTGTTTAACCTGCATGCTTACATTCAATTCAATTTTATTTATATACGGTCAAATCACAACAAAAGTCGCCTCAAGGCGCTTCATAGAGAAAGGGGCGGGGCTACATCTTCTTACCAATCTAATTGTGATGTTCAGAGTTTCAGGTCAGCTGACCTTGTCACTGATTCTTTGATTTCCAGATGTTTTCAGTGAGACTTACTGATTTCATATGAACCACTGACTGAAGCTTAGACTGAGCGTCTCACTGTCACACCGCTGTGTTACTGAAACTGTTTATTATGTTGTGTGTAGATCTTTATCACCATCTGATGAAATCTCTGGTGTCTCTCATAGGGATCATTTTCTGTGGAAGATTCACATGACCCATGAAACACCTGTGATTGGTTCAACACTGCCAGCTCCACTGCTTTTATGTGACCGGCGGTTAACGCAGTGTGTTTATAACCAGCTCCCGTTTCCATGGTAACTCTGAATAAACAAGCAATTATGTCAGTTATTTGTTTGTAAACAAAAGGCGCCTTCGACTGACCACTCACAGCCCTGCTCTCCCTGCGCTCTGATTGGCTACTGTCGCCTGAACCGAGCTCTAATTGGTTGATTCTGACTGAAACTAACTAGCCGCGTGCTAACCTCCCCTCTTAAACCTGGCTGGTTAAACTCACGCTAACCCCGACTTAAACCGGACTCGCGGTAACCATGACGACGCCGCTCGTCATGCTGCCGGTGACGTGGCTTTACCCTCACGGCAGCTGTTAGCATTAGCACCTGGCTATGCGGTAGCATGGTTAGCCCGCTAGGTCAGGCCGAAAGAGCAGCTGAGTGTCTGTCTGCGGGCTCGGTGCATTCACGTCAGGGCGGACAGAAACCGTTTACCTTCCGCTGTTTGTTGTTCTTCTTGCTTTTGTTCAGTTTCCACAGATTTAAAAGCGCTCCGCCGTCGCGCGTTGCTACCCCCCTCTGTTTAAGTTCCGGTCCGACTCTTCTTCCACGGATCCATTCGCTGCAACACAACGGGGGCGTGCCGCCGCCAGCAGGCCGCACGGAGAAGTGCAGCCTCTACAGCCCGGGTTCCAGGGTTTAAAAAATAAAAGTTACTTGTTTCTGTCCTCCAATCACAGCTCAAGTTGCACATTACATCATGAGCTTGGGATGAACATCATCACTCTGCACAGACTAATACAATGATTGATGAACTAGCTCAGGTGATGAAACAGACTTTAATTGAATCCACTGAAGAGGATGCGTCGACTGAGTGTGCCCTAAATAAAGTTTGAGCTGACTAAGGCTATGTTCACACTGCAGGTCTGAATGCTCAATTCCGATTTTTTTTGTCTGCTTGTTCACACTACAAATAAAATGCGACAGCAAACGCACACTAGTGTGAACGCTCAAAGCGGCCGCATGCGCAAAAGAAGACGTCACACACACAACGTGCTCTGTTTAGACCCAGAGCAAACAGTATTGTTTGACTGATGGCCTTAATATAAAGACTTTGGACTTTACGTTTCCCCAATTTTTGCTTGAAGTTATTTTGTTATTTACATAATAATGTAGATAACCTAATAATGATCCTTATTGCTGTTTTAGAGGAGCGCTGCTTCAAAGGATAGCTGCAGATTTCTGTCAGAATCTGCAGATTATACAGAACAAAGAAAATGTTCACGTTTCTCCAACGTTGTCTTCCCAACAGTTTCACTGACATCTACACTGGATGGCCAGGAAGCGTTGGCGATGTGTTCTCGGGCACTGATAATTTGTCTGTCTTGTGTCAGTGACGTAAAAGACTGATATAATGCAACATGACCGTTCAAACAGTAGTCACTTTCTAAAACATCGGATGTGTATCAGATTCAGCACCACATACGAAAGGGACCCAGATCGGATTTGTGCTGTTCACACTGTCATACCATGGTCGGATATGGGTCGCATAGGGTCAAAAATAAAATAAAAATAAAATCGGATTTGATGCGCTTTCGCCTGCAGTGTGAACGTAGCCTTAGTGGTTTAATCTTAGGCTTACTTGCACCTGAGTTTAGGATCACCTTTGAGTTTACCTGAAAGCACCCCTGAGCTCCACCTGCTCAGTGCTACAGGTCCCTTAACCACAGGTGTGAGTGTGTGTACAGGTGAGTCAGACACAGTGTATGGTGCAGAGCTTTTATTTCAGATTTTATTGAATGCAGCGACGTCCATCGACTGTACGAAGTCCTCGAACTCCGTGATCTTCTCCTCCAGGATGTCAGTGCCCACCTGAGACAGGTGACATCACACAGGTGAGCTCACACACAGGTAACAGCATTTACTGCTGCAGGTGTGTCACAGGTGATCTAATCAACCTGACAGACACCTGATCAACAAGCAGTAACAGGCCACTCACCTTGTCATCCTCCACCACACAGTTGATCTGCAACTTCTTGATGCCGTAACCCACGGGAACCAGTTTGGCTGCAGGACAGATTAAGCAAAGTTATCGATCAGTGACTACAAGCTGCAGCCATCGGGTTATTGGTCAGTGATCAGAAGCTCTCAGATCAATACGAGTCCATCAGTGATCAGCCGAAAGATGGTGAGTTAGATCATCAGTGAGCCTGATCAATATTACACTTACTCACACACAATCATGTGTCTACAGGAATCACACCCACTCTGATCAATAACCTATTATCAATAAACAGTTCAGAACATCAAAATGAGCCTGTACTAGAGCAGGGCGATATGACCAAAAATATTTATCACGATATACATTCAAAAATTTGCAATAACGCTATAACTGACGATATAATTGACACGAGACAAAATACTTTACAACTCCACAACTTTATTAGGGCAAAACAAATAAAAATAAAAACAATGTATTTTGATTGATTGATTGAATCTTTATTTTGAACATGTTGAAAAAGTATAAAAAAAATAGAATTAAAAGAGACAAATGAACAAAGCAAACAAAAGGAAAACGAGCAACCACAACTCCAAATAACGTCCATGTTCAAAAAGGAGCAGGAAGAAGCATAAGCTTATTTAATCCCACCCCTTTTCCACTATCTAGTATCAATAGACTACAGAAATACCTCCTTGCAATTACATTATATGTGTAATTTTTTTTTTTTTTTTTTTTAAATATATACACATATATGTTTCTATCTATCCATACATACGTATATACACACATATACACATTTTCAATAACCCCATTAACACCTCAAGGATACACAGCCTACAATTTTATTTTTTTATATATATATATATATATATATATATATATATATATATATATATATATATATATATATATATATATATATATATATATATATATATATATATATATATATATATATATATATATATATATATATATATATATATATATATATATATATATATATATATATATATATATATATATATCTACCCATACCAACAAACCCGTGCATGCACACACACATGAAAATATTAGACAAGAACACCCTATCAAATCTCTACCTTTTCCCTGTACCCTGTAAAAACCATATCCTTAAACTGCGCCATGCTTGGACATTGCTTCATATCTTTACTTAGTCTGTTCCACAGCTTCACTCCACACACAGAGATGCAAAAACTTTTTAATGTTGTACGGATACAAGGATGTTTTAAATTTAATTCCCCCCTCAAATTGTATCCCCGTTCCCTTTTAGAAAACATTTTTAGAATATTGTCAGGAAGCAGGTTATTTATTGCTTTATATATAATTTGTGCTGTGAGAAAATGAACCAGATCTGTGAATTTTAGAATTTTTGATTTTAAGAATAGTGGATTTGTATGATCTCTGTAACCAGTTTTATGGATTATCCTTATGGCCCTTTTTTGTAATATAAAGATTGATGATAGCGAACATTTGTAAGTATTGCCCCAAACCTCTGCACAGTAATTCAAATACGGTGCAATCAGGGAACAATAGAGAATGTGGAGTGATTTGTGGTCCAGAATGTGTTTTACTTTACTCAAGATTGAGACACTTCTTGAAATTTTGTTATGTATATGATTTATATGAGACTTCCAGTTTAATTTATCATCTATAATCACACCAAGAAACTTATGTTCAAGTACTCTTTCAATTTCCACACCATCTACATGAATCTGCACTTGTGCATTTCTAAGGGAATTCCCAAATAAGATAATTTTAGTTTTACTTAGATTTAGCGATAGTTTGTTCCTGTTAAACCATTTTTTAATTTTGCACATTTCTGAAGTAATTGTATCCAGCAGCTCCTTTAGATTACCCCCAGAACAAAAAAATATTTGTGTCATCTGCAAATAATACTAATTTTAATATATCAGATGCCTTACAAATATCATTTATATAAATAATAAATAATTTTGGACCCAGTACAGAGCCTTGTGGAACACCACAAGCAATGTCCAAGCATGATGAGGAATGGACACCCAGCTTCACAAATTGTTTCCGGTCACTTAAATAATTTTTCACCCATTGCAGTACAACCCCCCTAATCCCATACCGTTCCAGTTTATTAATTAATATGTCATGATTGATTGTGTCGAATGCTTTCTTGAGATCCAGAAATACTCCAGCTGCATACTGTTTCTGATCTATAGCATTCGTAATCTCCTCAATTGATTCGATTAATGCCAGAGATGTTGATCTTTTTGATCTGAATCCATATTGACTGTCAGAGAGTAATTTATATTTATCTAAGAATTTGTCTAATCGTTTATTAAACAGGTTTTCTAGGATTTTGGAGAATTGTGGTAGTATTTTCACTTCAACAAGCAGCCGGTTTTTATGTGCATCAAAGTTATATAAATATTTAACAGTGCAAATGCAAATTCTTCGCTGACAGTTTAACCAAAAGGCATTTCCAGTGGAAACTGGCCGACATATCCTCAGCATAACCATGTATAATGTCCACAACACTTAAGAGGTTACACACACACACACACACACACACACACACACACACACACACACACACACACAATGTCAAAGCACAGTACGTATCGCTCCGCTTACGATAGCCGTAATGCTCCGACAATCCATGAAGCGGTGCGACTTTGTAGCTTAGCAAAGTCGTACTGAAACATTTGACAGATTTTCGAGCGCCGTGTACATAAAATAGTTTCGAGGTCAGTAAACACAACCAGAGTTCATACATAAGGCACACGGGATTATAAGGGGCTCTGTCGATTTTCAGAAGAATCAAAGGACTGATTTTAAGTGTGCCGTATTTTCCAAACAACATGGTAATAACGACGGCCCGCTAGCATGCTCTACCAAAAATAGTGCTTTGTTGTGTATCTGACGGACGAAAGCTAAACCAGTTCCACACCACTGAGGTTGCAGCATTTTTACAAACCAACTTTCGCCCTTCTCATTCTCAGTCATGCTTTTGGCACCATGTGCGTATGAAAACAAAGGCACTGTGCATGCGCGTTTTTCCCATATTCTATCGCGATATTTCATTTTCTTTTTGTTGCCCAACATTATACCGGCATTACCGTGAACGGTATGATATGGCCCAGCCCTAGCCTGTAATGATATATAATCATTATTTCAGGTGTCACAGGTATACTGATCCACCCAATAACTGATCAGCTCCATTGATCCATCAGTACTCATCTATAATCAATGATCACAGCGTTATCAATGACTGAACTGACAGAGTACTGATCAGTACCTCACTACTGCTCCGAGTGTTAGACACTACTACTACCACCACATCATCTGGTACAATGATTACTGTAATGCTACTGCAGTGCTACCAGTAGTATTACTCTGTGCAGTACCCACACCAGCCCATCTATCCAAATACTGACTCCAACCCTGTGTGTAATACTTTGACCCCACAGTGGTGTGTGTAGTAGTGTATGCAGTAGTACTCACACTGGCCCCACACCAGCCCGTCCATCTGGATACTGCGTACGCACTCTTCGAGCTTCGCCATGTCAGTCTCATCGTCCCACGGCTTCACGTCCAATAGAATCGAAGACTTGGCGATGACTGCGGGCTCTGCAGGACAGGGGAGTGGTTAGTTACTGTGGAAACTGAGCGAGCCACGAGCCGTGCGAGGGTGGGACTCGTCAGGCAGAAAAGGCGTCCATCAGGCGTCAGCCGAAAGATGGTGATTGGTTAATCATCACAGAGTCTGTATTATGCATTGGCTGCGAGGGGGGCGGACCTACTTTTAGACTTCTTGGCAGCGTAGGCGGCGAGACGTTCCTCCTTCAGCCGGGTCGCCTCAGCATCTTCCTGTCAAACAAAACTCAGGTTAGAGTGACCATGACACTGTAGCGTCATGGTGACATCACCACCTCCTCACCTCCTCATCTGAACCAAACAGGTCGATGTCATCATCGTCCTCGTCTTTGGCTGTGGTGGGGGCGGAGCCTGAGGTGGTGTCGGCCACTCCGAGGGGCCCGTACTGACCCAGGGGCTTCTTCACACCTGGAAGACTAAAACAGGAGGCGGGGCTTAGTTGCTGCCGCCAGCATACCGGTATTCACCCCATGATGTCAGCAGCGCTCACCTGCTCTTCTCGCTCTGGTAGGACCGGATGTGGTTGTACCAGCGAACTGCGTGGTACAGGTCAGCAGGGGGCGGAGCCGAAATAGCTTCGAAGACCGCCACGTCAGCCTGGGAGGGTACGTACCTGAGGAGAGAACACATGACCTTGGTTAGGGGTACTCCAAGAGCAGGTGCAGGACTTCACTCAGTCCACGTGAGTCAGCGCGCAGCCTCGCGGCGCGCAGCCGTTAGCAGCATGCGGCTAACGGACTAACAAGCTAACAGCTTGTCACGTCAAACGGAAGTGAATAAAAACGGCATCGGCCCGGACCCTACCCCTCCTTCCAAGACTGGTGCACCTCTCGCGCCAGATTACCGTCCCCTTTCCGGTTTCCTTTCTTTAGCGCTTTAATCAAGGCAGCTAACTGTTAGCTCAGCATGGACCCAACATGACGGCTATTTTGGGTCGCAGTTTCTCCCGCTTTACGGCGGTTCCCGGCACTCACCCTTCGATGTAGCTGCGGTCGGACAGGAAGTCATTGAGCACTTTGAGGCCGGAGGCTGACTTCAGGTCACCGAAACCCATGATGAAGAGGAACCGCGAGGATCCGCCGGAGGAGAAAGAAGAGGGAGGAGGAGGAGCGGGGATCCTCTTTATAGGAGGAGACAGACTCCTCCTCAGAGGAGTGCTGGCGCTCCGCCCCGAGGAGGAGGGAGGAGGAGGAAGGCGTTCCCAGTCCAACTTTATTTAAAAACATCTGCTGACAAGAGCCGGAGAGCGCGGGTTCGAGTCCAGCTCAGGACACGTGACAAACGTTAAAGAGCGACCAATGAAGAGGCAGCACGCTCTGTAGCCTTATTTAGTGAATCATTAGAGCAGACCGAGGAGACTGTGGCTTTGGAGCTGTGTAAATAAAGTAATTATTACCTGTATGTATCTACGGTTACTTCATCATCAGCAGCAACGATCCAGCTCAGCTGCTCCTCTGACTGATGTCAGATCAGTCAGACATGAATAATCGATGGTCCGTTTCATGATGGCGATGTCTCAGTCCTCCTCAGTAACCTGATAAAGTAACTCCTCCTGCAGGTGTTGGGGTGCTTCAGTGTTTCTGCATCTCATCGTGTACCTGAGCTCAGCTAGTCCTGGATCAGCATCAGTATCACATCACCCACAGCTCACCCACAACAGTCAGACCTTCATCTTACATAAACTTCATCCTGCTGTCTGATGTCACAGATAATGTCACTGATGTTGTATATCATCATCTCCATCATCTCCAGCCTGATCTCCAGAGAGAGTAAGATGGACGCTGCTGTCAATGACCATAACATCATCTTCATCAGCAGCAGCGGCATTCACTCAGAGTATTGTTATAAAATCATGCAGATCAGTCTTCACTGTCGCACTTTGATGACATCACACAGCCTGAGACAGGCTATGACAGGCAGGTGAGAGGGAGCAGGTGGTCAGAGTCAGTGACAGATATGAAGCTGAGGTATCGAAATCAGCAGGTCATCAGACTGATGTGACCTCAGTAACGGCTGTGGGGGTTCGAGCGATCCCTGGCAATCCCAAAATGTGACCTCAGTAGAGTGCACACCATCAACTGGCCAGTCAGGGCTAGAAGAACTGCAGGTCTGTTTTACTCAGACCTGCAGTTCTTCTAGTTCTTTTTCTGGAGAACAGCAAACACTAGCCTTCCTGCAGGCACGCAATAAGAGCACACTCAGTGAAGATCATCAGTTTTATCCTGTTCAGACATCACACTCCTCTGTAACTGCAGCCATTTTTATTTCAGTTCTACTTGAACTGATCCTAGTACAGTATTTAACTACTGTAAAGTACTACACAATACAATTCTGGTAACAGTAACAGTTCTCAGCTCACTTCCTGTTTCTGAGCCTCTAGTCAGACTCACCTGAAGCTTGGCTCAGGACACAACAGGAGATGGTCGCTGCTACACTTTGTACCTGAACAGATGTGCGCACAGCTGGTTTAAACCTCTGATCAGATCACACCTTCTGTTGCTCTAAATGATGAGCTCTTTATAATGACATCACTGACATTAACAAACAACTACAGCGTTTATGTAAAAGCACTGCATTACTTTCCTGTCTCTAAGATAGCTGTGAGTCCTCAAACCGACATATGAAAGCAGATGTTTCTGTCACCTGTCCCAGGGTTACCCACAGGTGTGACTCACACCTGTCCAGCTTCACTTTCATTGGCTGTCTGTGTGGTTCAAACTCAGTGTTTCCATTCAAAGTAAGATCAGCAGCTGCTTGCAGTTTGTTCACAGGTCCAGGAGAGGGCACTCTCATTCCACTCTACATATTGACCAACCTGCTAAAACAAACTTTTATTTATTTCATTAATTTAATTCTGACTGACTCTCTTTCCCATGATGCACCACTACTACCAGTTCTGTGGTTTTTCCATCTGCCAAACCCCACTGTACACTCTCGTTTACCTGTCCAAGTGTGGAGGCAGCAGTAAATACAGATGTTCAGTCAGACCCTCAGTTTAAATAAAGTTTGTGTTACCATATTCTGATATGAGTATCACCTGAAACGTACAGGTACTGGTTTTGTACTCTAAGTATTTTTGCCCCTTTATTCAAGTAAAGTTGTACTTGTCCCTTAAATACCGTAGTGTGTACCTGTGCCACCTCAGGCTGTAACACACCTAGACATGATGTATTTACCGTAATTGTCGGGCTATAAGCCGCTACTTTTTGCACAAGCTTTGAACCCTGCGGCTTTTAGTCAGGTGCGGCTTTTCTATGGATTGTCCATGATTTTTGTGATATCGTAAGGTGATTTGTTTTGTTTGTTCCGCTGTTGTACGGCACTACGTTGCCTGGCAGAAGGGCATGTGATCAGACACACAGTATCGGGGTTCAAGAGTGGTATGTTGGTCACATGTCCGTCCGCCAGGCAACATAGTGCCGTACAAGTAGCGCGAAAAACAAACTTCAAAGTAGCGCTACGCGTTCAGCGGGAGGCGTGGATGACGAGCAGCGATAAACTTGCGAAAAGCAAGTTATGCTCAACTCCACTGGTGGATTCTGACAGCGTGGAAAAGTGTGAAAACATCCACGATCACCTACGGATTTCGAAGGGCTGGACTGCTGCATGATGGAGAGGACACCGCCACGGCCCTTCTGAGGGTGTTCGACTCTGACACTGGTTTTGAAAGTGACAACGAAGGAAAGGAGCCGAGAGTGGATGACGAAGCCATCCTGAGCCTGTTCGTTTCCGACACTGGAGAAGAGGACTTTGGTGGTTTTAGTGCGCGGGAAGAAGAGAAAGATGGTGGTGAATGACTGACTTTTCTTCTTGTTAAAGCCGTGTCGCTGCACCTGAGCCTAAAAGGTAGTCCGAATCTATTTTTCTGGTGTGCTGTAGGTTATTGTTATGTACTACATTTGTTACTCATTTATGAAGCACAGTACATGTTTCGTACTTGTAATTACCGCTACTTGTACATATACCTAAAAAGTTATGCAAATATGTACCCGTAACTTGTTTTTCAAAATATTAATAAAAGGGGTGTGTCTCCAAACAGCCATCTCTTTCCTGACAATTCCCTTTGTGCATATTCTCTTACATATGATAAGTCAACATTGAAACACCTGCGGCTTTTAGTCAGGTGCGGCTAATGTATGTACAAAACAGGATTTCCCCCTGATTTTAGCTTGTGCGGCTAATATTCAGGTGCGCTTTGTAGTCCGGGAAATACGGTAACTGGTTTGTGTTTGATGTGTGTGATGTTCACAGGTTGACTTGCAGCAAATAAACAAGGACGACTGTGCCACAGGGAAATTTATATTGAAAACTTTATAAAGCAGTGACATTACAGAAACACCTGAGCTCAGTGAAATCATTAAAAAATGATTGGCTCTTCTTCTCCTTTAATTTGGGATTTTGTGTGAACTTGTCAATGGGTCTAGAGTTTGAAGCAGGACAGGAAGTAGCTGTTCCTCAGCACACGGAGCAGCTTCCCCGTCCTCTGGCTGAACTCGTACATGTATGGTCTACTGTACAGGTAGAAGAAACCTGCGGGACACACGTCACCTGTTTGTTCTGCATTACAGCTCAAAGACCCTGAAAACAGCTGGACAGATGCTCACCTCTGTACAACAGAGCCTCTGTCACTCCGGAGCTCATTTCCAGGAAGGTGTCATCCACTTGTTTGGGGTTTCCGTCGTCCATGTCCACCCTGGCCTCGTCACAGCTGGAAGAGAAATGGGATTAGGCAAGATATTCCCCAGGTGTGACCTGAACATACCTGTAGTAACTGCTGCCTACAAAGAAAAGAGTCTTCCTGGTCTGTGGGTCATTTGGGGGCGGCATCCTTTTCCACTGCTGTGGGTAGACCAAAGCTGGGTATGGATTTAGGATACCCGGTCACGAGGTCATAGCCGCTGAACGCCCAGACGCAGCAGCCTGCAAACAGATGTAAAGAGGATTTCATCGCGGACCTGTGTGAGGGAGGGATGAAGCGTGCTTCAGCAGATGGACACAGACCTTTAAAAAGAAGGACTCGGTCTGACTGTGGGCTCTCGTATGCAGCGTCGATGATAACTGATGCGTCGGGCCAGAAGTTTGTGATGACAGCCTGCTGAGGGGTCACAAGCTGAGGGTGGCTACACCAGAAGAACCTGATCACACACAAATGATCATCTCAGCAACACCATGGAGAAAAACGCTCCACATGGATTTGTTTTACTTTCCTGCCCTTGAAGAAGAGCATCTCTCCTCGCAGTCCAAAACCAGGGTCAAGTCGCAGGCGTCGGGCTTGACGGGCGCCCTAGGGGTCATCATTTGGACCTGGAGGTCATTTCATCAATGTGACATCACAGACAAGCTAGTGCACAAACTAGTGCACAAGTTCGCTTAATCAAATAATGACTCAACATTTGTAGGCCCATCTAGCTTCACAATGACAGAGCAAGTCTAAACTTTGTAATAAAATACCTTCAAGTTAGCCAAGGTTAAGTCACTCCATAATATGACCCCGAAAAAGTACAGTGTTTTTTAATTATTTATAGATAAATATAATTGATGGCATCCATTCAATAAAATTACAGGGAAATTATGCCCTTAGTTGTAGACTGTGTTGTAGAGTGTTACCACAAGTTTTGGTCAAATTGAAAGTTTTTCATAAAGGAAGAAGTGAAGACTCACTGTAAAGGGACTTGATACCTTTAAGATCCCAGGGCAGAACAAAGGTGTCCAGGTTACTGTATGAGTACATTGAATACATGAGAGCGCCAGGGTCATCAGAGTGAGACAAGCCCAGAGAGTGACCAAACTCGTGAGCAGCGACCATGAACAGGACGTAGCCTAGAGCAGAAACTCAGAACCACAGGTCACAGTTTAAGGTAGTCAGGCCACATCCTGAGCAGTAATCAGGAACAAAGTCACAGAGTCACCTGTGTTTGAGTGGAATGTGAAGGTTTCATCATCATCAATATGGGCATCTCCTCCAATCCCAAGTGCCTGGCCAAAGGCGTGGGGGAGATTGCCATCGGGGCCATCCAAGGGGCTGCCGTCACCATGACCTGTTGGAGGGTAATCAGGGTAGACTAAACACACACACCTAAGATTGCATTGGTCTTTATGGGATAATATTACTGTGTGCTTTGTGGACTCACCACTGCGGCTGAAGGAGATCATGATGTCAGCAATGCTGCTATAGATTCTTCTGAACCTCAGGGGCGTGACTTTGGCCCACACCTGCAGAGCTTTCTCTATGGAGTCATCCACCTTCGCCACAGACATGTCAGGTATATAGTACCTTTGCCAAACTTGCATCTTTCTGGGCTGAGATATCGGCACACAGTAAACTGAGTGCCAGGCTCAGCAGAGCACTCAGGCTCAAAATCTTCATGCTTCCTCATGTCTCAGGCTGGTGGTCGAGAAGCTCTTATATATGCTACAGGCTGGAGGAGCTGAGTGACTACCTGCTGTCACCGAGGAAGCGGTCCTTTTATGGATCACAGAGGAAGTCTGGTTTTGATCACATCACGCATACATATTGCCACATCGCTACCGCGGTTTATGGGGAAAATCTTCATGAGAAAAATCACATTAGGAAGTTCTCTACTTGGACAATCATCAGCCTTCAGTGAACTCTCCTGATTTTGTGTTCTCCACAGGAAATCAAAGTGTTGTTGATGGATTAGTGACTAGATTAGACCTCAGGGTGAAGTCAGAGTTACTCTTTTCCAAAGATACAATAAAAACTACTCAAATCTTCAAGGAAGAACACTTTCCTCTGACAATTTTTTTGACAGATTAGATTTACAGTTCGTATTTTTACGTTAGTTTTAGTTGGTTTCCAGGACAGGCTTCTGTTTACCAATCACGCCGTGTTACGATGTGTGAAATAATAACACAGCCATGTCTGAATCTTTGAAGAGCTACCCAGAAGTACCCGGAGGATGATTTGTCTGAGACCCCTGCAGGAAGGTGATTCCACTGATGGGGTGGTATAGGACACACTGAGGCTACGTCCACACTAATGCGTTTTTGTTTGAAAACGCATTGTTTTCTCTCCGTTTTGGCCTCTTGTCCACACTGAGACGGTGCTTTCCCCAAGGGAAAACACTCTCGAAAATGCATACATTTCAAAACGGAGCTGTCCCGTCGCAGTGTGGACACTCGAAAACACAGACTTTCTAAAACGATGACGCATTTTAGTCATGCTATAAACAAAGATAGCGGAGGGCATTATACAGCAGTTGTTTTGATTGCTCTCAATTTTGACAGCCCTAAAAGAGATTAAGATCAGTTTGTACATGCTCCAGATAGCTTTTCTTCAAATGTGAAGTTTAACCAAAAAATGTGGTTAAGCTCCAACACAGAGCTTAACCACTCTGTGACTGATAAGTTCAAGGAGTGTTTGTGCTCTCTAAGGCCCATTAATCATCTGAACTTTCTAACTTCATAACCGTAATTCTCTTTTTCCAAACCCTTCCATACATGAAGAGGGGGGAATTATTGACCGTGCAGCCCAGGATCTGTTCATATACCTGGCGGAGAAGACGAAGGAAAGTGATGTTGTGGATGTCACAGTGAAGGTTTCCTACATTGAGGTGTACAAGGAGGAACTACGAGACCTGTTGCAGCGGCAGACCACCCACAAAGAGCTTCATATCAGGGAAGATGAGAGGGGAAACACGGGTAATCAACTTTTTCTACCTTTACTTTACTTATATTTTAGTATTCAGAGTGGAAATAAAAAAGTAGAAACCATACACCTTCAGAGATGACAAACTGCGTCCTATATTTTCGACCATCCATCTGAGTATCATCCTATTGATAGACCGTTGTGATGTTATTAACACTTATGTATTTCAGGATAAAAAGTTTGAGAGAGCGCACTGGAGAAATCACAAGTACCGCAAAAGATATTATATACTGTGTAATCATTTACAGTCAGCGGCTCTGTGGTGCACCTACTTGTAATAATATGTAAAATTGTTTTTAGCTCATTTAATGAGTGAATGATAAATGATCCAGTGAGATTAGGCATTTTGTGTGAATGTCTGCCTACAGGGGAAGCAACAGTCTTGTTTCATTGACTAAAAAGTCTCTGTGTGATTCCAGTGGTGGTGGGAGCTGAAGAGGTTGTTATCACCTCAGCAGAGGAGCTGCTCAGCATTGTAAAGATGGGAAATGCTTTGCGGCACACCAGCACCACAGGAATGAACGAGCGCTCCAGTCGCTCTCATACCATCCTCACCCTTCAGGTCGTGTTATCCTGCCACAACAGCAAGAACTCTTCCTTTAAGTCTGTCCGCTCCTCTAAGCTCTGTCTGGTTGACCTGGCAGGCTCGGAACGTGCTAGAAAAACTGGGAACACCAGGACACAACTGAAAGAGTCTGCTCATATCAACACAGGCCTGTTTGCACTGTGCAACGTTATCCGTGCACTTTCAAACCGAAGTCAAAATCGGCACAGTAACAACTCCGGCAGTGCACACGTACCATACCGTAATCCCAAGATCACTCGACTCCTTCGTGACTCATTAGGAGGCACATAAAAGGAGCATTTTCCTAGAAATGTTGAACATGGTAGGCAATCATGATCCTGTGGTTAAAAGGAGACTGGAACAACAAGCCAAAAATGCTTTGTATACCAGTAAAACCATCCAGAATGAAATTGTTTCATGTTTGGCTGAAATGGTTGCTGAGGAGATCATGCGAGAAGTTAAAGACAGTGCACAATTTTCAGTCATTGTAGATGAGACTAAAGATGTCAGTAAATCAGAGCAAATTTCCACCCCAAAAAATCTTCTCTAGATCCGCCCCTGAGGAGGCAGCGCCCACACGCTAATGGTGGCGTGTGTAAGCCCCTCCCACCACTTTGTAGCTGAGACCCTGGCCGTCCTGCAGTTTGCATCCATTGCCCGATACGTTCAGAACCGTCCAAGTCCTTCTTTCAGGCAGCGGCTGCAGGAGAGACTCAGAGCTGTCAGTCACTCACCTCCAACTCGTATGGAGTGTTCAAAGGAGGAGGGAGACCATTTTGCTCCATTAAACCTCAGAGAAGAGCTAAAAAAAATGCCAGGTAACTATAAAAGATTTTAAAAGGGATGTTGCCATTAAGAGATCGCAAACACTTTGATTACAATCAATTGATAAAAAGTAAAGCAAAAAAACTCTGAGATTTTTATTTGGTTGCCTTGAAGTGTAAAAGATGGTTAGTGTCTCCAACATGTGGACATGCCTGACACATTAAACAACAACAAATGAGCTTGGTGTTTTATTTATATATTACTGTACCCTCTTAGATACCTGCTATTCAGAATAGGAGAAGTGTATTCAGACTGAAATCATTTCAAACTGCTGATGGAATTGCCGTTAAAGAACTGAAGTGTAATATGGATTTTTTTTTAAAAACCACAGATATAGCTAATGTAAACTAAGAATGACTGCATCCCGTTTAGATTTGAGGCTGTAGAAAGAAATAAAGCCATGGGTATATCATTGGTTATTCTTTTGTTTCCGTTACAAGTTGTCAACATTTTGTCTGGAACATCTTATCCTCTGAGAGCTTATGAGAAGATGATGTGAATAAACGCAGCATGGCTCAAATGGATCAAACTGTTTACATAGACAAAAGCCAAGTTGTACAATTTTATAGGCTTGCTATCCTATCCAGTTTCTCTTTTGTATGCTTAGGAAGCTCTCCACATAGACAAGCAACTGTTGGAGCAGAAAGATGCAGAACTGAGACGGGTAAAAGAGGAACTCGAGAAACTCCTTCAAGAGAAGAAAACTCACCTTATGTTGTTAGAGGAAGAAAAGCAGCGATCACGCATACAGGTGAGGAGGAGAACAGTGCAATAAAGAGCTGCTCTGTGATGCAGAAATCAGTATATTTTATTTACGGGGAAAAAATTAAAAGATGAATTTAATGCATGTCTGCTGTGTTATCATTTGTTCTTTAAATGTGCGCCTCTGTGCAAATGTTTAGACAGAACAACTGGTGAACCAGCAGATAATGATTGATCGCCTTCGTGGCGAACTCATGACCTTTCGGGGGACAGCCTCAGGGGCAACAGTGGAAGTGGGGGGGGTCTGAGTACTCAGGCAAGAGACCCCCCAGTGTCCCTCTGATCACACACAGCTGCATGTGGAGGCCTCCCAGGAAGGTAGGAAGCAGTGGGTAGTGTGTGGGTTAGGTTGATGTCCATAAGTGAGGGTTTTTTTTGTTGTTGTTGTTTTTGTTTGGTCTGTTATAATGGGGTTTTTTTTGTGACTTTTATTATCCGTGATCCTAAAAAGTGTGCCTATAGACTGGAGAGGGTAATGGCAGCTTTTAAAATCCATGGCCAACTTGTGCTGGCTGAAATCGAGGAAAAAGATGACGTGTACTGCCCGCTCTTAAGTGGGTCTGGGTGAGTGAAGCTTTTTGTTAGTGTAAAGCTTTTTAATGACATATTTAATCCATGATATATCTTATATAGCATGTCTCAGTTTTTCTACATGAAGAAAAATATAGAAAAGGTTCTGGTAGACAGGTGATGTATTTATGGAGATGTCAGGAACAGTTTCTGTAGTAGACCTCCTGATATCCATAAATAATTGTGTCCTTTCTGCAATTTTCTGTTTCACAGGGAAACAAGAAAGGCAAGTAAGGATCAGAGGCAGATGGAAAATGCCTGAAAACAAAATGAAATAAACAAATGAAGAAACCCCTGAAGAATATTCCCACTATTGATCGAAATCAGGGTTCTTTTTTTATTTTATTTTTAAATTCTTAGACTCCTGATCAGCCTGTAATGCATGCCCTCCCTAAACACACACACACGCACACACACACACACACACACACACACACACACACACACACACACACACACACACACACACACACACACACACACACTAACAGAAAAAGCTAGATTTGGTACGATATGTTACACAATTAAATAAGATTTACAAGAGGCTTTCTGAAATATCGACAAACGTTCTAAGCTTGTGTTAAAGTAGCTGCTTGGCAAATCAAATAAATATGGGAACATTTCTGGCTATTTGTTTTTTCTGTCATGGAAACAACAAATTCAATCTTTCTATCAGAACTACATCTTTTTGGTGTAGTCACAACATTTTGGTGTCAGTGAGACAGTGGCAACATGATAGAGGTGTTTTTGATGCAGATTTGTTGTTGTTTTTCATGAATTCTTTTTATGTATAGTAATGATTTAGCACGTAGACAGTGGCTGTGCTCTGCTATGGAACGATCTGTGGAAAATCATCAGAGGACTCCGTGCAGTCCTGTGATTTAGTAGCTTAAAGAAGCACTTTTTGCAGCAGTAACTTGAAGTAATACTTTTCCATGTGACTTTGTCAGTCTCTCACATTGTTGTGGAGAAATTGTGTTCCACTCCTCTTTACAGCTTCACTTTATTGAGTTCTGTGTGCACTTGTTTGTGCACAGTTTTCTTAAGTTCATTATACAGTATTTAGTCAGCTTGAACCACCTTGATTCTTTTCTTTTCCAACTATTCAGCTGTAGATTTTCTGAGGGACTCATATTTGACTCTAGAATACTTTGGTTTACAGAGAAGTTCATGGTCGATGTGATGAATGCAAAGTACCCATGAAGGTGATGTCCAGGTGAAAATAAGTCCAATTCATCACCCCTCTGCCACTGTTGATATGAGGTGTTTGTCCTGATATGCTTGTGTGTGCATTATTAAATTATAACATCTCCACTTTGGTGTGGTGTGTCAAAAGGATATTGTTCAAAAAGTTTTGTGGTTTATTTAAATGCCTAAGCTGTGCTGCCATGACCTTTTTATAGAGAAGAGGTTTTCTCCTGGCAGCCCTTGCAAATAAGAAAACCAACAGGCTCAACTGTGTGTCTCAGACAGTGTTAATGGAGCGTGTTGTTTTGTACACGTTTCAGTGATTTAGGTCTGTGGTTGGAGTGCACAGCCAGTGTTGCATGCTGACAAACTATTAATTGTTACCACCTGTGCCTATTAGGGATTAGGTCCAGGTAGTGTTTTGTGGATGGCTGCGCCGACATGTGCATTAGAACTGCTGAGGAAAGCCTTGTGCTAAATTGCATTTGTTTTTTTCTTATTATCTAGTAATATTAAAGATTTTATACATGAAATTGTGAGTGCTGAAGTTCTTATTCATAAGTTAATACTTCCAAACAAGTTATATTTGTTCAGTCTTCTTCTAACTGTACTGTCATGAACTTAAACATTGAATTTGTTAACCGAAGTCTGCAGAATCTGAAGGTTTTGAGCTTTTGGCAGTTTCTCTGAGCACTGCACAGTCTGAACTGGAAATCCACTCTTGGAAAGACTGTTGCATTGTTTTAACACAAACTGTGAAAACTTCTGCTTTTACACTTCCAGATAATCAGTAAATCAAGTCCATTTGATTAGTATCTGGCTGCTACTTAGTCACATAATTCCTGTGGAAGCAGAAAGGGTGTATTTAATGTGACGTCAACGTCAAATTGGTTTTTTATTTGTTTATTAATTCATTAATTTATGTTCGTGTTGCTGTGTGTGTTTCTGTGTTGTTCACAACATTAGAGTTCAGCTTTGATTGCAATTTGTTTGTAGGATTATTCAATTATTTTGTGTTTTCTAACATGTTAGCATTATAGTTACTGTAGGAAAAGAATTAATATACATGTTGTTCCATGGTTTACTGGTGTTGAGCTTCCGCTATACCCCCTGTTTCTGGTTTATTTGTTAGTTTATTTTAACTGGTGGTTTCTTCTTTAATTGGATGTAATTGTTATTCGTTTTTGGTTTTCGTTTCAATTAATAAGTGCTGTATTGGAATGACATTTTTATTACCGTTTGTTTTCACTTTCCTATTACTTAGTGTTCCTAATGTGTTAAAGCAGATCTCCTCCCACCTGTTTCCATTTGGCCATTATCCTTTTTTTGTATTATTTTTGAATTACAACATTTTTGAAATTTGACGCTTGAAAATGGCATATTATCAGTGTTATTGTTCTTGTACAAGTTATTCAGCAGTTCTTGGAGACTGTTTGGGATATGATGTGCCACATTTAACCCTTCTTGATGATGCCCAACAAGTTTGAAGCAGAAATATTGTTTCAGTGACAAGTTATAGGCCACAACCACTTTTTGGCAGCTTGAAAATGGCATATTATCAGTGTTATTGTTCTTGTACAAGTTATTTAGCAGTTCTTGGAGACTGTTTGGGATATAATGTGCCACATTTAACCCTTCTGGGTGATATCCAACAATTTTGAAGCAGAAATATTGCTTTTAGTGTTGTCAATCCACATTGCTGGCATTGCATCTTTCAACATGTTTGTAGGTGGATTTGAATGCACCAGGTGTAAGTGCAGCCACTCAGCCTCTACTCAATGTGATCATAGAAGCAGGTGCAGATGTGTGTCACAAGTTAATCTAGTAGTAGGCTGTGGTTCTTGGCCACAGGTGGCAGCAGTGGACTCACCTCCATTGGAGACTGCTCCAGCTGCTATGTGGTAGTCAGTAGATGGATTCCAAATTGAAGATCATATGCAAGTTTTGGGGACTGTTTATTACTAATCACTGTGTAACTGCTGTAAATTCACAGTAACTGCCATCTCCTTACAAATGTTTATTGGATTAACCACACTTATACAGACTGTATAGAACTACCAACTCTAAAATGTTTGTTTGCAGAGAAAAGATACAGACAGACGATGCTTACAGGATGTGATGTGACAACACTAATGAAATATTGATGTGTCATTTTTGTTCAAGACGTTTTTCTTATGGGCAAAAATATTAAGATCATGATGAACAGGGGTGGTGATTCCTATGACTTTGTGTATATAATTTGGAATTTTTTACAGATGTGGTCCAAAATAGATACATGATATCATATCATTCATTTCAAAGGTTTATTTGCATGGCTGTCTTTGTGGTGTCCCAGAAACGATGTGGGCTTCATAGATAATTGGCAAACCTTCTGGAGGAAACCTGGTCTTGTTAGGAGAGACGGCATCCATCCCACTTTGGATGGAGCAGCTCTCATTTCTAGAAATATGGACAAATTTATTAAACCCCCCAAAAAATGACTATCCAGAGTTGGGACCAGGAAGCAGAGTTGCAGTCTTACACGCCTCTCTGCAGCTTCTCTCCTCCTGCTACCCCCCCAAAAACCCATCTCCATAAAGACTGTGTCAGCTCCCAAACAGACAAAAAACAAACTAAAAACCAGCAACAAACAACTTAAACATAAACAATTACAAAGAAAGAACAATACAGTATCCACATCTGAACCAAAGAGTAAAACAGTGAAATGTGGATTATTAAATATTAGATCTCTCTCCTCCAAGTCTCTGTTAGTACATGACTTAATAATTGATCAACAAATTGATTTACTCTGCCTTACAGAAACCTGGTTGCAGCAGGATGATTATGTTAGTTTAAATGAATCAACACCCCCGAGTCATTCTAACTACCAGAAACCTCGAAGCACAGGCCGAGGGGGCGGTGTGGCAGCAATTTTTCACACCAGCCTATTAATTAATGAAAGACCAAGACAGACTTTTAATTCATTTGAAAGCCTGATGCTTAGCCTCGTCCACCCCAGCTGTAAAACTCAGAAACCAGTCTTACTTGTTATCATCTATCGTCCACCTGGGCCTTACACAGAGTTTCTGTCTGATTTCTCAGACTTTATATCTAATTTAGTTCTGAGCTCAGATAAAATAATTATTGTGGGTGATTTTAACATCCATGTAGATGCTAAGAATGACAGCCTCAACATGGCATTTAATCTGTTATTAGACTCAATTGGTTTCTCTCAAAATGTAAAAGAACCCACCCACCACTTTAATCACACTCTAGATCTTGTTTTAACATATGGCATAGAAACTGAACATTTAACAGTGTTTCCTGAAAACCCTCTCCTGTCTGATCATTTCCTGATAACATTTACATTTACAATAATTGATTACACAGCAGTGGAGAGTAGACTTTATCACAGTAGATGTCTTTCTGAAAGCGCTGTAACTAAGTTTAAGAATATAATCCACCCACTGTTATCATCTTCAATGCCCTGTACCAACACAGAGCAGAGCAGCTATCTGAACGCTACCCCAACAGAGGTCGATTATCTTGTTAATAATTTCACCTCCTCACTACGTACGACTCTGGATACTGTAGCTCCTGTGAAAACTAAGGTCTCTAATCAGAAGTACCTGACTCCGTGGTATGATTCTCAAACACGTACCCTAAAGCAGATGACTCGTAATCTGGAGAGGAAATGGCGTGTCACAAATTTAGAGGATCATCATTTAGCCTGGAGAAATAGTTTGCTGCTTTATAAGAAAGCCCTCCGCAAAGCCAGAGCATCTTACTATTCATCACTGATTGAAGAAAATAAGAACAACCCCAGGTTTCTCTTCAGCACTGTAGCCAGACTGACAAAAAGTCAGAGCTCTGTTGAGCCAACAATCCCTTTAACGTTAACTAGTAATGACTTCATGAACTTCTTCACAAATAAAATTTTAATCATTAGAGAAAAAATTACCAATAATCATCCCACAGATGTAATATTATCTACAGCTACTCTTAGTACCATTGATGTTAAGTTAGACTCTTTTTCTCTAATTGATCTTTCTGAGTTAACTTCAATAATTACTTCCTCCAAACCATCAACGTGTCTTTTAGAAAAACTGCTCAAAGAAGTCCTGCCATTAATTAATTCTTCGATCTTAAATATGATCAACCTATCTCTAATAATCGGCTATGTACCACAGGCCTTCAAGCTGGCTGTAGTTAAACCTTTACTCAAAAAGCATCTCTAGACCCAGCAGTCTTAGCTAATTATAGGCCAATCTCCAACCTTCCTTTCATATCAAACATCCTTGAAAGAGTAGTTGTCAAACAGCTAACAGATCATCTGCAGAGGAATGGCTTATTTGAAGAGTTTCAGTCAGGTTTCAGAGCTCATCACAGCACAGAAACAGCTTTAGTGAAGGTTACAAATGATCTTCTTATGGCCTCTGACAGTGGACTCATCTCTGTGCTTGTCCTGCTAGACCTCAGTGCAGCGTTCGATACTGTCGACCATAATATCCTATTAGAGCGATTAGAACATGCTGTAGGTATTACAGGTACTGCACTGCAGTGGTTTGTATCATATCTATCTAATAGACTCCAGTTTGTGCATGTAAATGGAGAGTCCTCTTCACACACTGAGGTTAATTATGGAGTTCCACAGGGTTCAGTGCTAGGACCAATTCTGTTTACATTATACATGCTTCCCTTAGGCAGCATCATTAGAAGACATAGCATACATTTACACTGCTATGCAGATGACACCCAGCTCTATCTGTCCATGAAGCCAGATAACACACACCAATGAGTTAAACTGCAGGAATGTCTTAAAGACATAAAGACCTGGATGGCCGCTAACTTTCTGCTTCTTAATTCAGATCAAACTGAGGTTATTGTACTCGGCCCTGAAAAGCCTAGAAATATGGTATCTAACCAGATTCTTACTCTGGATGGCATTACCTTGGCCTCCAGTAACGCTGTGAGGAACCTTGGAGTCATTTTTGACCAGGACATGTCCTTCAATGCACATATTAAACAAATATGTAAGACTGCGTTCTTCCATTTGCGCAACATCTCTAAAGTTAGAAATATCCTGTCTCAGAGTGACGCTGAAAAACTAGTTCATGCATTTACTGTATTACTTCCAGGCTGGACGACTGTAATTCATTATTATCAGGAAGTCCTAAAAACTCCCTGAAAAGCCTTCAGCTAATCCAAAATGCTGCAGCAAGAGTCCTGACAGGGACTAGAAAGAGAGAGCATATTTCTCCCTTTTTGGCTTCCCTTTATTGGCTTCCTGTTAAATCCAGAATTGAATTCAAAAAACCACAGTTTGCTCGAGGACGAACAAGCAGGGTTGGGTAAGTTACTTAAAATGAGTAACTTAGTTACATTACTAGTTACTTCCATCAAAAGTAACTCAGTTACTTCAAGTTACTCGTTACTTTCAAAGTAACTAGTTACCAGGGAAAGTAACTTTGGTTTTACTCAGACTTCTCTTGTTAATGTGTTGCTTCCATAACTTTGCCAGTCTTCTGGCTTGCTTACTTGCCACAAGTGCACTGTGCCACCTACCAATAGAAAGGAAAAGATAATGTGCATATTTCCACGAGAGAAATCCCACGCCTGGACCGTCGTTGACCGCCGCCATGATTCTAGCCTACGTCACAGCGTCATGTGCGCTTTTTACATCCAACACAAAAACTGCAGTCGTGGTGCTTTGATTGTACTCAGAACTCAGAAATTCTGCCTTCTGAATAGGAAGATGTACTGTACTTAAGAGAGTAAAAAGAGGTTAGTTTATTTTGGAGTAGAGCTCCATTTATTATGAAAATTTTAGAGGTTTGTGGGTGGCTCTTAAAAGAGCCGTTGTGGGGAAGTCACTCAGACTTCAAACAGGCTACTCCTTTGGTTGCCAAGACACAGCTCCCTCTGCCGAGAAGTGAGCCATGAATTTCTCCCTCACCAGGACAGCCTCTCTGGAGGAGTTGTTTGCTGCCATACGACCCAGACCTTGCAATGGCTCCACCACAGCAGGTGCCACACCCCTCACAGCAGGTGCCACACCCCTCACAGCAGGTGCCCCTCTTGTCCGGAAGTGATGCTCTGCATCCACAACCGCAAGGAGAACAATGGAAAAAGTTTCCTTGTAGTTGTGGAACATGGATCCTGAGTTGGGGGGTGCCTTCGTCTGGATGTGCTTCCCATCCAGAGCTCCACAGCAGAGAGGGAAGTTCCAGCGCTCCTGGAATCCCTCTGCGATGGACCGCCAGTCTTCAGTTGAAGGCACAGCCATGAAATCCACTAGACAGTCCCAGATGGCTGTCGCTACCTGGGGGATGATCTGGCTTACCGTGGACACACCGACTCGAAAACTGAATGCGATGGTCCTGAAGGAGTCCCCGGTGGCAAGGAACCTGGACAAAATTCTTTAAAATGAGTATTATGTGTACTGCAGTTACAAAATACATTATTGAAATTCAAAAATTACAAATTACAAAACATAAATCTTCCATAAAACATTTTGTAATTATAAGGATAATTACATGATATATATATTAGATATAATCTAAAACAGTCTGCGGTGATTATATACAAATATTCAACTATCCCAGAATTAAACCAGGTCTAAATAAAAAAAGGAGTGAGTATCACTACAAAGATTAACCCACAGTGGTCCTAATACCAGTTTGATATCAGCAAACACCGAGAGCATACACTGATAGACACCACAGCCATGCTGTCATTGCAAACACAGATAACAGCATAAATCGAATTAAATCGGGACTTGATGAGAGCTTCTGAGTATCACTAGAAATATTATAAACAGTCATCTCCGTACCACAGTTTGCTTTCAGTAAACGCTGACAGCATTCACTGTTAGCATAGCACATCCATGTTAGCAGTGTATAAATGGATAGTTTAGCATATATTAGCACAGGTATCAACAAAGGACTACCGTATTAAACACTTTTACTAACCTCAGGCAGATGGACAGGCGCTCTGCAGGTGCGATTGAGCGCCTGTAGTTGGTGTCTAGGCGGGCGATGCTGGGACTGACGCGGGAAAGCAGGTCCTCAAACTGGCCGAGTGACAGCTCCTGGAGCAAATGGTGAAACTCACCAAACTGCTCACGCGTCTGGAGGACCTGATGGACCCAGGTACGGCGAGGATGTCTTTTACGCCGCTGCTCTGCTCTCCACAGTAAATAGAGAAGGGAGACTCTCTCTTCAAGCGCTAGCTCGACAGCTGCCATCTTGCAAAGATTCCGTCTGGCACAACTTCCTCACACATTCCTCCCACATTTCCGGTCGCGTTTGTAACATGTTGACCTATGTTTGTATCAGCCACGAGATGGCACTGTGTTGCTGCAAGGTGTGTAATTCACTGGCGAGCAAGAAGCCCCAGAAAAAAAAATGAGAATAGGAAATAAAGTGGGAATCGGAGCAGAGATTGGTGTGTGCGTGCATTTAATAAGAAGCTCGGTATACAGACAAGGATAACGCATGGTGTCAGAGTAGCGGTTTTCTACGCAATCCCTCGCCATCGGACAGCGCAGACATGGAGGCTTACGGCGTTCCCACACCGCGCATGGATTGGGACTCTAGCAACCTGCCCGAGGCATGGCGGCGTTTCAAGCAGCACGCCGAGCTAATGTTCGCTGGTCCTCTTCGGGGGAAGGAGGAGGCAGACAAGTGCAGCTACCTTCTTCTATGGGTCGGTGAGAAAGGACGGGACGTCTACAACACGTGGACACTCACCGCAGACGACTCCCGAAAGCTTCAGACGTACTACGATAAGTACACTGATTACATCATACCTAAAGCTAACCCAATCTACGCCAGATATAAGTTCCATGAAAAGATGCAGGGTGAAAATGAGGCGTTTGAACAGTTTATTACGGAACTGAAACTGCTTGCTAAAGACTGTGGGTACCCAAATACAGATGAAATGGTCAGGGATCGCATGGTATTTGCCACTAACTCGCCACACGTCCGAGAAAAGCTACTCAGCCAAGGCGCAGAGCTCACGCTAGAGAAAGCACGATCACACGAGCTAGCAAAGCAACAGCTAAAATCTATGGGTCACTCCAGGGGCCAAGAAACTGTGCACGCCATCGGCAGGAAACCGCACAGACAAGAAAATCAAACAAGAAGCGTGAAACCAAAAGAACACGCTAATGCAACACTAAAAACGTGCAGCTATTGTGCCGGACAACAGAGTAATAAAGACACCTGCCCAGCAAAAGGGAAGCAATGTGCAAAATGCAAGAAAATGAACCATTTTGCAAGAGCATGCAGGTCAAGACTCTCTTCGCAGACAAAAGCCCACCTCAAATCAGTACACACTGTGAGAGAGAACATAGAAATGATAACTAAGGACACAGATGAGGAGCAAGACTGTTTCTACATTGATAGCATCACCATAGAAAATGAAGGAAGAAATGATGAGCAAGCATATGCAGACATGCAACTCGGTTCCCCCCCACAGACAGTGAGGTTTAAAGTTGACACTGGGGCGCAAGCAAACACAATTCCAGCCAACATGTTCCAGACACTCTTCCCACATGTGGAAGGGAAATGCCAGCGAAAATGCAAACATGAAGACAAAACCTGCACGTTGGAATTCCATGTTGTTAACACAAGCGCCCCACCTGTATTAGCAATGAAAGCTTGCCGTGACCTTAACCTGGTAAGCATCGTGATGGCAGTGACGGGGGAAAGAGACAAGACAACCAACAGTTCACAGGCAATACTAGACGAGTATGCTGACGTATTTAAAGGGATAGGAGAATTTCCTGGTGAATGCAGTTTCCATGTAAACCCAGACGTTGCACCCACAGTCAGCCCACCTCGTCGGATTCCTATCGCTCTGCGAGCCCGACTCAAAGACGAGCTCGACAACATGGAAAGGAATCAAATCATATGCAAGGTCACAGATCCTACGGACTGGGTGAATGCACTTGTTGTCGTGGAAAAACCCAAGACAGGCAGACTCAGAGTATGTCTGGACCCCAGACCCCTCAACAAGGCTATACAAAGACCCCATTACCCTCTACCCACCTTGGAGGATGTCACCACAAAACTTGCTGGGGCCAAGTATTTCAGTGTTTTGGACGCCAGATCAGGCTACTGGGCCATTAAGCTAAGCCATGAATCATCTCTGTTAACCACATTTAATACTGTGTTTGGCAGGTACCGCTTCCTCAGGCTGCCATTCGGCATAATCTCAGCCCAGGATGAGTTCCAGCGACGCGTGGATGAGACCTACGAGGGCCTGAGGGGCGTGGCAGCCATTGTGGACGACGTATTGGTCTTCGGAGAAACCAAACAGGAGCATGATGACTACCTGAGGGCCATGCTGCAGCGCAGCAGGGAGAGCGGTGTAAAACTGAACCCTGACAAGTGCACCATCTGCGTCAAAGAGGTCAGTTACTTCGGTCACACATTGTCACACGAAGGACTAAAACCAGATCCACAAAAAGTAAAAGCAGTCCAAGACATGGCGCCCCCACAGAACAGGGCAGAACTGGAAACAGTGCTGGGGATGGTTAATTATTTAGCAAGATTTGCCCCACACCTGTCAGAGATAAACGCACCGCTCTGCCAGCTGTTAAAGCAGGACAGTGAGTTTGTATGGGACAAGAACCATGACAGATCCTTTCAATGAATGAAGGACCTGATCACTAGAGAACCAGGCCCAGTTCTCTCCTTCTTCAACCCCAAGAAAGCGCTACGACTCCAGGTCGATGCATCCAAAAGTGGCCCCAGTGCTGTGATGCTGCAGGACGGCAAGCCAGTCGCCTACGCATCCAAGTCACTTATCAGCACTGAGCAGAACTATGCCCAAATAGAAAAAGAGCTGTATGCTGTTCTCTTTGGCTGCAAGCGGTTCCACGAGTACATGTACGGTCGACATGTAACCATTGAATCGGACCACAAGCCACTTGAGTCCATACTCAAAAACCCACTAGCATCAGCACCACCACGGCTACAGAGGATGATACTACAGCTGCAAAAGTACGACATCAGCATCATCCACAAACCAGGGAAAGACATCCCGGTAGCCGACACGCTTTCCCGGAAATCCATAGAGTTCCACGATAAATCACTATGTGACGGGATGGATGCGCAGATCCACTCAGTCCTCAGCAACATGCCTGTCAGTGATCAGAGACTCTCAGAGATAAGAAACGAAACAGCCCAGGATCCTCAGCTCAACACTCGGAGAAGGACCACATTGAGTGGATGGCTGGATAAAAGGTCTCAATGTCCGCCTGACATCCAGGAGTTTTGGAACCACAGGGATGAGATCTCACTGATAGACGGGATCATGTTTAAAGGAGAGAAAATGATCATCCCAAAAAGGCTCAGAAAGGACATGATAGATCGGATTCATTCCAGCCATATGGGCATAGAAAAGAGTAAAAACAGAGCCAGAGACCTTCTGTTTTGGCCAGGCATGGGAAAGCAGATTGAGGAAGCAGTCGGAGCCTGCAGCACATGCCAGGAGAGACAAGCTGCTAACCCCAAGGAACCGCTGTTGTCACATGCAATACCAGAATGACCGTGGCAGGTCATAGCCACCGATCTGTTCACTTGGAACTCGGAAGACTACATCATCATCGTAGATTACTACAGTAGATTCTTCGAGTTGGAAAGACTGCACAGCTGCACTGCAGAAGCAGTGATCCACAAACTAAAGTCAGCCATGGCTAGGTATGGTATTCCAGAGTCAGTGATTAGTGATAACGGCCCGTGCTATGCTTCAAGTAAGTTCCAACAGTTCGCAAAGTCATGGAGTTTCACCCACACCACTACTAGCCCCCATTACCCACAGAGCAACGGCCTAGCCGAGAAAACGGTCCAGACAGCAAAAAAACTTCTGGACAAGGCCAAAGCTGAACATAAGGATCCCTACTTGAGCCTATTAGAATACCGGAACACCCCTGTGGACAACTTAAAGTCACCTGCACAACTACTCATGAGCCGGAGACTCCACTCCATCCTCCCTGCAACACCAAAACAGCTGGAACCCCAAGTAGTTTGCCAGCAAACAGTGCGTGAAAGGAGAGAAGCCTGCCAGCAGCGCCAGCAGACTCATTTCAACAGAGCCGCCCGACCTCTGCCTCAACTATATCCTGGCACACCGGTCCGGTTCCGGCAACAAGCTGGTTCCTGGAAACCAGCTGCAGTCACAAGTTGTGCCGACACGTCCAGAAGCTACAACATAACCACAGATACAGGACAAGTTTATCGCCGTAACCGCCGACACCTCCGTGAAGGCAGAAACAGCGTAGGAGGTGAGGAGTTCATTCAAACAACAGTCAACAGCGATGACAGCTCTGTGGTTTCTCAGCCCCCGCCTGTGGAGCCCCCTGATAAAGACATTACAACACCCGGATACACGACTCGATATGGGCGTGTTACTAAACCAAGACAGGTCTTGGACCTGTAATATTGTAAAGGTAAAGGGTGCAGGCGGATCGCTGCCCTAAAAAAAAAAGAAAAAAAAAAGGGGGGGCTGTTTACATGTTTGTTGTTCCAATGATGTCACTAAATGCATCTGTATATTATGGTTATGATGTAGCGAGTATTGAGTCGAATGCTATGATAGTAATTGATGTTGCTCAGGATGTTATTCCTGTAATTTCAGTTGCCTTAGAAATTTTACAAGCCTGAGTTGTTTTGTTGTTGTTGTTTTTTTTAAGAAGGGAGATGTAACATGTTGACCTATGTTTGTATCAGCCACGAGATGGCACTGTGTTGCTGCAAGGTGTGTAATTCACTGGCGAGCAAGAAGCCCCAGAAAAAAAAAAGAGAATAGGAAATAAAGTGGGAATCGGAGCAGAGATCGGTGTGTGCGTGCATTTAATAAGACAAGGATAACGCAGCGTTGAGACGCGAATGTGCACGCGTCAAATTAGGGGCATTTGGGGTGTTTTGTTCACGTCCATCGCGTTTGGTGTGAACACACCGTTACACGCCTCTCTGCAGCTTCTCTCCTCCTGCTAAAAAACCCATCTCCATAGAGACTGTGTCAGCTCCCAAACAGACAAAAAACTAACTAAAAACCAGCAACAAACAACTTAAACATAAACAATTACAAAGAAAGAACAATACAGTATCCACATCTGAAACAAAGAGTAAAACAGTGAAATGTGGATTATTAAATATTAGGTCTCTCTCCTCCAAGTCTCTGTTAGTACATGACTTAATAATTGATCAACAAATTGATCTACTCTGCCTTACAGAAACCTGGTTGCAGCAGGATGATTATGTTAGTTTAAATGAATCAACTTGTCTTTCTGAAAGTTCTGTAACTAAGTTTAAAAATATAATCCACCCACTGTTATCATCTTCAATGCCCTGTACCAACACAGGGCAGAGCAGCTATCTGAACGCTACTCCAACAGAGGTTGATTATCTTGTTAATAATTTCACCTCCTCACTACGTACGACTCTGGATACTGTAGCTCCTGTGAAAACTAAGGCCTCAAATCAGAAGTACCTGACTCCGTGGTATAATTCTCAAACACGTAGCCTAAAGCAGATGACTCGTAATCTGGAGAGGAAATGGCGTGTCACAAATTTAGAGGATCATCATTTAGCCTGGAGAAATAGTTTGTTGCTTTATAAGAAAGCCCTCCGCAAAGCCAGAACATCTTACTATTCATCACTTATTGAAGAAAATAAGAACAACCCCAGGTTTCTCTTCAGCTCTGTAGCCAGGCTGACAAACAGTCAGAGCTCTGTTGAGCCAACCATCCCTTTAACGTTAACTAGTAATGACTTCATGAACTTCTTCACAAATAAAATTTTTATCATTAGAGAAAAAATTACCAATAATCATCCCACAGATGTAATATTATCTACAGCTACTCTTAGTACCATTGATGTTAAGTTAGACTCTTTTTCTCTAATTGATCTTTCTGAGTTAACTTCAATAATTACTTCCTCCAAACCATCAACGTGTCTTTTAGACCCCATTCCTACAAAACTGCTCAAAGAAGTCCTGCCATTAATTAATGCTTCGATCTTAAATATGATCAACCTATCTCTAATGATCGGCTATGTACCACAGGCCTTCAAGCTGGCTGTAGTTAAACCTTTACTCAAAAAGCCATCTCTAGACCCAGCAGTCTTAGCTAATTATAGGCCAATCTCCAACCTTCCTTTCATATCAAACATCCTTGAAAGAGTAGTTGTCAAACAGCTAACAGATCATCTGCAGAGGAATGGTTTATTTGAAGAGTTTCAGTCAGGTTTCAGAGCTCATCACAGCACAGAAACAGCTTTAGTGAAGGTTACAAATGATCTTCTTATGGCCTCTGACAGTGGACTCATCTCTGTGCTTGTCCTGCTAGACCTCAGTGCAGCGTTCGATACTGTCGACCATAATATCAATCAATCAATCAATCAATCAATCAATCAATCAATCAATCAATCAATCAATCAATCAATCAATCAATCAATCAATCAATCAATCAATCTTTATTTATAAAGCACTTTTCATACAGAAAAAATGTAGCACAAAGTGCTTTATATAGTTAAAAGCAGCCCACCCCACCCTCCAACTCACTCCCCACACTCTCAATACACATATATCCCCCCACCCCCACACACACATACACACACGCGCACACTTAAAGAGTAAAAATTGGGCTGGGCTCGCATGAGCCAAGTGAGGAAACATTATAACAGAGAGCCGTCTGCACCGGGAGCCGGTCACAGACTGCAGCCTCCGGGCTGGGCACACAGCCGGAGGGAGGCAAAGGAGCCCCCCAACCAGACTGAGAGGACCCCAGAGACCCAGCAGCCACGGTCAATAACAGCCCCGGTGCAGAGAGCGCCCTCCGAGGAAACACTGGAGATATGACGCAATACGATGTATACAGGGTAAAATGATAAAATAAATTAGAACAGGATACAATATAAATATAAATATAAATAGAGTAAGAAGATTAAAAAATGAATAAGAATAAAATCAAGAAATATTAGGTAAATCCTAAATTAATAATAGAATAACAGGATAGAATAAATAAGCATAAAAATAAATAAACGCTAAGTAAAAGCTAAATTAAAAAGGTGGTCTTGAGCCTGTTCTTAAAAACATGTACGTTCTCTGCGGCCCTGAGCTCCTCCGGCAGGCTGTTCCACAGACGAGGACCATACCACTGAAAAGCTGCCTCTCCGTGAGTATGTGTCCTGACTTTAGGGACAATCAAAAGGCCAGTACCAGAGGACCTCAGGGTCCGCGAGGGTTCGTATGGTAAAAGCAGATCTGAGAGATAAGAAGGCCCAAGACCATTAAGACATTTAAAAACCAATAAAAGAACTTTAAAATCGATCCTGAAACACACGGGGAGCCAGTGCAGCGATTCTAAAACCGGTGTAATGTGGGCCCGCCCTCTGGTCTTCGTCAGCACACGAGCTGCCGAGTTTTGCAAGAGTTGTAAAGTTGAAATATTCTTCTTAGGAAGACCAGAGAGCAGGGCATTACAGTAATCAATGCGACTGGTAATAAAAGCATGCATCAGCATCTCCGTGTTGGCCCGAGAGAGAATAGGGCGACTCTGGCTATATTTTTTAGATGATAAAATCCAATTTTGGTTACATGTTTAACATGTGGGATAAAACCAAGCTCAGAGTCAAAAATAACACCCAGGTTTTTCACTTGTAGCGAAGGACATAGTGAAAATGCCTGTAATTTAGACAAGAGTTTCTCTCTCTGAGCCTCAGGACCGACAATTAAAACTTCAGTTTTGTCCTGGTTAAGCTGTAAAAAGTTTTCTGCCATCCAAGATCTTATATCCAAGATACAGTTAAAAAGGGCATCCATTGGTCTGGTGTCATCAGGAGACACGGAGATGTACAGCTGCGTGTCATCAGCGTAACTGTGGAAGTTCACTCCATGCCTCCTGATGACACTGCCGAGAGGCAACATATACAAATTAAAAAGTACAGGGCCTAGAACCGACCCTTGAGGCACACCACATGTCATTTTATGGATCTTAGAGGAGCATGTATCCATACTCACCATAAAAGATCTGTCAGAGAGATAGGAAGTGAACCAGTTGTGTACAGCACCAGAGAGGCCCACCATGTGTTTTAGTCTGTTTAAAAGAATAGCGTGGTCTACTGTATCAAAGGCTGCGCTTAGATCCAGTAGCACCAGGACTGAGAGCTTTTGGGCGTCCCAGTTACATCTAAGATCATTTAAAACCTTTAGGAGAGCCGTCTCTGTGCTGTGGTTCACCCTAAATCCAGACTGGAATATCTCCAGGATCTGTCTATCATTGAGAAAATCAGTAATCTGAGTAAAAACAAGTTTTTCTAAGACTTTACTTAAAAATGGTAAGTTGGATACAGGTCTGTAGTTATTAAAATCATTACAATCCAAATTGCTCTTCTTCAGAAGGGGCCTCACCACCGCCGTTTTAAAGGCAGCAGGGAAGACACCCAACTGAAGAGAGCAATTCATCATGTATAAAAGCTCAGCCTCAAAAAATCCATAAAGTGTTTTAAAGAGTGAAGAAGGAATTGGATCTAAAAGACATGTGGTGGGTCTCACTGTGGAGAAAACCTTCTGAAAGTTCTCAGCATTAACCAGGACAAAGCTGTCCAGTGTCTCCTCAGGTACAATCGAGCCCTCAGATGTGTTTACAATCATATCGCGATTAGATAAAATATCAGATCTGATGGCGCTGATCTTTCCCCTGAAGTGGTCTGCAAACTGCTCACAGAGCGAGTCTGTGGGGGTTCTTTTGGAGCTTTTAAAATCAGGGTTAAATAAATGATCTATGGTGGAAAAGAGGACCTTGGGATTATTTTTGTTAATACTGATTATTTTGGCGAAGTATGAATTTCTTGACTTCCTTAATGTATTATTGTACATTTTAAGTTGCTCGGAAAATATTTGATGGTTGATATTATTTTTATTTTTCCTCCATCTCCTTTCTGCTGCCCTGCAATTTCTTTTGAGTTTTTTGACTTCTTCGTTTCTCCAGGGTGATGCATGTTTTACGTTAATCTTTTTGGTGGTGAGTGGAGCAACGGAGTCAAGGCTTTTCTTCAGTTTGCTGTTAAAATAACTAAAAATCAAATCGCAGGGTGCAGGTAAAATCACAGGGGGGCATTTGACTAAAACCCTGGTAAAATTTGCAGCCACTTCAGAGGTTAGATAGCGCCTCCTCACAGTTCGCACCGAGGTCTTCCGCTGAATAAAACCGGTGATGTTAAAAAACACACAGTAGTGGTCAGAGACAGCCAAGTCAACAACAGAGGACACGCTGGTGGACAGCCCATGGGTGATGACCAGGTCCAGAGTGTGTCCTCTGTTGTGAGTCGGCTGCGTGACGTGCTGGATAAAATCCAAACAGTGAAGAATGTTTAAGAATTCTTTTGTTGCAGGGTCAGAAGGATTATCTATGTGCAGGTTAAAATCACCGGTTAAAATTATCATATTATACACTCAACAAAAATATAAACGCAACACCTTTGTTACTGCTCCCATTCCCCATGGGATGGACGTAGAGACCTAAAATTCATTCCAGATACACAATATAACCATCCCTCCCAAACAGTGGTCACAAATCAGTCCAAATGTGTGGTAGTGGGCACATCTGCTATATTGAGATAATCCATCCCACCTCACAGGTGTGCCACATCAGGATGCTGATCTGACATCATGAGTAGTGCACAGGTGTACCTCAGACTGCCCACAACAAAAGGCCACCCTGGAATGTGCAGTTTTTTGCGCTATTGGGGGTCTGGGGACCCAGAACCGGTCAGTATCTGGTGTGATCACCATTTGCCTCATGCAGTGCAACACATCGTTGCATGGAGTCTATCAGATTGTCAATTGTGGCCTGTGGAATGTTGGTCCACTCCACTTCAATGGCTGTGCGAGGTTGTTGGATATTCGTGGGAACTGGTACACGCTGTCGTATACGCCGGTCAAGCACATCCCGAACATGCTCAATGGGTGACATGTCCGGTGAGTATGCTGGCCATGCAAGAACTGGGACATTCTCAGCTGCCATCTGCCCTGAACAATGTGAACCATGATTCATCCGTGAAGCGCACACCTCTCCAACGTGCCAGACGCCATCGAATGTGAGCATTTGCCCACACAAGTCTGTTACGGCGACGAGCTGGAGTCAGGTCAAGACCCCGATGAGGACGACGGGCATGCAGTTGAGCGTCCCTGAGACGGTTTCTGACAGTTTGTGCAGAAATTGTTTGGTTGTGCAAACCAATTGTTCCAGCAGCTGTCTGGGTGGCTGGTCTCAGACGATCTTGGAGGTGAACCTGCTGGATGTGGAGGTCCTGGGCTGGTGTGGTTACACGAGGTCTGCGGTTGTGAGGCCGGTTGGATGTGCTGCCATATTCTCTGAAACGCCTGTGGAGACGGCTTATGGTTGAGAAATGAACATTCAATGCACGGGCGACAGATCTGGTTGACATTCCTGCTGTCAGCATGCCAATTGCACGCTCCCTCATTGCTTGTGGCATCTGTGGCATTTTGCTGTGAGACAAAACTGCACATTCCAGGGTGGCCTTTTGTTGTGGGCAGTCTGAGGTACACCTGTGCACTACTCATGATGTCAGATCAGCATCCTGATGTGGCACACCTGTGAGGTGGGATGGATTATCTCAATATAGCAGATGTGCCCACTACCACACATTTGGACTGATTTGTGACCACTGTTTGGGAGGGATGGTTATATTGTGTATCTGGAATGAATTTTAGGTCTCTACGTCCATCCCATGGGGAATGGGAGCAGTAACAAAAGTGTTGCGTTTATATTTTTGTTGAGTGTATTTTGAATGTATGTTTGTTAAAAATTCTGAGAATTCCTTGATAAAAGCAGCGCTGTCTTTAGGTGGTCTATAAATTGTGACAGATAAAACTGGAGGGCTGCTGAAAACAATAGCATGGAATTCAAAAGTGGTAAAATGATCAAATAAAATTTGTTTGGTGGTGAGTGTGTTGTTGGCTAAAGATGCAGTCCCACCACCTCTCTCACCACTTCTAATAGAAAAAGAGAAATTAAAATTTGGTGGGGAGGCCTCAGTGAGAACAAATGCCAATTTGCCGCCAAATGCCAAATTGGCGGACAGCAAACGGCGTCCCCAGGCGTTGAGGTGGAGCCCGTCTGCCCCAAAAAGATGCCTCCTCTCCCAGAAGGCATCAAAGTTGTTAATAAAACCCACGCCGTGGGAGATACAGGCAGAGGAAAGCCAGGTGTTAAGGCTGAGCAGCCGGCTGAAACGGCCTATCCCTCTGCCACAGGTGGGGGTGGGCCCAGAGATAAAAGCACTCACCTGCAACTGACCAAGGAGGCTGAAGAGTTCGAGGAAGTCCAACTTCAGCAGCTCAGATTGCTGTTTGGGGATGTCATTGGTGCCAATGTGGATGATGAGCCGGTTAACCTGTGGGTGGGATGCCAGAATGTTGGGAATTCTGTCCACTATGTCAACAACAGTGGCTCCCGGGAACGACAGCGTGAGCGCCCCCCTCATCCGCACGTTCCTGACGATGGAATCCCCGAGGACCAGCGTGGAGAGAGGAGGTGCCACCGAGGGCTGTTGGCCATCTGAGACGCCCGCGCCGTGACACCGGGGGTGTTCAGATGGAGATGCGCCAGCCGGACTGCGTGAGTGACTCCCAGGTAGCCGCGCCGTGGGTCCTCTTCTCCGAGGAGCCGGGGTAAAGCACAGCTCTCCGCGGTGAGTTTGCACCACAGCGTCGGGTTGCCCGCCGCGGCTCCGGGGGCGTAGTGGTGGAGATGGCGCAGACCTCAGCGACACAGCGGGATGGCGAGGGCTAGCGGTCAGAGGAGGAAAGTCCACAGGATCCAGGACATTGAATTTATTCTCCAATACTACCGCACCGGAGGGGTGAGGGTGCGAGAGACAGATCCTCCTGCCCCCTCTGCAGCCACCACGCGTCTCAACCATGGTCCATGGCGCTGGTTGGAGTGGAGTGGAGCTGACCAGAGCCTTGGGTCTGGCCCCTAGCTGAAACCAGGAGTTCTCGTCCTTGGCAGAAGCACCAGCGACGCAAGTTGAGAGCCTGTGTTGACTGTTGGCGGGATCTTGGGACACAGCAGCTGGATGGTGCACTGTGTCGGCTAGCTCAGCGCTAGTAGCGGTGGTTTGAGCTTTGCCAAGGAGGATCGTGTCAAGTTCGCATTCAGCCCCCTGGATTTGGTATAGCGTGGATATCCTTTGTTCCAGCTCGATCACTTTTTGGCTCAGGTTGATGCAGCTTTCACAGCTGGATGTTGAGGTAAGTGGTGCCATTCCGGAATCTCGTACCGGCGACAGCGTCAAAAACAAAAACAGACACTGCCACTTTAGCTTACGTTAGCTAAAAAGTCAGTCGTGACACAGCAAGAAAAGAGTTTTCAGATCAATATCCAGCAAATGCAAAACCAAGCTTTCGTCAGCCTTGATAACTTTTAGCCGAGCAAAATATCACAGATCCGCACGGAGGTTACGGTGGAAGTCTACCTCCTCTTCATGGCGGCAGACAACAATTGACTGCCGCCATCTTGGATTTTTTTTAATATCCTATTAGAGCGATTAGAACATGCTGTAGGTATTACAGGTACTGTGCTGCAGTGGTTTGTATCACATCTATCTAATAGACTCCAGTTTGTGCATGTAAATGAAGAGTCCTCTTCACACACTAAGGCCAATTATGGAGTTCCACAGGGTTCAGTTCTAGGACCAATTCTGTTTACATTATTACTTTACATTTTTCAAAAAATGCCTCTCTGTGCAAAATGGGTTTAAAAACATAATCAACGATGGGATACTGTTTGTCAGTGATTTGAACCAGGCAAATTGTGGCAGGATCAGCCTGATGTTATTTGTATCCCACTGTAACTTTACTGTATAAAGAGCTAACATCTCCAAAATGTCAGGAGTAGTTAGTCATTACAACAAGTGTTTGTGAACTAAAAATCAAGAATGTGGGATACTGTTTGTCCGTGATTTGGAGAGCCCAGCGCTGCTCCCAACGCAGGGGAAACTAATTCTGTCACAGAGACCTACCTCGGCACTTGTGCAGGTGAAACAAAGGGAAGATTTGCTTCACCATATTTTCTAGTCTTTGGCTTAGAATGAAGTTGGTTTGGAAACATAGTCAGCGGTGCTTCATCTCCTGCTTTGCGTTTGTGTGGGCGCACCGTGCTAGCAGTGTCCAAGCGTTCTTTGTGTTTTTTTCCCTTTTCATACCGCGCTCCCCCTGCAATGGCTCTGTGCCCCCCCTAGGGGGCGGGCCCCACACTTTGGGAAGGTCTGTTAATAGATCTCTCTGCATTGAATCATATTTGTTATTAATCTCTGTCTCTCTTCCACAGCATGTCTTTATTCTGTTTTCCTTCTCTCAACCCAACCAATCACAGCAGATGGCCCCGCCCCTCCCTGAGCCTGGTTCTGCCGGAGGTTTCTTCCTGCTAAAAGGGAGTTTTTCCTTCCCACTGTTGCCAAAGTGCTTGCTCATTCAGATTCAGATTCAGAAGACTTTATTTATCCCCGAGGGGCAATTGAGATACTGACCTTGCCGACCGTACATACAATATACAAACATCATATTGGGGAGACAGGTCAGGCTACGTAGCTGGCAGGTCAGCCGCACGAACAGCGACCCAGAACCGAACAATTGAAAATACAAAACATCAGGAAAGACAATGAGGAAAAAAAGAACTCCCCCCAGACTGCGCTCCAACAGGGAGATCAGTTTGAGAACAGAAAAAAACCCACCGCTGCGCATAGGGGTTCATATGATTGTTGGGCTTTTATCTACTGTACAATATAAAGCGCCTTGAGGCGACTGTTGTTGTGATTTGGCGCTATATCAATAAAATTGAATTGGATGTACCAAAGAACTGCTGAAGTACTGTTTGTATTTTTTTAATGAGATTTGGGTTTTATTCCCCTGTTTGTTTGTTTGCTTGTTTTAAACACTGAGCTCCTCATTTTCTTCTTCTGTGGTCAGAATGAATGTTAACGTTTAGCTTCAGATAAACATGATGTTCATCTGCTGCTGACCTTTGACCTCAGCCGTTTGTGAGGGAGGAGGCGGGAACAGGGAGTGGAGTGTTCTCCTCACCAGTGAATGGGAGAGTGTGGGGCGGGATTTAGAAACAGCAGTTCAATAGGGAATGCCAGGGGGCGGAGCCTGAGACGTCCATTTTCACACAGAGCAGTGGTGAGCCTACACAGAACGACTGCATACAGCATTTCTGCAATATTACTACACTAATCCTAAAATAATTTTACTGTGGCATATTTGAAGTACAGTCTGTAGTACTGGTACCTCTTCTATATGCTGTTCCTTCTCTTCCTTTTTCTTCTGTGGTTGCAGATGGACTCATCGGCGCCTCCTGGCCTCTCTCTGGTCTCCGTCTTGTCTCTGTTAGCATGCAGTGGCCAGCTGTTGGCAGCTGTCCTGCTAACACGCAGGTATTGTGGGCGGAGCTCTACACAGAACTGGTGGATCTTGCTGTGGCTCTTTTATGATGTCATTGTCCATCTGACGCTGGTAGGCGGTGCTTTATTCTTAGTTATTCCCATCTTCATCATGATGACAAAAAACGTTATTCAAGTTTCAGCTCATCTTCAAAATTAGACTCATTTCATAAACACTTAGTTTTTGTTTATTCTTGTTTATTTTTTATTCTAAACCTAAAGGTTTTTAGGAAGATCCATTTGTTTCCATGTCTCTGATTTTTGTTTTTTTAGGAGGGTCCGTTTGTTTACATGTCTCTGGTTGGGACAGTGGAGGCTTCTGAAGGGCCACTGGCTGAGCTCTGTGAGTATTTTGTAAATACACTGCAGTATTTCCAGGCAGTGTTAGTTTGATCTGAAGTCCAGTATGAGAACAAAGTAATGAAGTACTTTTACTCACAGATACTGTAAAAACACACTATTTGGTACGTCATTTGGGATGTTTGACTTCTTCTCACCTGTCTTACCTGTAGGGAAGGAGTACGGGAAAGCCGACAGTCGCTGGCTGGTTTCTGATCCGACGATCGTCTCCATCGAGATCCTGACCGTCGTCCTCGACTCGCTGCTAGCTCTCCTGCTTATACACGCAGTACTGAAGGACAAGTACTACAGGTAACACTTCCTGTACTGCAGTTACTGTGTTGCTGGTACTGCTTGGTACTGATGTTAATGGTGAACCAATCTGTCAGACACTTCCTGCAGATCGCTCTGAGTGTGTGCGAGCTATACGGCGGCTGGATGACCTTCTGTCCCAATTGGCTGATGGGCAGCCCTCACCTGAACACATCCTCCTTGCTCTACCTATGGGTCTACCTGGTCTTATTTAATGGAGTCTGGGTCCTGGTCCCAGTCCTGCTGCTGCTCCAGTCCTGGTTCAGCCTAAGGAGTCTGCACGTGCTCAGAGCGGACCAAAGCAAAGCAGCTAAAAGACAGTGATGTCAGTGATATGGTTTAAACTGATTGATGGGGCCGAGTCCGAGGATCATTTAAATATTCATCTGATGTCAGAATCAATCACCACGATCAATCGTTTGAAAAATAAACATTTTATTATAGATACAGTTTCAGTGGCTTAAATTATTGCTTTGGAACATCTAACCACATTCAATTCAATTCAATTCAATTCAATTTTATTTATATAGCGCCAAATCACAACATAAGTCGCCTCAAGGCGCTTCATAGATACAGAGAAAAACCCAACAATCATATGACCCCCTATGAGCAAGCACTTTGGCAACAGTGGGAAGGAAAAACTCCCTTTTAACAGGAAGAAACCTCCGGCAGAACCAGGCTCAGGGAGGGGCGGCCATCTGCTGCGACCGGTTGGGGTGAGAGAAGGAAGACAGGATAAAAGACATGCTGTGGAAGAGAGACAGAGGTTAATAACAGATATGATTCAATGCAGAGAGGTCTGTTAATACATAGTGAGTGAGAAAGGTGACTGGAAAGGAAAAACTCAATGCATCATGGGAATCCCCGGCAGCCTACGTCTATTGCAGCATAACTAAGGGAGGATTCAGGGTCACCTGGTCCAGCCCTAACTATATGCTTTAGCAAAAAGGAAAGTTTGAAGCCTAATCTTGAAAGTAGAGATAGTGTCTGTCTCCTGAATCCAAACTGGAAGCTGGTTCCACAGAAGAGGGGCCTGAAAACTGAAGGCTCTGCCTCCCATTCTACTTTTAAATACTCTAGGAACAACAAGTAGGCCTGCAGAGCGACAGCGAAGTGCTCTAATAGGGTGATATGGTACTACAAGGTCATTAAGATAAGATGGGGCCTGATTATTTAAGACCTTGTATGTGAGGAGCAGGATTTTGAATTCAATTCTGGATTTAACAGGAAGCCAATGAAGGGAAGCCAAAACAGGAGAAATCTGCTCTCTCTTTCTAGTCCCTATCAGGACTCCTTGTCACGGCTGCCGAGGCGAGCCGTGTGGATTTAGAAGGAGGACCCAAGATGCAGGCAGTGGATGAGATACTGGTGGCTTTATTTACAGAGGTGTAGTGGCAAACAAACAGTGGGGCATAACAAATAACTAAAGACACCTAAACTGGGAGAACTAAAAATAACAGACCTGGGAGCATATGACAACGGATGATGAATAGCAGAGAGACGCAGACGAGGAACAGGACACCGTGGAACGCAGGGTAACAGACTGACACGGAGTTACACAGACTGACACGGAGGAACACAGACTGACACATCATTAATTGTGGGTGATCGTGGCTCAAGAGTTGGGAGTTTGCCTTGTAATCGGAAGGTTGCCGGTTCGAGCCCCGGCTTGGACAGTCTCGGTCATTGTGTCCTTGGGCAAGACACTTCACCCGTTGCCTACTGGTGGTGGTCAGAGGGCCCGGTGGCGCCAGTGTCCGGCAGCCTCGCCTCTGTCAGTGCGCCCCAGGGTGGCTGTGGCTACAATGTAGCTGCCATCACCAGTGTGTGAATGGGTGGATGACTGGATATGTAAAGCGCTTTGGGGTCCTTAGGGACTAGTAAAGCGCTATATAAATACAGGCCATTTACCATTAATTAAAAATGTTTTCCCAGCTAAAGATATAACATTTAATAAAGCCACCTTAAGTGTTTTAGAGGTATTACTTGTCCCCTCGTGTTTGGGAGCAGTCTGTGGCACACAAGGTATGTTTAATATATTTAAAGATCTTTTAGAGTGCATTTCTCTGTGTTTTGACCAGGCCACATGTCTCCTGTCACCTAAAAGTACAGAGATTTTAAAACCTTCTAGTAAACAGGGTCCCAGCTTCTCCTGGGAAAAGTCACCACTGCCATAATCCTCGCAGCCCGGACCCTCCACACATCACACATCAGACTTCGGAGACAGAGCATGAAGGTGGTAAGGAGGAACTAAGGGGGGTGAGGCTGAGCAATGTGACTTCGATTGCTCTGTTGAGGGTGGGGCTCGATGGCGAACCTTTTGCCGCTCTGGTGGGGGGTTTATGGGGGACAAAATGGGATTGGGCCGGGGGGTAGATCTGAGCCCAGCATTGACCCGCTCCATCATCTCCTCAGTGAATTTCAGGTGTGGGGAGGAGGGAGAAAGGGAGGGGGAGGAGGGTGATGGGGGTGATGGCCTGTCAGGGGTTTGGGGGACTGGGGAAGATCGTGGTCCCTGGTCCTGGTCGTTGGTGTTGTTGAGAGAGTTGGAGGCAAATAGGGACCCCTCTTCTTGCCTCAGATGTCTCTCCTTTCTGAGGCTCTTCCCGGGTGGGGGCAAATGGAGCTCCTCCTCAAGGTTTCTGCTGGGCTTTGTCTGTTCTTGGAGTACTGTTTGTTCCTCTTTATGAGATAACTCCTCGTTTATCTCAGCCTTGGCACCAAGCACAGATGGATGACGTATGGAATAAAACAAGTTGGAGGTGAACAGTTTCACCCCTGACTTGTTAAAATTAAATCCATTTGCTTTAAACAGATGCCTGCGTTCCCAAAAAATATTAAAGTTGTTGATAAAATGCACTGAGTGGTCAGCACATGCTGATATAAGCCATTTATTCAGTGTAAACAACCTGCTGAATCTCTCGTCTCCTCCTCTGATCGGCGGTACAGGTCCACTGATGAATACAGCTGCATTCAGAGAGTTTGCAGTATTTAATAATCCAGTAAAGTCCTGTTTCAGAACCTCCGACTGTTGTTTGGACACATCGTTTGACCCTGTATGCAGAACAATGTTTGTCACAGTTGGATATTCCTCTGCAATTTGAAGAATTCTCTCCTTCAGATTGTTGACCATATCGTTAGGAAAGCAGAGGACTTTAGATTAGAGACCTTAGTTTTCACAGGAGCTACAGTATCCAGAGTCGTACGTAGTGAGGAGGTGAAATTATTAACAAGATAATCGACCTCTGTTGGGGTAGCGTTCAGATAGCTGCTCTGCTCTGTGTTGGTACAGGGCATTGAAGATGATAACAGTGGGTGGATTATATTCTTAAACTTAGTTACAGCGCTTTCAGAAAGACATCTACTTTGATAAAGTCTACTCTCCACCGCTGTGTAATCAATTATTGTAAATGTAAATGTTATCAGGAAATGATCAGACAGGAGAGGGTTTTCAGGAAACACTGTTAAATGTTCAGTTTCTATGCCATATGTTAAAACAAGATCTAGAGTGTGATTAAAGTGGTGGGTGGGTTCTTTTACATTTTGAGAGAAACCAATTGAGTCTAATAACAGATTAAATGCCATGTTGAGGCTGTCATTTTTAGCATCTACATGGATGTTAAAATCACCCAAAATAATTATTTTATCTGAGCTCAGAACTAAATTAGATATAAACTCTGAGAAATCAGACAGAAACTCTGTGTAAGGCCCAGGTGGACGATAGATGACTGGTTTCTGAGTTTCACAGCTGGGGTGGACAATGTTAAGCATCAGGCTTTCAAATGAATTAAAAGTCTGTCTTGGTCTTTCATTAATTAATAGGCTGGTGTGAAAAATTGCTGCCACACCGCCCCCTCGGCCTGTGCTTCGAGGTTTCTGGTAGTTAGAATGACTCGGGGGTGTTGATTCATTTAAACTAACATAATCATCCTGCTGCAACCAGGTTTCTGTAAGGCAGAGTAAATCAATTTGTTGATCAATTATTAAGTCATGTACTAACAGAGACTTGGAGGAGAGAGATCTAATATTTAATAATCCACATTTCACTGTTTTACTCTTTGGTTCAGATGTGGATACTGTATTGTTCTTTCTTTGTAATTGTTTATGTTTAAGTTGTTTGTTGCTGGTTTTTAGTTTGTTTTTTGTCTGTTTGGGAGCTGACACAGTCTTTATGGAGATGGGTTTTTGGGGGGGTAGCAGGAGGAGAGAAGCTGCAGAGAGGCGTGTAAGACTGCAACTCTGCTTCCTGGTTCCAACTCTGGATAGTCATTTTTTGGGGGGTTTAATAAATTTGTCCATATTTCTAGAAATGAGAGCTGCTCCATCCAAAGTGGGATGGATGCCGTCTCTCCTAAAAAGACCAGGTTTCCTCCAGAAGGTTTGCCAATTATCTATGAAGCCCACATCGTTTCTGGGACACCACTCAGACAGCCAGCAATTTAAGGAGAACATGCAGCTAAACATGTCACTCCTGGTCTGATTGGGGAGGGGACCAGAGAAAACTACAGAGTCCCACATTGTTTTGGCAAAGTTGCACACCGATTCAATATTGATTTTAGTGACCTCTGATTGGCGTAACCGGGTGTCATTACTGCCGACGTGAATTATGATTTTACTGAATTTACGTTTACCCTTAGCCAGCAGTTTTAAATTTCCCTCAATGTCGCCTGCTCTGGCCCCTGGAAGACAATTGACTATGGTTGCCGGTGTCTCTAGCTTCACATGTCTGAGAACAGAATCCCCAATTACCAGAGTTTGACCCCCGGCAGGTGTGTCGGCGAGTGGGGAAAAACGGTTAGACACATGAACGGGTTGGTGGTGTACCTGGGGCTTCTGTTTAGGACTATGCTTCCTCCTCACCGTCACCCAGCCGCCCTCTTTCCCCAGCTGCTTGGGGTCTGCTGGGGAACAGCTAGCGGGGCCTACGCTATCTTCAGCTGCACCAGCTATAGGGGCCTGGCTAGCTACGGGTGAATGAAGGGTGCGAAGCCGAGTCTCCAATTCAGTAATCCTGGCCTCCAGAGCTGCAAATATGCTACATTTGTTACAGATATCATTACTGCTAAAGGAGGCCGAGGAGTAACTAAACATCTGACACAATGAGCAAGAAAGTGCAGGAGGGACAGGTGAAGTAGCCATGGGCTGTATCCCAATTCAGGGTCTGCAGCCTTAAAGTACGCATTTCAAGGCCGATTACGTCACAGCGGCGCGCCGAAGGCTGTCCCAATTCAAAGGCTGCTCGAAATGCGAAACTGTGAAAAGTAAGTACTGAATATTATGTCACTTATTTATGTGCAAATGTTTAATAACGAAGAACATTAAAACATTACTGTTGGCCACATGTCGGCAAAGTTATGTGACATTGGTGACGTTTGTACTAACTTTGTTTTAAAGCCTTTACTTTAAAATATTCGCCGTTCAATAGCTGAGCTTAATCCTACAGAGAATGATCAAAGCTCATGTAGAAAGAAACAAACAAATGAACAAAATATGTTCTCCTTCATTTCTGTCAAACAAAGCTGTATGACACGTTTCCAGCTGTTAGTATCATGGTTGCTAGGCAACCTGGGCAGCGCAACGGAGGCTAGACCGTCCCATTTCACAAGCTTCGCATTTCCGGCCTTAGCGGTCTTTAAGTACGCGGCCCATGAGGATCGTTGAGGCTGCGTACTTTAAGGCTGCAGACCCTGAATTGGGATACAGCCACGGTGCTAACGAGTCGGCTACGAGCTAAGCTAAGCTAGCGAAACAGTACAGAGACAGTGAGTGAATACTTTGGCTATTAATTAGGTAGTGAGTACACAAAAAGTGTGCTTCGGATGAAGCAGGTGAAGATTATACTATGAAAAACGAATGTATTTAAAAGTTGTTAATTAAATTGCTAAGCAAATAAGCTACTCAGAAACACCACTGTGTTTGAGCAAGAACAGGAAATGATACTCTACCGCAGAGCGAGCCCATCTTGATCATCTTGTTGACGGAGTTGAAGGCCCGCTGGAGGCCGAGTCCCTTCAAGGCGCTGCAGGCCTGAATCTCCCATAGTCTGTCTGTGTAGCTGGGGAGGTCTAGCGCAGTGGACACCTGAGGGGGAGGAGTCAGAGAAAAGGAGTCATCAGTTATTGAGGAAATATGTAATCAGATTACAGTAACTTTAGTATTTATCATCAGAGCTCGTGTGAGCTCCAGAGACAGGAGTTAGAATCAGGCCATTTTATCGGGGTGGCTGTAGCTCAAGAGGTAGCACCGGTCATCTATTACTCGACAGGTTGGTGGTTCAATCCCTGGCTGTTTAAGCACTCTGAGATAAGATGTAAGAACCAGTGTATTTAATATTTACTTTATTAATCCCAGAGTAAACAATGTGCTGACAGATGCTCAGAGACAGTAAAAACAGTAAGGGGTTAAGGTTAGACCCAGTGCAGGACGCTCTGAGGCCGTCCTAGTAAGGAAATCAAACATCTGAACTTCACCTGTGTAAATGTTACAGCAGAGATTCTTAAAGTCAGGGCTGTGGCCCTCTGGTGGGTGGTAAAAGTACGGCCCGAGACATCATTTATAATAAATCTACAGATCCTATTTAAATTATTCTAGGAGTGGCTCCAAAATCAAACAGATTTCTCTGTTCAAACTTTCTTTGACTACATTTTTGTCATTCATTTAAATAATTAATGATAACATGTGCATTTCAAAAAGAGTATGAACTGAAAACACAACAAGGCCGAGTGTCATGGGCCTGGGTCTGAAGGACCCAGGGTTTTTGAATAAGTATTGACTGTGTATTTTTGGTGCTGCTGTCCTTTGTTTCCACGTGTTTGTGTATAGGTGGGTGTGTGTGGGTGTGACAGAGCACCGGTTCTTCTGGCCTGGTGGGTGTGTTAGCCAGGAGCCTGGCCACGCTTGCAGAGGAGAATCACACACACCTGGAGCTGATCAAGCCTCGTCGGGGAGCTATTTAACAGTGTGGCTGAGTGCTCCTTGATGGGGGATTGTTGTGTAAGACTCCACGGCAGTGTCTTAGCGTAAGTTAAAATCAGCTAGCGTATAACGGCGCGAGCGTGTGTCTTGATGGCTGCCTCTGGTATTTTTCCAGTCAAGAGAAACAAGGGAGTCAAGGAAACACACAGGGATTTGTCATTTTCTGCACTGTAAATAAACGCTCTGTTCACTGCACAGAGTCCAGCGTTTGGGTCCTCCTTCCCCACGGTCTGCCACTCAGACCGTGACACGGACGGCTTTAAAAGCTACTGACTCTGTCAGATGATCTCATCGCTGTTTAAAAATGAATTAAAAAAAAAACCAAGTGCTGAATCATTCATTAATACAGACTATTAGAGTAACAGGTGTGTAGCATCGCTAACTAGCTAGCAACAAACCTCCAACATAGTGCGTATGCAAGCGGTTAATCTAGCGAACAAATTCACAACAGAGTGATTTTAGAACTATAAGCTATTAGCTATTAACTATAAGCACTTTGCACTTTGCAATAATCTAGAGATCTCAGACCTACCATTTATCAGCTCAAACATCCAACGACATGAATGCTTTAAAAGCATCAACATCAGCGCTTCTCTGACAGCATGGTGGGAGTTTCTAAAATTGACAGCGTCTTCATTAATCCCATGCAAACGTACACCTATCTGGAACAACCCTGACATATTACAAAACAATAATATGATAAACTTTTCAGATTGGAGTGGTAAAGGAATCAAATATTTAGAACATATACTAGAAGGAACAGAATTTATTTCATTTGACAGACTAGTTACACAATATGGGATCAACAAGAAAAGATTTTTAGAATATCAACAAATTAAATCTATAGTAAAAAAGAAATTTAAACCGGGTCAAGTTGAACTACAAACACCACCAAGTGTGGTTCAATTTCTTACTCTTAAAACCCCCAAATTACTATCCAAAATATACAGAATGCTTTCTAAAACAGATGAATCAATATCACTTCCTATTGCAAAATGGGAAGCGGATTTATCAGTTAACTTAGACCTAAACTTCTGGTCTCAGATTTGCTTAAAAACCTTTCATCTAATTAGAAATCCCAGTCTTCAATTAATTCAATACAAAATATTACATAGAGTGCACTATACAGGTCATCGGATGTTCAAGATGGGCTTTACGTCTACCAACAACTGCTCACACTGCCAAACCAATTCACCGGACAATTATATCCACGCTCTTTGGTTCTGTCCACCAGTTCAGAAGTTTTGGCGCGAGATATGTGAAGACTTATCAAAGTGTCTGAAATGTAACATTCCAACTTCCCCCTTAGTGTGTTTGTTGGGCAGCTTAGATAATGTCACTTCAGAAAAGAATATCGCCCATATGGTTTTCACTGCCCTATGCATAGCCAAGAAAACAGTCCTCATGAACTGGAAAAATAAAAATAATCTTAATTCTAACCAATATAGAAATTATCTATTAGATTACATTAGTCTTGATACAGCCTCTGCCACCACATCAGATCAATTGCTCTGGGCTCCTTTGATCAGCTCCATCACCTAGTGGGGGTGGGGGGTCATAGTTTGGTCCCGCCTTCACTGTTGTGATTGGTGTGGGGGTAGGGACAGGCTTAGGGCGTCGGGGGGTTCCCCGGAGGCATTTTCCTTGGGGGGCTCAACCCGGGGTAGCGGTCATGTCCGGTTAGGGGCTCTGTTGGCTCTCAGGTGACTTGTTTCCTCGCGGCTGCGTGCAGCGGGACTAGGGGAGGGTCTGTGGTGACGGGCGTGGGTTACTGACCTGGTAGCCTGGCTGTCCCTGGGTGGGTCCAGGGTATGCGTGAGGTTCTGGGGGCGCTCCGTCTCTGGGCTGGGGCCCGGGCCGGGCCTCGGGGGCTTGGGTCCTGGTTGGTGTGTTGCCAGGGTTGTGGGCGGGTGGGTGCATGGGGGCCCAGCCCTGGAGCAGGGTGCCGCCGGTGCATCGAGCCACCTGGGGGGCTCTTCAACTGGTGGGGAAGATTGTCACATCTTGCAGGAGCTTTCCTCTCCTCAGGGGCTCTCTCTACAGGAGGGGGAGATACAGGAGAGGTGGAGGAAGATCTCAGCCTGGGTGTTTATTGTCTTATGTAGTCTGGAAGAAGAGTGGATGGTGGGGTGGGTGCAGTTTTCTCTGTGGTGGGGTTGGGTGGACTGTCCTGGGCTCTGTGGGGCCGGGAGGCGCTGCTGCGCTGGGCCCCGGTCTGGATGGGCCTGGGCCCCCTTTCCCTGGTGGGTCGCGGAGTATGGGGGTGCCTACTGGGGTCAGCGGGGGAGCTGGCCCCAGGGAGGGGTCACTTGCCCCTCCCTTCCTTCCCTCCCCATCTCCAGCTGCCTCCCTCTTCCCGCTCCATCACAACCACCCACACATGCAGGACCTTGGAGTAGGGGTATGTCACCAGGGTGCAGAGGAGGCCACCCCCCCGTCCCCTTCTGGCTGCCTCTGCCTCAATTTTATCCCACAACTTAGACATTCACATTACTCACACTCTCATTACACATACATATAGGATCTTGGGGGTGGGCACGATACACGGAATCCAAAGTACCATCAGGGTGTACACCCCACCCCTGGCGTCGTTGCCCACCTCTCAATGTTAAATACACGTAGACATTGAGGGCCAGCAGGAGGGACCATGCGCTTACCTGCTGCTCTCTGGCAGGTAGCTCCATGCCCTCCTGGGTTTTAAATGCACCTTAGAACACACATGCATCAACACTACAATGAGCGGGTGGAGGGAGGTTTGGAGTCTTCTCTCACCCCCATTCTCTGCGACCTGCTGGAGCGGGGGGGCTAGGAGGAGGAGTTGGCCGTCCGACTGCGGTCTGGAGTGTGGGGCCTCCCTGCTGCTGCGGAGTCGGGGCGGTCTGCCTCCCCCCACCGCAGGGAAAAGGGTAACACCACCTGGGTCTGGGTGCAGTTCCCCCCCCTCCAGGGCCAAGGGTACCTAGACCCGGGGCTTAGAGTACGCTTGGGGAGTGTGATCGTGTGTACAGCGTCTCTTTATGTCTGTCTCCACGTTGGTTGAGTGTGGAGTAAGTGTATATGAGAGCATGAGGGTGGGAATGGATGTTTGTATATGTGTGTGCCTGTATTTCTGTGTCTATATGTCAGGTTGGGTGTCAGGCGCCACCTCTCTGGGGACATCTTAAGCCCTCCAAGGTATGGAGGCCTATCTCCCCCTACCACCACTTCCCCTGCCAGTGGCGGACTCCCTCAGACGTCGGTGCGTTGGTGGTTCTTTGTGTCCGGGGATGGGCGTCCAGGTACACACCGGCTCACTCCTTGGCGGCCGCTTATTGGGGCCTGGGGCCTGGGGCTCGCTCGGGCCACTTCGGAGGTGGGGTGCCCCCGGCCTCTCGGCCTAGGGCTCGGTCACTCAGGCACGGCTGGCTACCGGTGGAGCTCACGGGCGCGTCACTGCAACTCCCCCTGGCTTCTGCTCCGCGGCTGCTGAGTGAGCCCTCATCTGGGACTCTCCTCAGCTCTTTCTGGGACAGTGACGCGGCTGCCCCTCTGTTGGTCTTCCTTGGTCTCTTGTGTTCTGGGGGCCTCTGGATGTCTGGAGTTTTGATCTCCTCCATACCTGCTTCATGCCCTGGAGGACAGGGCTGTGGCCCCCCCACACCCTCTAGCAGATCATTACATGAAGGAACCTTTTAAAAAACAAAAAACAAGCGCGTCCATGCTCACAGGTGTTCACACTGTGTTCTGTTGATCTTATGTGCTGCACAATAATGTTTAATATTTAGTATTTACTGTCATATTCCCATATATCATTGTGATGTTGTTTATTCTATTACTCTTGTTCTCTTCTGCTTGTTTTCTTTTTTCTTTCTCAGCAGGTGACCCAGGTGATTGATATGTGCATTTTTTTTCTTTTTTTTCTTCTTTTTTTTTCTTTTTCTGCTCATTCTGTTGGTTTTTGGTTTTTGCCCTTCTCCCCCGTCCCTCTTCTCAGCTGTTTCTCTTTCCCTCTTTCTTTCTCCCCTTCTTTCCCCCAGTCAAGTCTGTCCCATGTTCAGTAAGTGAAAATAAAATAAACAATAAAAGGTGAATCAAATGGACCATTATGGCAAGGCTGGGATGGTCAATTTGGTAAAGTAAATCCGTTGGGCATCTTTCTTTGCCTTTAGACAACAATTCTGATGGCAAAAGAGCCAAACGGGACAGGCAAAAAAAACAAACAAACTATAAGCTGATAAGCTGTGTTTTTTTTTTTTTTATAACAGTGACATGGTTGTATTTACCTTAATTAAACGAGTCGTCAGTTGCAGTAAACCAGCAAAAAACTCGGGCTACGTAAAAAGTGTAGAGGGGCGTGTTTGCGGTCACGTCCAGCAGGTGTGTGGGCGGGAGCGTTACACAGTCGCTCCACCTCAACTCACTACGCAGACTCTGGCTCCTAATTTGCAAGATGGCAGCCTCCACAAGCGGGATATTTTGGCTTCATTTTTGCACAATGGGAGGAGGCGGTGTCGCGTCGTCCATCTTTTATACAGTCATTGGTCGAAAGCATCGGAGCGGCTACAACCATTATCATCTGCAAATTATGCCGGGCGACAGTCGTAGCAAGGAGATGAAGCACTGTTGAAAAAACTGCGCTTCCTCCACTTCTGTAACATTGATTCCTTAATGTTGAATTCTCTCGCAGCTGTTCTGTTCCCATGTTGTTGCAGTATATTAATAACTAACCTCGTATTGTGAATGAATAATCTCAGTTGTTCTCCTGACTGAAGTTTGCCCCGTGTATAGCATCCTGCTATGCAATTGCATTTGTCCCTGACCACCAGAATCCCTCACGTTAACTTTTATAAAGTGGAAAAAAAGTTGGTGTTCATCCTTCAGCTTCACTGTGCTAATGTTATGCTAACATAGCTGTGTTGCTAGCAATAACGTAGCACAACATTATATAGCCCAACTTCAGTAACCCTGCAAACATCACTGCTGTTTAGTTTTCTGTCTTCATTTACGTTGGAAGTGATAACAGAGCTGTACGTTTTAAATTGTTTCCAAAACCCCGCAGTCAGGACATGCTATATTGTATTTAGATAGAAGATAGTGGGCTAACTTCCTGCTAACTTCTAACTCCATTAAATGTCATAAATTCCATTTTCATGGATGCCTGGATGTTAAACTCAATTGTTACACCTGGTAGAGCAGAACACTGATCATTTATTAAAGATGAAAGACTTTAGACAGTTTTTCAACTCTCAGTAATGCCATAGTGATCATTTGATATATGGATCTGCAGTGGAGTTAAGTCCCAGACATGGCTAGTGACGTCAGACTTAAGAACCGGATACCTTTCTAATGTGACGTTGTTGTCCCTGGCTCTCTTTCTCTGTCTCTCCCTCCCGCTCTGTTCCTGTGCTACTGAGAGTGTAACTACCAGGGTTGCCAACTCCTCAGTAAGGAAAATCGCTATTGGCTGTCCGAAAAGTCGCTAGAAGTCGCTAAATGACGTCATCGCCTAATTTGCATACTTGGTCATGCTAATATAATTGTAACCTACGTTGTTGGAGAGAGAAATAACATCGTGGAAGAAACATAAAGTGAGTAAAAAACGTCCTAAATGCATTTAGAATTTATTTAGAACTACGAATTAAATTTATTTTAGCAATTATTGTTTTTTGTAATGTCACAATTGCAACCCTGCTCCTTTATCTGGGCTTGGACCGGCAAAAGTGACCTGAAATAGGCACTCTGGTGGAGTTACTTTGTGTGTGTGTGTGTTTATAAGTAGTTTTAAACCTGATCCACAAAACAGCATAACAGTAAAAGAAGAACTGACTGCGTTACAGTCAGTGCGGGAGCAGCGGCTTCGCTCATGTGCGATTCGTTTGCAGTTCGGATGCACAGGTGTGAACATCTCCTGCCCTGATAGCAGCTGGGGGAGGACTATCCTCCGCCTGTGAGCGCTTTGGCACGGGCGAGGTGCCCACGGCAGCACCCGCTGCTTGTTGAGAGTAAGAGCGATACGTGCTTTCACGTCAAAAAGATGTCATAAATAAGTCTCCAATAACACCAGAAAAAGTCGCCAGATTTGTCGCTAGTCGCTTATTAGAAAAAAAGTCGCTAAGGGGGTCTGAAAAGTCGCTAAATATAGCGACAAAGTCGCTAAGCTGGCAACACTGGTAACTACTGTCCCTCCCCCCTCTTCCCAGCGCAAAGCACAAGGCTAGCATGTGGAGTGAAGCGGAAAAAAAGTGGAGAGAGGGTGAGAGAAAGGAAAAAAACAAAACATGGCTTGCGATAAGGAGCCGGCTTGTGTCGTTCACGAGCCATTTCGTTTGCGATCGACACATCACTACTAGTGATGGTAAATTTGATTCTTGTTACTGAATCGGATTTAATGAGTCACTCACCAAAGTGAATCGGGTTTTTGAGTCCATTGATTCACAGAGTCAGTTGACCAGAGAGTGCAAAAAATTTACATTTTCACTCAAACTTAATTTCTTTCTCTTTTCATGTAAATCCTACTGCTAAGATGAATGATTCTAAAAAAAAAAAAACCCAACTATTTTATAGAGCAAAAAAGAGCAAAAACATTTCTAAAATTAAGCAATTTCCTATTAAAATTGCTTAATAAACATTTCTTTTGTTTATGGTAAATGGTAAATGGCCTGTATTTATATAGCGCTTTACTAGTCCCTAAGGACCCCAAAGCACTTTACATATCCAGTCATCCACCCATTCACACACACATTCACACACTGGTGATGGCAGCTACATTGTAGCCACAGCCACCCTGGGGCGCACTGACAGAGGCGACAGAGGTTTATTTTTATTTTATTAGCATTTTCCTTAAATGTGTTAAATATATATTTTCTCATCTAAATGTCCACTGAGCTGTGAGCCAGAGGGCGGTAATGCGCCTTAACATTGGTTGCCACCAAGAAGAAGAAGAAGCTGTGAGCCAGGAGGGAGGGGGTTAGTGAGTCCTGAGTGATTCGCTTACGCTTATGATTCAGCACAGGAAGGGAGGGGGTAAGTAGCTCAAATGTGCTGTTAGCATGTTAGCAGAGCGATGCTACTGTGAACCGAGAAGCTATTTTCTTGATGTGAGCTTCTACTCAGGGTTTTTTCTTCCAGTTCAGAGCAGATTTTTTTTTGTTAAGATACTGGATGTTGTGTTTTTCTCCACAATTTTAATTATAAGCTAGATACATTGCTGCTAACAGCAACAGGGATGAGTCAGTGAGTCAGTTGGGCCTGTGAATCATGATTCATGAGTCAGTAAAGTGATTCTCGAGTATTGAACGATTTGTTCATGATTCGCGCATCACTAATCACTACTGTCCAGTCTCTGAGGTGACAGCACTGCTGTGGCTCCTACAGCTTCATGCACAGCCTGCAGAGCTGATGGAGTCTGCTCTCAGCTGCACAGCAGTGAACACCAGCAGCACCACCCGTTAGCACACAGTGCTCCCTCTGCTAACAAAGGACTGTGGGCTTCCTGTACCAACTGACAGGATCCAGCTCTGCAGACAGATGGTAACACATCACCGCAGCACAAATAGCACAGGTCTAATATATGCACGCATGACTCGGTGTGAATGTGACCTTTAACCCTGATGACCGCAGTGTGCGGGTTGGTGTATTTCACAGTCAGTGGCTAACGTTTGGTCCTGCATGCTAACTGATAACCTTCCTGGAAGCTGAACAGCGTTTGTTTAATTCACCCTCAGCGTGACTGAAGGCTCCCACTGAACATGCTCTTTGTTCCCAGTGACCACATGTTCACCCACGTGGCGCACACACTCTTCTTTTACATGACCTCAGTCACATGTTTGTGTTTGCCTCTTACTTTGTAAAACACACAGGTTGCAGCTGTCTCACTGTCGACTTACTTTGTACTGATTCATTAAAGATTCATCCAAGCTCTGTGGTTTCTAATAATTCTGGAAAGGTTATTGTTTGATCTGTGTTTCTGTCCTGATTATTACGAGGTTCAGTAAGTTCTCAACCAGTGTCGGTGTTGATGTTGGTGCTGTTCTCCTGAGGCGCTGTAACACTGAGTCATTAGTCCAAGCTGTTAGAGCTGAGGGTGTGTAATGTTGGTGAAACATGGAGTTTTATTGTGGTGATCTTGCTGTTTGCATGCTTGTTGTTCAATGTCTGTCCAGGGCTGAGTTTGCTCTGTGGGGCCGATAGGTTGGTCAGGAAGTAGCTCTAAGGTCCTTTAAGACTTTGTGGGATTTTGTAGTGTTTTCAATTTCATTTGTGGCAGGAAAACATAATTTTTATTAATCAACCCAGAGAATTAAACCATGTTGATGTTGGACGAGCTGGGATATTTGAAATAGGCAATTATAACTCATAATTATATTTTAATAATAGGCATTTGTTACGTAATGTGATTTATCTGATTATGTTTGTGTGTCTGAGGATGTTGGGATGACTTATAGTTTCCATTTTGTTTTTAGATTTGCTACAGAGCTGATTTTTTTTCTATTTATGTCAGTGCGCCTCAGGGTGGCTGTGGCTACAATGTAGCTTGCCATCACCAGTGTGTGAATATGTGTGTGAATGGGTGGATGACTGGATATGTAAAGCGCTTTGGGGTCCTTAGGGACTAGTAAAGCGCTATATAAATACAGGCCATTTACCATTTTACCATAAATAGAACCTGTTTACAAGGTTCACGATTCCTGGCATTCCCTCTTCAAGTGTGGAAACAATATAATTGCACATAAGATAAAGTGTCAGGAGTGAGCAGCAGTACAGATTTGAGCAGTACAAGATTAAAAGTGGCAGTTAGTACAGTACAGTACGGAGAATGAGGTTTTGTTTTTTTTTGTGATTACTGATAAAGTGAGTGACCAGTGCAGAATGTAGAATGTACTTGAGCAACTTTAGGACAGCTTCTGTGTGCATCCTGTGGTGTGTAGTGTGTGAGATGTGGTTCAGGTGTCGTATGGCTTGGTGGTAAAAACAGTTTTTAAGTCTTGTAGTCTAAGCAGACAGACTCCTGTAACGTCTGCCAGATGGTAACAAGGAGAACTGCTGATGTGCTGGGTGGCTGTGGTCCTTGATGATGCTGTGTGCTTTATGGTGGCACCGCTGGAGATAAATGTCCTGAATGCAGGGCTCGCAAAATTTCAAAATCCCTGGTAGCCCTTCGGGCAGGGACTCTTCAGTTTTTGGTAGCCCAAAATAAATTTAAGTAGCCCGAATAAAAAAGGTAGCAATTTTTTGATTGATGTTTTGTTTCCCATTTTGTTTCCTTTACAATATTATACATTAAAGTATAAGATTGTAAAGGAAACAAAACATTAATCAAAACAATTGTTGAAACACAAATTACAACATTGTATAAAAATTACAATCATCAACTTAAATACTTGGTTCTAATTGAACAGACATTTCTATGAACTTGTAAAAACTGTGTAGGACATGAATCAGTCTCTGTCAGATCCTGAATTTGAAATTTCCACTGAAGTCACGGGTAAGAGGCAAGTGGAACCAAGATCGAGGACGTTTGCTTTTTGAAGTTTGCAAAGACTGCTAAATTTTCCCAGTGGTAGTTCACTCTTTGCAACATAGTACGCTGTTCCTTTTGCAATTGGTGTTTGTTCTGTGAAAGATATTGCAGACTGAGCAATAATGCATTTCTTGCATTTCTCATGGGTTCTAATGGGGGCCTTTCTTAAAATGACTGGTCCCAGTAACAAAGGCGCTTGTCGACTCAGAAATCGAGGGAAAACCAACAACACATCCGGCAGAACATTATGTTATTTACACGGGTGCACATAAGTGGTCCGCATGTGCGCATTCGCTGTCAAAATAAAAGACGCGCACCAGATAAGAAGTTGCAACGTGCGTTTGCATCCATATAAAAGGCAGTGTTTTTGTCCGCTAGAGTGGGATTTTCACGGCACATCCTGCACCACGTCTCTGTGCGTTCATCATTTGTTTGAAGCCAGCTCACCTCCTGCAACTACTTGTCCGAGAATACGTGCTTCTTTTGTGGTTCGGACTCCTTCTGACATTTCTTTGGAGGTGGAGGAACATCACAGTAATTGCTTAAAGGAGCTTCTTCGACATCTTTAAGAGTTCTAAACAAATGTCTGTCCTCCAGAAAATCTTACAGTGGGGCAAAAAAGTATTTAGTCAGCCACCGATTGTGCAAGTTCCCCCACTTAAAATGATGACAGAGGTCAGTAATTTGCACCAGAGGTACACTTCAACTGTGAGAGACAGAATGTGAAAAAAAAATCCATGAATTCACATGGTCGGATTTGTAAAGAATTTATTTGTAAATTAGGGTGGAAAATAAGTATTTGGTCACCTCAAACAAGGAAAATCTCTGGCTCTCACAGACCTGTAACGTCTTCTGTAAAAAGCTTTTCTGTCCCCCACTCGTTACCTGTATGAATGGCACCTGTTTGAACTCATCATCTGTATAAAAGACACCTGTCCACAGCCTCAAACAGTCAGACTCCAAACTCCGCCATGGCCAAGACCAAAGAGCTTTCGAAGGACACCAGGAAAAGTATTGTAGACCTGCACCAGACTGGGAAGAGTGAATCTACAATAGGCAAGCAGCTTGGTGTGAAAAAATCAACTGTGGGAGCAATCATCTGAAAATGGAAGACATACAAGACCACTGATAATCTCCCTCGATCTGGGGCTCCACGCAAGATCTCATCCCGTGGGGTCAAAATGATCATGAGAACGGTGAGCAAAGATCCCAGAACCACACGGGGGGACCTGGTGAATGACCTGCAGAGAGCTGGGACCAAAGTAACAAAGGTCACCATCAGTAACACACTACAACGGCAGGGAATCAAATCCCGCAGAAAAAAAACAAAAAAACAAACAAAAAAAACCAATCGTAAGTACTCAAACAATAGTATGTACAATATATACAGGATAGCAGCATTAATATAATGCTGCTATGATCACTCACCAATCAGTGCTGTCGCTCTCTATACACAGTTCTATACACAGTTCGCGCGATTGCAAAGTGAAAGCAAAAAACAAGCGCAAATTCAAACGCGATTTCAATATGTCACATATTGACAGTGGCTCACCGATGCCAATGACATAATTACCCAGCTACATTTCCGAAAGAATGCAAAAGCATTGACATATATTTTTCCTTCCTACGATAGGCCGACGGGCAGGGCAGAGATAGATTTTGGTAGCCCGACTGGAAAAATCGCTAGCCCCGGGATGTTGGGCTAGCGATTTTGCGAGCCCTGCCTGAATGGCAGGAAGCCTCATGCCAGTGATGTGCTCTGCTGCCTTCACCACCCTCTGTAGTGATTTTCAGAAAGTAGAGTCGCTTGTGAGCTTTCCTGATAGCAATGTCTGTGTGAAGGGTCCAGGAGAGATCCTCAGTGATGTAGACTCCAAGGAATTTAAAGTTGGTGACACTTTCGACCTCGACACTGTTGATGTTGATGGACTGGTGTTCCCTGACTGGTCGTTTCTGGTAGTCCACTATCATTTCCCTTGTTTTGCTGATGTTGAGAGTCAGGTTATTTTCCAGACACCACTTGTACAGCGCTATCACCTCCTCTCGATAGGCCATCTCATCGTTGCCTGTGATGAGGCCTGGTTGTGTCATCCGCAACCTTGATAATGGTGTTGGACTTATGTTTAGCAACGCAATCGTGTGTGTGAACAGGGAATAAAGGAGGGAGCTAAGCACACATCCCTGTGGCATTCCTGTGTTTAGGATGTGATGAGGAGGTGTGCTTACCTGCTCTCACGACCTGGGGCCTGTTCGTGAGGAAGTTCAGAATCCATCTGCAGATGGGTGTTCCCAGCCCAAGGTCGACGAGCTTCGAGGCAAGTTTTGAGGGGATGATGGTGTTAAAAGCCGAGCTGTAGTCGATGAAGAGCATTCTTGAACATGTTTTTTTTTTTTCCAGGTGAGTGAGGTTGGTGTGCGTTGTTAGGGCGATGGCATCCTCTGTAGTTAGGCGAACTGAAGAGGGTCCAGCCTGTCAGGGAGGGAGAAGCAGATGTGACCTTTGACTAGCCGCTCGAGGGACTTCATAATGACAATGTCAGTGCAACAGGGCGGTAGTCATTCAGACAGGAGACCGCTGATTTCTTTGGGACAAGAATGACAGTGGATGTTTTGAAGGATGTGAGGACCACTGACTGTCTCAGGGAGAGGTTGAAGATGTTGGTGAACACCCCTGCCAGCTGGTCGGCGCACGCCCTGAGAACCCAGCCTGGGATGCAGTTATAGCCTCACTGTCCTCCTGAGGGTAGAGGATCTGCTCCTTGTTGTCTTTATATGCGTCAGGATTCCCTGAGGTAAAGGCAGAGGTTCACGCCTTGACCTTAGTATGATTGTCTTTAATTACCTAGACTTTCTGATTTGTATATTTGCAGACGGTGGTTTTGGTGATGATATCGTCTATAGATTTATCAATATATCCAATGACAGAGTCTGTGAGTTCATTGATGTTGCTATGAGCGGCATTCTCAAATATCTGCCAGTCAGTTGTCTCAAAGCAGTCCTGGGGAGGGAAACAGTCTGTGATATAATGTGAGCCACCTTCATCTCAGCTGACCTCAGAGAGTTGATTCTGTTCATCTGGACATTTTCCGTGGGAGAAACATTTTGGACACACAGGTCACGCTGATGTCTGACTTTAAAAATGTATGATTTCATAAAACAGTTGTACTGAGTAAATTACTGAGAAAGTGTTCCTCTAACTGGTTTAAAGCGGATTGTGCTAAAATGACATGAAGACATGAAATGAAATAACCTTTGCCTTAGTTCAACCGGGATGAAAGGTTGGAGATGGTAAATGGTAAATGGATTGGTTCTTATATAGTGCTTTTCTACTCTATCTGAGCACTCAAAGCGAGATGGAGTGGATGATAAGGTGTAGCTAGATATCGCTGGATCTCATGTGAACAGAGAGATTGGATTAGGGCTGCAACGATTCATTGAGTACTTCGAATAAGTGGAGTACAAAAATTCTCCACAGAAATTCTTTGATGCTTCATTTAACAAACTGGACTGGACTCATAACTCAGACGCCCTCTACAGGAAAGGGCAGAGCAGGCTGTACCTGCTGTGGAGACTCAGGTCGTTTGGAGTAGAGGGCCCACCCCTGAAGACCTTCTATGACTCTGTGATGGCCTCAGCCATCTTCTATGGTGTGGTCTGCTGGGGCAGCAGCATCTCTGCTGGGGACAGGAAGAGACTGAACAGGCTGATCAGAAGGGCCAGCTCTGTTCTAGGATGCCCTCTGGACCCAGTGGAGGTGGTGAGTGACAGGAGAAAGGTGGCTAAGCTGTCATCCCTGTTGGACAACATCTCCCACCCCATGCAGGAGACTCTGACAGCACTGAGCAGCTCCTTCAGTGGGAGACTGCGGCACCCACGGTGTGGGACGGAGAGATTTCACAGGTCTTTCCTCCCCACTGCTGTCAGACTCCACAATAAAGACTTTTGCAGCTGATCAAACCCTCACATGTGCAATAAGACTACTATATGTGCAATTCTTCTTCTGACGAAGTTGTATTTTTGTATTTTCCCACTCAGTTGTATATAGTATTTGTATTTATATTTTATTCTATTGTATTTTATTGCATTCCAGTGTTTTCTAATTTCTGCTACATAACTTTGCACTTTTGCTGTAACAAAACAAATTTCCCACCTGTGGGACTAATAAAGGTCATCTTATCTTATCTTAATGGATGGCTCTGTAGCATTAAATGATGTAAACGTGTTTCACCCACATGTGCGACTACAAACAGACCTGCAATAGAAATGCATTTAGGAGTAGCGTGTGAATATAAAGTGTAACCACATCAGGCCCACGCAGCCCGCAGTTTTAAACAAAAACAATGATAACACAACAGCACTCGACTGGGCATACATTGGAGCTCCTCGAGGCATTTTGGGTCGGTTCATTTTGATTTTGCTGTACCTGTCATGGTCCTGGGTTGGTGACCAGTGTTTAGTGTTGTTCTCTGGATACGTCCACGTCGGATTAGGCCAGCACATCCTCGTCCATCCGCCAAATCACACCGATTTTGGCCATCCACCAAACTACATTGATGCCCACAATCCTCCAAACCACACCAACGATGGCTGCCATCCAAGTCACCTGAAGCTCTTTGTCTCCGTCATCTTCTTCATTGGGTTCCAGAAAAGGCCCTCCTTTGCCATCGTCGTACTCAGGATCTATTGGCCAAGGATCTTCGCCATCAAAGGTGGCCTCCTGAACTGTGGCGTTGTCGCCTCTTCCCACGCGGTCGACCTCCGGAGCTGCTTCCAGTACGCCGCCGCTGCTTTCCGCAAGGTTGGCCTCCAGACCCACTTCGCCTTCGCCCCTACCACTTTCCACGCGGTCGGCCCCTGAACTGTATCTGCACTGCCACGGCCTTCTGGACTATTTGTTTTTCTTTCTGGTTCCGTTCCTGTGTTTTCATCTGTCTGTCTGTCGCATCGCACCATCATGTTCCCTCATAGTGCTGTGGGTTTCCTCCGTGCATCTTGTGATTCCCAGTTCGAGTTTCCCAGTTTCTGCTGTAGTTCATTGTTTCTAGTTTTTGGTCAGTTTTCTCGTGTTAATGTTCGGGTTTCGTACAGCCACTAAAGCTGCCTCCCTTAGTTACTCCTTGGGCCATGTGCACACTAATGCCTTTTCGTTTGAAAACGTGTCTTTTCTCTCCATTTTGGCCTTCCGTCTACACTGAGACAGTGTTTTTGGTCAAGGAAAACTGACCTTTTTGAAAACGCTTTCCAAAGTGGATACATTTGAAAACGCTGGTTTTGCATCGCAGTGTGCCCTGCGAAAACGCAGGCCTTTTGAAAACGATGACGAATTTTAGTCATGTGATGCATTCATGTGACCAATTCAACCAAGATGGCGGACGGCATTGTACAGCAGTTATTTTGTTTGCTCTCAATTTTGACAGCCATATCAAAGATTAATATCAGTTCGGACATGCTCCAGATAGCTTTTCTTCAAATTCTTTAATTCTCACTCACTTTTGCAACTTTGTACTTTTGTGTTACTTGCAGCAACTCCACCTCATTGTTAGTCCATTTAAAAAACTTGATGCTTTTCCTAGACATTTCAAAGAGCCGGAAAGTAAATAAACGGCAGACAGAAATAACGCAGGTCGAATCATCTTACGTTTCACGCATGCGCAGTACAGCAAAGTAATTGTTTTTAGTCGTTTTAGTGTGGATGCACAACTGTTCAAAACTGATTGAAAACAATAGTGTGGACGTTTTCAGTTTTCAAATTTGTCCAGATTAGTGTAGACGTAGCCTTGGTTTCCCGTGAGTCCTGCATTTGGGTCTTTCATCCTTCCTCCCACACAGTTTATCAACACCTGCCAAATGACTGAACCAGACTTGTTGCTGGCCCTGGAGATCAACACACCACTGCCTAACAACAGGCTTGCTGATATGCAAATTGACAATTGATCAATACCAATGAGTAATGCATCCATATTAAATAAAAATATGCAGCTTCAGAGTTCAATATCTTTATGGTCTAAAGGTAACTGCCAGCAAGTGTTTGGATTGTGTTTGATTATCAATGATGATCTTTTCCATCCCAACAGGAGGAGATGGAGGAGCAAAGGAAGAGTTTAGAAATTGATTCTCCACAAGCGGTGAGGAGACAGGTTCATACACATGCTAACATGAATTCAGTGACATTGTCTCAGGACTGCAGGTTCACAGATTAGTTTCTGTCACTACAGGAACAAAGAGGAAAAAATGGCCAGAGACCTCAGCACTGCAGTGGGCCTGACAAAGCTCACCCACCAGCCGCAAAGGGAAACAGAGTGCATCGTTGTGTCGTCTGTGGAAAGGCTTTCGCCAAGATGGACCACCTCAGAAGACACCAACGCATCCACAGTGGGGACAGACCCTTCATCTGTGAGCAGTGTGGAAAGGGTTTTACTCAGTCGAGTGATTTAAAAAAGCACCAGCTCATCCACAGTGGGGTTAAACCATTCAGCTGTGAGCAGTGTGGGAGGTGTTTTATTCGGAAGAGTGATTTAAAACAGCATCACTTCGTCCACAGTGGGGTTAAGCCATTCAGCTGTGACCACTGTGGAAGGGGTTTTACCTGCGTTAGTAAGTTACAGAGACACCAGCTCATCCACAGTGGGGTTAAACCATTCTGCTGTGGTCAGTGTGGAAGGAGTTTTAATGAGATGAGTGATTTAAACAGTCATCAGCTCACTCACAGTGGAGTTAAACCATACATCTGTGATCAGTGTGGAAAGGCGTTCACTTGCATTAGTAAATTAAAACGACACCAGGTCACCCACAGTGGAATTAAAGCATTTGTCTGCGGCGAGTGTGGAAAGGCTTTTACAGAGAAGGGTGATTTGAAAAGACACCAGTTTGTCCACAGTGGGGTTAAACCATTCACCTGTGAGCAGTGTGGAAAGTCTTTTACTTGCCCGAGTAAATTAAAAACACATAAGCTCATCCACAGTGGAATTACAGCATTCACCTGTGAGCAGTGTGGAAAGGGTTTTGCTTTCAGTGGGATCTTAAAGAAACACCAGCTGATCCACAGTGGGGTTAAACCATTCAAGTGTGATCAGTGTGGAAAGTGTTTCACTCGCAGGGATGATTTAAAAACACACCAGTTCACCCACAGTGACGTTAAGCCTTTCAGCTGTGAGGAGTGTGGAAAAGGTTTTGTTAGCCACAGGAGCTTAAAAAGACATCAGCTCATCCACAGTGGGGTTAAAGCATTCATCTGTGGGGAGTGTGGAAAGGCCTTTACTGAGATGGGTGAATTGAAAAGACACCAGTTTACCCACAGTGGGGTTAAACCATTCAGCTGCGATCAGTATGGAAAGTGTTTTAGTCAGAAAGGTGATTTAAAAAATCACCAGCTCCTCCACAGTGGAATTAAACCATTCAGCTGTGGTCAGTGTGGAAAGGCCTTTACGCTGATTACTAACCTACGGAGACATCAGCTCACCCACAGTGGGGTTAAACAGTTCAGCTGTGGTCAGTGTGGAAAGGCCTTTACTCATAAAAGATACTTAATAAACCATCTGCAAACCCACTCTGGACATAAGCAGTAAATGTGTGACGTCTGTGGAGAAGCAGCCTAAAACCAAAGCATGGACACTCCACAGTGGCATCCATCGTCTGCCTTTTATCCAAATTATTGGAGTTCTGAAGTAACACTGTAACCAGAGAGACCCTCAAATCCCTCTCTATGGTAATAACATCATCGTATCATTTTAAAATCTTTTGATTCATAAAATGTTATTAAAGAATGAACAGTGGGGTGCTGGGATCGCCACTCCTTGCTTTGTACACTATTCTTACTGCTTTCTTTTAAACATACTGAGTTTGTCATTGTTTTATGTTAATCCCCCCCTGTTGACCCAGTAGAGCAAGTATGGAGCTACATACAATACAGTACAGTTTTTAAAGACAATCCATATTTACAAGTCCTCTTTGTGTAATAAAGTTTTTTTCTTAGAAAAAAAACTGTTAAGATGTGTTTCATGGGGTGGGGGTGGGGGGCAACTTCATTTACAATCTAACAATACACCTATGAACTTTAGTTTTGGATCCATCATCAGTTTCAACATTGTTTATGCTGAATTTACTATTATGATTTATTGGTTGATTTCCAAATGGATAGTGGATGTTCTTAAATTTTATAATAACCCATTTATAAGAAACAGTTTTTATACCTTTACAGTACCCAGGAGCTGATCCAGGATTTCCTCACTGACAAACACAGTGGTATTTAAATCAAGACATTCTAATTAGTTTAAATACAGTATAAAAAGTAAAGGACTAAGTACTGAACCTTGTGGTGGGTTATAAGAAGGAAGGAGGCCAAGGACTAGTGAGTGTCAGAGCCACTAACCAGGACGAAACAACAAATATCCAATGTGTACCTCGAGAAGATAGCCACAACTAATCACGTTAAGGAGCAGATTTACAGATTCCCATAGGTTCACACAGAACCAGTGTGGAGCACGCTCACTTCTTCTGAAGTGTTGCTGTAATGCACACTTACACACCTCCTACTGTCATCAGTCATCAGCCCAACTGTTTCTCGTCGATCAGTCGTGTAGTTTTAACAAACTTCACAGGAAAAAAGATGGAAATGTTTAACCCAGAAAAGCCTGATGTAACACTAGCCCTACATTTTATTATTGTGTAGTAAACAGAGGCTCCCTCCATCAGGAGCAAATGACCCCCCCCCCCCCCCCCCCTTCTTCCACAGGACCCCTATGACAGTGGGAAGGAAAAGCTCCCTTTTAACAGGATTGTGGGATTCCTCTGTATTATTGCAGGGCCTCTACCTTACAATGTAAAGGGACTGTTGTTGTGATTTGGTGCTACATAGGTAAAATGTAATAAATTTAATCCTGTTTTTGTGTGTGGGTTTTTTGACCACTCAAAGCTTTTTCCAAAACCCAGAATGCCCAGTAAACCCAAAGCACTCGTGCTGGTTCCAAGGTGGTCCCAGTGCTGTGGGTTTCCTGTACCAGTCCATCAGATGTGCTGACCCTCTGATAGACTGTTTTCAGGTGAGATGGTGCCTTCGATGAGCCTCAGGCTATGTCCACACTAGCCCAGATAGATTTGAAAATGGCGTTTTTGTCGGAAAATGCTCCGCGTCCACACTAGCATTTTCAGTCGTTTTCACAGAGTTGTGCGTCCACATTGAAACGGCCGAAAATGCTTACATTCCAGTCCTGTGCATGCGCAAAAGCGAGTGAGAACTCGCTGGCTCCTTCCACCCAGTGTGTACGTCTTGCCTGATCCAGTCTGCCCGTAACAAAAAACGGTTGCATTTTCGCTGTTGACCAAACGCTCCACCAGGAGATGGACGCAGGACTCGTACGCCTCATCCTGGCAGGGGCGGATCTAGAGAAAAATTTTTGGGGTGGCATGGAGATCAGATAGGGTGGCAAAGTCGAAGCCATTTCTTTACACATTTGCAGGTGCTACGTTTTCTAATACATGCCATATATAGTCAAAATACATCAATTTTTGTTTAATATAGCGTAGTCTAACATTCTTTTTGGCATTAGCCGAAATAACTAAATATTTCAGTTCATAGCCTATACAACAAATAAGCATATATCCCAATAAGTACAAAATCCAGAAACCTACACAATACAAGGTGGATTAAGTTGGACTTGTATTTTTAATTAAGTTTCAAACTCTTTTTATGTTGGAAATACATTCAAAAGTGTATTACATCCTTACATTTACACCAAAAGGTCAGAAATCTGCACTTAACAGAAAACACTGAACAAAATATATGAAAAAAACAGTTTTCACCATCAGGATTCACTAGTCAAGTACTTAAATTTGAAAATGGCGTTTTTGTCGGAAAATGCTCCGCGTCCACAGAGTTGCAGTCTTACATGCCTCTCTGCAGCTTCTCTCCTCCTGCTACCCCCCCCCCCCCCCAAAAAAAAACACATCTCCATAGAGACTGTGTCAGCTCCCAAACAGACAAAAAACAAACTAAAAACCAGCAATAAACAACTTAAACATAAGATAAGATAAGATAGAACTTTATTATAAACTTTATTATAACATAAACAATTACAAAGAAAGAACAATAAAGTATCCACATCTGAACCAAAGAGTAAAACAGTGAAATGTGGATTATTAAATATTAGGTCTCTCTCCTCCAAGTCTCTGTTAGTACATGACTTAATAATTGATCAACAAATCGATTTACTCTGCCTTACAGAAACCTGGTTGCAGCAGGATGATTATGTTAGTTTAAATGAATCAACACCCCCGAGTCATTCTAACTACCAGAAACCTCGAAGCACAGGCCGAGGGGGCGGTGTGGCAGCAATTTTTCACACCAGCCTATTAATCAACCAAAGACCCAGACAGACTTTTAATTTATTTGAAAGCCTGATGCTTAACATTGTCCACCCCAGCTGTAAAACTCAGAAACCAGTCTTACTTGTTATCATCTATCGTCCACCTGGGCCTTACACAGAGTTTCTGTCTGATTTCTCAGACTTTATATCTAATTTAGTTCTGAGCTCAGATAAAATAATTATTTTGGGTGATTTTAACATCCATGTAGATGCTAAAAATGACAGCCTCAACATGGCATTTAATCTGTTATTAGACTCAATTGGTTTCTCTCAAAATGTAAAAGAACCCACCCACCACTTTAATCACACTCTAGATCATGTTTTAACATATGGCATAGAAACTGAACTTTTAACAGTGTTTCCTGAAAACCCTCTCCTGTCTGATCATTTCCTGATAACATTTACATTTACAATAATTGATTACACAGCGGTGGAGAGTAGACTTTATCAAAGTAGATGTCTTTCTGAAAGCGCTGTAACTAAGTTTAAGAATATAATCCACCCACTGTTATCATCTTCAATGCCCTGTACCAACATAGAGCAGAGCAGCTATCTGAACGCTACCCCAACAGAGGTCGATTATCTTGTTAATAATTTCACCTCCTCACTACGTACGACTCTGGATACTGTAGCTCCTGTGAAAACTAAGGTCTCAAATCAGAAGTACCTGACTCCGTGGTATAATTCTCAAACACGTAGCCTAAAGCAGATGACTCGTAATCTGGAGAGGAAATGGCGTGTCACAAATTTAGAGGATCATCATTTAGCCTGGAGAAATAGTTTGCTGCTTTATAAGAAAGCCCTCCGCAAAGCCAGAACATCTTACTATTCATCACTGATTGAAGAATAAGAACAACCCCAGGTTTTTCTTCAGCACTGTAGCCAGGCTGACAAACAGTCAGAGCTCTTGTGAGCCAACAATCCCTTTAACGTTAACTAGTAATGACTTCATGAACTTCTTCACAAATAAAATTTTAATCATTAGAGAAAAAATTACCAATAATCATCCCACAGATGTAATATTATCTACAGCTACTCTTAGTACCATTGATGTTAAGTTAGACTCTTTTTCTCCAATTGATCTTTCTGAGTTAACTTCAATAATTACTTCCTCCAAACCATCAACGTGTCTTTTAGACCCCATTCCTACAAAACTGCTCAAAGAAGTCCTGCCATTAATTAATTCTTCGATCTTAAATATGATCAACCTATCTCTAATGATCGGCTATGTACCACAGGCCTTCAAGCTGGCTGTAGTTAAACCTTTACTCAAAAAGCATCTCTAGACCCAGCAGTCTCAGCTAATTATAGGCCAATCTCCAACCTTCCTTTCATATCAAAAATCCTTGAAAGAGTAGTTGTCAAACAGCTAACAGATCATCTGCAGAGGAATGGTTTATTTGAAGAGTTTCAGTCAGGTTTCAGAGCTCATCACAGCACAGAAACAGCTTTAGTGAAGGTTACAAATGATCTTCTTATGGCCTCTGACAGTGGACTCATCTCTGTGCTTGTCCTGCTAGACCTCAGTGCAGCATTCGATACTGTCGACCATAATATCCTATTAGAGCGATTAGAACATGCTGTAGGTATTACAGGTACTGCACTGCAGTGGTTTGTATCATATCTATCTAATAGACTCCAGTTTGTGCATGTAAATGGAGAGTCCTCTTCACACACTGAGGTTAATTATGGAGTTCCACAGGGTTCAGTGCTAGGACCAATTCTGTTTACATTATACATGCTTCCCTTAGGCAGTATCATTAGAAGACATAGCATACATTTACACTGCTATGCAGATGACACCCAGCTCTATCTGTCCATGAAGCCAGATAACACACACCAATGAGTTAAACTGCAGGAATGTCTTAAAGACATAAAGACCTGGATGGCCGCTAACTTTCTGCTTCTTAATTCGGATCAAACTGAGGTTATTGTACTCGGCCCTGAAAAGCCTAGAAATATGGTATCTAACCAGATTCTTACTCTGGATGGCATTACCTTGGCCTCCAGTAACACTGTGAGGAACCTTGGAGTCATTTTTGACCAGGACATGTCCTTCAACGCACATATTAAACAAATATGTAAGACTGCGTTCTTCCATTTGCGCAACATCTCTAAAATTAGAAATATCCTGTCTCAGAGTGAAGCTGAAAAACTAGTTCATGCATTTATTACTTCCAGGCTGGACGACTGTAATTCATTATTATCAGGAAGTCCAAAAAACTCACTGAAAAGCCTTGAGTTAATCCAAAATGCTGCAGCAAGAGTCCTGACAGGGATTAGAAAGAGAGAGCATATTTCTCCCTTTTTGGCTTCCCTTCATTGGCTTCCTGTTAAATCCAGAATTGAATTCAAAATCCTGCTCCTCACATACAAGGTCTTAAATAATCAGGCCCCATCTTATCTTAATGACCTTGTAGTACCATATCACCCTATTAGAGCACTTCGCTCTCGCTCTGCAGGCCTACTTGTTGTTCCTAGAGTATTTAAAAGTAGAATGGGAGGCAGAGCCTTCAGTTTTCAGGCCCCTCTTCTGTGGAACCAGCTTCCAGTTTGGATTCAGGAGACAGACACTATCTCTACTTTCAAGATTAGGCTTCAAACTTTCCTTTTTGCTAAAGCATATAGTTAGGGCTGGACCAGGTGACCCTGAATCCTCCCTTAGTTATGCTGCAATAGACGTAGGCTGCCGGGGGATTCCCATGATGCATTGAGTTTTTCCTTTCCAGTCACCTTTCTCACTCACTATGTATTAACAGACCTCTCTGCATTGAATCATATCTGTTATTAACCTCTGTCTCTCTTCCACAGCATGTCTTTTATCCTGTCTTCCTTCTCTCACCCCAACCGGTCGCAGCAGATGGCCCCGCCCCTCCCTGAGCCTGGTTCTGCTGGAGGTTTCTTCCTGTTAAAAGGGAGTTTTCCCTTCCCACTGTTGCCAAAGTGCTTGCTCATAGGGGTCATATGATTGTTGGGTTTTTCTCTGTATCTATGAAGCGCCTTGAGGCAACTTATGTTGTGATTTGGCGCTATATAAATAAAATTGAATTGAATTGAATTGAATTAAAGTTTATTTTTCATTACATTAGGCCACGTTGAAGAATACTGTGTCTACAACAACCGAATGCGGCGATTTCCATGTTGATTAGCAAACCGTCTGACAAACTCATCCAAATCCAATGCTTTTGTGTGTTTGGATTCAATACTGAGTATAGACAGATTGGACAGTGTTTCCTCTGTCATAGTTGATCGTAAATAGTTTTTAATTATCCTCAAAGCAGAGAAAGGTCCTTTCACAAGATGCACTGCTGACAGGCTACACTACAGCTATTTTGCACAGCCGGAACAGTTCAAAAAACACATCATTATATGACTCCAAGAAACTCACAAACTGTAGGAGAGTGGTAGGAACTGTTTCATCACTCTTTGCAAGTCTTTCTAAGACTCGCCTAATCTGAGGTACTTCATGCTTCAGATCGTCAGTATTGGAGTCATAAGCACGGGCAAGAAGTAGTACATCCTCCTCTCTCAAAAATGTGCCACTTGATGGATTTAATGCCTGAACACCTTTCATAATATTACAGTTCAGCCTAGAAAAGCGTCTTTCCATTTCTCCCATCATACAATCTATAACTGGGTAGAATACTTGGATTCTGAACATTTGTTTGCTGTCTGGGTCTGCATGCTGTCCAAGGGTAGAATTAACGAGAGAATCATGAAGTTTTCTTGCTTTCTGTATTGATCGTTTTGGGATGTGTTGGGTTGAATTGCCACTTTTTTCACGTTTCTACAATATCAGTCCACAGGTCATCAAAAAAGGATTCAGTTCGGTAATAAACCATAATAGAATCACTCAATACTTTTCTGAAGAGTGCAAGGCAACCAACAAAATTCAGATCCATTTGAACCAGAATGCCCTTTGCTTCTACAGCTCTCTGTGCATTGTTCTCTGATGAGATCTCTTCTAGTACACGCAAAATTGCAGGCAACCTGTTCACGATATTGCGACATGCTATATGTCTAGAAGACCAACGTGTCTCACTAAGGCACTGCAGTTCTCTTGGTACCCCATGAAACATTTCCTGCTGCACTGTCAGCCATTTCTGATGGACGTAAGATCCAGATATGAATGTGTATAATCGTTCGAGCAAAGAAAAGAAATTTCCTGCATCAGGCACACTTTGGACTGCATCTACTATGACAAGGTTTAAGCAGTGGGCACTACAGTGAATGTAGAAAGCATACTTTGCCACCTCCTTTATCCTAGCTTGTACACCAGAATGTGACCAACTCATCACAGATGCTCCATCATACCCTTGGCCAACAAGGTTCTGTCTGTAGTCCAGCCCATGTTTTTCTAAACAGCCAATAATCTTGCTGGTCAGCCCAGCAGCATCCAGTCTGACTGCCTCTTGAAACCCTAAGACAGCGGTCCCCAACCTTTTTTGCGCCACGGACCGGTTTATGCCCGACAATATTGTCACGGACCGGCCTTTAAGGTGTCGCGGATAAATACATCAAAATAAAACTAGTACCGGTACCGAAAAAAAGAAGATTTATTCATAACACACGTGAAAAAACCCGGGAAAACCGAGTTAAGGATAAAAACGATAACAAAATAACGCTGAAACTGTCACGGTGAGTGAGGTGAGCCGTGTGGAGGAAATGAAGGAGGATCCAAATGCAGGCAGTCGTGAAGGTGTAAAGGTGGTTTATTGAACATGAAAGTAAATACAAACGGCAAATGGAGCTAGAACTAAACTATACTGGGATCAACTAAACTACAGAGCACAAACCTTAACGAGAACGACCAGAAGAGACTAACGGCGGACAGCAGGGAGAACACACGGGTGAGACATGGTAGAAACGCAGATGAGGCAGGGTGGAATACACAGACGGACCAGCAACAACAATGACGGAAGACATGACTTAAATACACAGAGAACCACAGGGGAATTACACACAGGTGGTGGACACAGCTGGGAATAATCAACAAGACGAGACAAAGGTAAAACTGAACACACTCACATGAGACGCAGACCTTCACAATAAAACAGGAAACAAAACACACTTTACTAAGACACAGACTAGACAGAGACAGACTTGAAATGACATATGAAACTAAACCCACATCTTAAACCCAGATAAACAGAAACATGGAACTCTAATAATAGACATAAACATTACCATAACACGACAAGAGAACAAGAACACAATCCCTGATGCAAACTTAAATCAAAACACAATAAACTCAAAATACTGGGTCCAACGGACCCAGAACCGTGACAGAAAAACCGATAAAAACCGTGAAAACCATACATTTCACACCTGAGCCTTAACTCTCGCGGCCTGGTACCAAACGACTCACGGACCGGTACCGGTCTGGGGGTTGGGGACCGCTGCTTTAAAACACATCTTTGATCCTAAGGCCAAAAAATGGCCACGCCCCAAAAAGTGCTAAAAAATGTTATATATTAATATTTAATATATTTTCCACCTTAAATGAGTCAGTCTTTTAAAACTAGTTCTGCCTAAAATATTCATATCAAGTATTAATTATATTTTCAGTGTTTTAACCCTTTAAATCCCAGTTTCTTTACATGAGCGCACTGTTTTTTTTAGCCGAAAAAAACAAAAAACTTATATATTTTCCATAAAATACATTTGAAGTAATATTTGGGTGCTATTATAATTAGAACTTTAGATGGGCCAAAGATTGGCACCAACATTCATTTTGATCCGCCATTATTTTTTTTGCATGAGCACAGTAAATATAATGTAATGGTATTCAAATCAATTAAATTCAATTCAATTTTATTTCTACAGCGCCAAATCACAACAAAAGTCGCCTCAAGGCGCTAAATATTGTACAGTAGATCGCACAATAATAAATACAGAGAAAAACCCAACAATCATATGACCCCCTATGAGCAAGCACTTTGGCAACAGTGGGAAGGGAAAACTCCCTTTTAACAGGAATAAACCTCCAGCAGAACCAGGCTCAGGGAGGGGCGGGGCCATCTGCTGTGATTGGTTGGGGTGAGAGAAGGAAGACAGGAAAAAGACATGCTGTGGAAGAGAGACAGAGGTTAATAACAGATATGATTCAATGCAGAGAGGTCTGTTAATACATAGTGAGTGAGAAAGGTGACTGGAAAGGAAAAACTCAATGCATCATGGGAATCCCCCGGCAGCCTACGTCTATTGCAGCATAACTAAGGGAGGATTCAGGGTCACCTGGTCCAGCCCTAACTATATGCTTTAGCAAAAAGGAAAGTTTGAAGCCTAATCTTGAAAGTAGAGATAGTGTCTGTCTCCTGAATCCAAACTGGAAGCTGGTTCCACAGAAGAGGGGCCTGAAAACTGAAGGCTCTGCCTCCCATTCTACTTTTAAATACTCTAGGAACAACAAGTAGGCCTGCAGAGCGAGAGCGAAGTGCTCTAATAGGGTGATATGGTACTACAAGGTCATTAAGATAAGATGGGGCCTGATTATTTAAGACCTTGTATGTGAGGAGCAGGATTTTGAATTCTGGATTTAACAGGAAGCCAATGAAGGGAAGCCAAAAAGGGAGAAATATGCTCTCTCTTTCTAATCCCTGTCAGGACTCTTGCTGCAGCATTTTGGATTAGCTGAAGGCTTTTCAGCGAGTTTTTAGGACTTCCTGATAATAATGAATTACAGTCGTCCAGCCTGGAAGTAATAAATGCATGAACTAGTTTTTCAGCTTCACTCTGAGACAGGATATTTCTAATTTTAGAGATGTTGCACAAATGGAAGAATGCAGTCTTACATATTTGTTTAATATGTGCGTTGAAGGACATGTCCTGGTCAAAAATGACTCCAAGGTTCCTCACAGCGTTACTGGAGGCCAAGGTAACGCCATCCAGAGTAAGAATCTGCTAAGATACCATATTTCTAAGCTTTTCAGGGCCGACTACAATAACCTCAGTTTGATCTGAATTAAGAAGCAGTTTAACTCATTGGTGTGTGTTATCTGGCTTCATGGACAGATAGAGCTGGGTGCCATCTGCGTAGCAGTGAAAATGTATGCTATGTCTTCTAATGATACTGCCTAAGGGAAGCATGTATAATGTAAACAGAATTGGTCCTAGCACTGAACCCTGTGGAACTTCATAATTAACCTCAGTGGGTGAAGAGGACTCTCCATTTACATGCACAAATTGGAGTCTGTTAGATAGATATGATACAAACCACTGCAGTGCAGTACCTGTAATACCTACAGCATGTTCTAATCGCTCTAATAGGATATTATGGTCAACAGTATCGAACGCTGCACTGAGGTCTAGCAGGACAAGCACAGAGATGAGTCCACTGTCAGAGGCCATAAGAAGATCATTTGTAACCTTCACTAAAGCTGTTTCTGTGCTGTGATGAGCTCTGAAACCTGACTGAAACTCTTCAAATAAGCCTCTGCAGATGATCTGTTAGCTGTTTGACAACTACTCTTTCAAGGATGTTTGATATAAAGGAAGGTTGGAGATTGGCCTATAATTAGCTAAGACTGCTGGGTCTAGAGATGCTTTTTGAGTAAAGGTTTAACTACAGCCAGCTTGAAGGCCTGTGATAGCCGATTATTAGAGATAGGTTGATCATATTTAAGATCGAAGAATTAATTAATGGCAGGACTTCTTTGAGCAGTTTTGTGGGAATGGGGTCTAAAAGATATGACATCCATGGAGGACTTTTACCTGTGAGCAGGTACTTCTCTCTGTTTGTGTCTGTGCTGGCGGAAATCAATCAATTAATAGTCAATTGATTTTCTTTATAATAACTAAAGCTTCATAAACTGAAATCTGTGTCTATGTTCATCCGATCATTAATCAGTCATTAAATCAGAAGCAGAGGCAGTTGTGTGGTTTCACAGGTTTTATTGATTATATGGAGGATTAGATAATTAATTGAAAAAGGAAATCAGTTCTTTGGCAGCACAAAGTTTGTGGTAAAATAAAAACAAGCAAAACAGAAATGCTACACCTGAAAGCAACAAACTGATCAATAAGTCTGATTAGGTCTGCTGAGGAGGTTAACACCCTGGTCACAAATACTTCTGTATGGTTAATAAGCAGGAAATGGCAGGTTATTGAAAAGCTGAGTCCCTCAGAGAGGACAAAAGATATTGATCGAATAAGAAAACATTAGATAAAAATTCATGTTTAGTAAATCAACACAGCAACTGGAACAGGCAGGAACATCAGGAGAACCTCAGCAGAATGTAAAGAAAACAACAGGGGAACATTAGGAGAACATATCAGTGGAATGTAGAGTCATGTCAGGGCAACCTTTCAGGAAATATTTGGAATATCTTTGGGAGAGCTTAAGAAGACACTGGGGAATGTTTAACTTCAAGTGAAGCAAGTTCCAAATGTAAAAATCTTGTAGAAAAGCTTCAGTGTAACCAACAGTTGATCTTTGGAAACCTTTAAAAAAACTTAGTGGAACATCAGAGCAGTCAAAGATGAGAATTTTCTGGAGAACCAGACTGAATCTTTTGGGACAAAAAGAGTCTAAGAGAATCAAAACCAACCAGTTTAACCAAATAAAAACTCAACATAAACACCAGAGGAACATTTTAGACAACACGTGGTTAGAATTGGGATTGTTACCAGAATACTACAGAAACCCTGGAGATCATGCTGGGAATGTCAGTAGAACCTTGACAGAATGCTTTGGGGATCCTCAAGGGGTCATTAGGGTACTACCAGGTTAACAATATCTAGGGATCTCCTGGGAACCTTAGTGGAACACTGGTATAATGTTCTAATAACCTGAAGGATCAAATTAGGTGAATGCTTGTAGAACATTTTGTAAACCTTCTAGGGGTCTGTTTAGCACCATGTTAACCTTGTGTTCCCTGAGATCTGGATGATTGACAGGTGAGGGTTTAGAACATCACTGGGTTCAACTGGGTGAATGTTTTATGTTTCGGATCAGGCCGATCATCACAGTTACATCAGTCAGCTGCTTAAAAAGAACGCATATCAGCAATAAAAGAAGGAACATAAAAATCATCCCATTCCTGTAGAAACCCCATATCTCCAGGTTCTAGCTTTAGGTTTCAGATCAGTGGAGGAACTAAAGTTCTTGACGTCATGCATACTTCAACCTAAAACACTAAGGAGTGTAACATATACGTGGTTTACAGGATCACATGTAACACTGGACTGTTTGTGGGGGTTTATCAATACTCAGAAATATATATAAAACAAACCTGAGCTCCGAACTTTAAAGGAACATTTCAACATTTTTGGGTCTGTAAATATGAAACTACAGCAAACAGCTACTAAGACTAGCTTGGCATAAAGACCAGGAACATGGAGATGCCCCGGAGGGCTCGTAGAGGAACTTCAGCAAGCCGTTTATTGAGTGAACTTTGGAAGGATGCCTGGGGTTCTTACAATGACCTTTGGGAATCTTTAAGGAATTAACTGGGGAATTGAAGGAGAACCTAGGAAGAACCTCTGTGGAAGGAAAGTAAAAAAAAGAACCCAGGCACACTGAAATGTTAATTTAAGAAGATGAGGACTTTCTGATTGATCGTAGCTCAGGTTTGTTTTGTCACTAATGAAACTCCATTACCAGAGGAGTGTTTAGGATTCATCCACCTTCTCCTCCTCTCCTTTCTCCTCCTTAGGGAGGGTGGAGGATAGAGCATACTCCTCTCCAACTCCCTCCGAAACCACCGACACATCAGCCTCCACCACAACTGACGTCTGCTGCTCTTTCACCACCTCTGTCTCCTCTTCCTTCTCCTCCTCTTTCACTTCCTCCTCCTGCTGCTGCTCGGTTGGGGCCAGCTGGGCATGAACTTCTGTGAAGGAGACCTCCTGCTCAGTGCTGCCCAGTGGGGAGAGCTGGATGTTAGCCTCAGTAGTAAGTGTCTCCCCAGTTGGAGCAGAGGCCTCTGGAAGCTGAGATTCAGAGTTGCTGCGAGGCTGTAAACACAAAATCAAAGATTTGAAATCCAGAGAAACCCAAGGGGAACCTCAGTGGAACACTCGGACATTGTTCAGAAGACTTTGGTGGAACATTCCATGTGGACTGGGTAACTTTAGGGTAACTTTAGGGTAACGTTGTGAGGGGAACATACTGGGACCTAATGGGTACATTGGTGGCGTCTCTGGAAAATAGTAAGAGGAATAACTCTGTACCTTCCTCATGTGGAAGCTCAAAGGTGAAACCTTCAGGCTGGCAGTCTTTTGCTTGATCTTCTCTCTTTGTTCGGCAGAAACGATCTTCGTTCCGATCCTTGTCATCTTCTTCTCGATGTTCTGCCTGGAGAACGCCTTCTTTAGACTGTCCACCTGTAGACAAGGACATGATTACCTGTCTGTGTGACTACTCTCACCTGTCTCACTGTCTTTATTTCTCACCTTCTTCAGGCTGGATCGTTTCAGTTTCTCAGCTCTGGACTTCTCCATGTTCTCCAAATCTTGAGGCCATGCCTCCTCGTCTTCTACCTCTGCCTCCAGCCCAACGTCCTCATCAGATGATAGGTCGATAGTCTGGAGCCCGCCCTCCTGGGAACGGTTGCCATCCAAGCTGCCCGGCTCCACTTCCTCACCTTCCTCCAAAATCTCATCCCGAGGGTATGGAGGAGGATCCTTCACAAAAACACTGGAGGGGATCTCGTTCTCCTCCTAAAGTGGAACACAGGAGAGCATGAGGAGGCTGTCCGGTGATCTGTGGAGGAACCAGAGACCTCTCCTCTGACTCCAGGGGGATCTTGGTGGAACAAAAGGAGAACTTCGAGGTTTTGATAAACCAGGAAAAAAGCAACTGTGCCCAGTGAGGAGAACTCTTTTTTTTTTGTTTCACCTCTAGTGGAACCACAGAGACCAGAACCAGAACCAACAAGAACCTGAAGAACCCCAGTAATGAGTGTGCGCAGTGCTGTCCACATAAACACAACAGGGGAGGGCTTACAGAAGAACCACACACAGTAACACACTCTGACTCACACACACATGTTAAAACTCATGAGGAATGCTGGGTATTTAGGGAGGATGGGAGTGTTTACTGTCAGTGAGAGAAGACAGTGCTGACTTTAAGTATACTGACTGTAGTACTAACTGTAGTATTGACTACAGCTGAGTCCTCCTCACACCTCATAGGTACACACTGATACTGCAGTACTACAGCTTTACTGCACACCGCGTCAGCTGATATCAGCCCCGAGGACAAGCTATGGAAATAAAAACTGACCTCATGACTCTGCTGACTGTCACTATGATAACCAGATCACATGATCACTGTCCATTTTTCCAGTTCAGTTCCCGTAGCAGCTGGTGGCCAAATAAGGCGACCGGCTGAGAGCCAGCTGGACCCTAACAGACCTCCTTTGTTCATAACTACAACTCCCAGCATGCCTCAGAGCTTCTGGTCCAGGTGTGACTCACAAATGACGTTGGGGTGGGAGGATCTTTGTAGCAGGTTGAACTCACCTGCATTCATGCAAAAAAGCACAGCAGAAAACAGGAAATCCTGGATATTCCCGAAGAGGCTCAGAGCAGCTGATGGAGTGCCTGACCTCTGACCTTTGACCCACCTGTACAGGGGTATCACTAACCTGGAAGATGAGGACTTTGAAGTTGTTCCTGTTGATCAAGTGGGCGTGGTTGGCCTCCAGCTTCTTCACCTGCATGCCCTGACGCTCCATCTTATCACGAATCTGCATCAATGCACAAGTGAGAGGGTTAGGGACAGGTGTGCTGTAAATCAGTGCTGTGTACTGACACGTGTCCCGCATACCTGTGCTGGGTTCACTGACCTCTTTCATAGTGACGGACAGCTTGCGGCTTTTGTCCAGCAGTTTGCTGACTGTGTTCGACGTGAAACTTTGACTTTTGGACAGTTTGGTCATGTCAGCCTGGATTCCCTTGACGACGCCCTCCATCTCCACCTGGTGCACCTGAGACACAACCAGCCAATAACCTTGGTTCAATAGTTCATCGGTAACAAAATCTGAGAGGATCCCAGAGATTAGACATTTGAATTCTGGACATTATGCACCATACACATGGTGTGCTTTATTTGCTGTATATTACCGGCTGCTTAGCACTGATTTGAACTTTTTTATTTCATCCTTGTTCTTTTCTGTTTCCCTGTATATGCCGCTCTCTGCACTCTGAATCCCCCTGTAGGGATAAATAAAGTGACTGAAAATCAGGAAACATGTCCCAAGCATTGTTACTGATCCGGAAAAACAAACCCAGGCTGTAGTGCGAGCCTGCGACCTAATCTGCAGTCTGCAGTAAACGTCTGTCAGTGACAAACATGACAGGAATCCACAATTACACCAGAGCTCAACATGTGGCAGCTGCCTCACGTTGGTGTGAGAGCCAGAAAGCGAGCGGTCACAGAGAAAGGAGAATAAGGGTTTTAAAAGGAAATTTGGAGTTTTTGACTGGAGTTTGGTCTGGACTATGACTGAACATAGCTGTCTTTGATCCTGGAAACACCAGCAAGCCTTCCTGTTTCTATTCCAGGATAAACTGGACTAATGTTGAACACTGACTTAAATCTGCAGTTTTTTGTCTGGAGTTTGGTGAGAGCTTCAGGACCCTGTGTCAGAGCTGGAGCCCCCAGGTGTGGCCCTGCAACCTCACCTCCATCTTGTGCTGGTTCTCCTGCACGGCATCCAGCATGTTGACCAGCTTATCCAGCAGCGTGAGGACTGTGATGGCGTTGACGGGACCCTGACTCATCTTCTCCGGGTCCAGTCCCGCCATGAGAGAAGAGGGCGAGGCCGGGTCCTCCTGCTGGTTCTCGGGGTCTACCTGGTCCTGGTCCTGAGAGGGGACCAGCAGGTCCTGGCACTGGTGGGTTTCCGTGGTTACCATGATGGCAGCGTCAAAGCAGAAACTCCAAAATGTCCGAAATGTCCCTGCTGCAGGAAAAGTGCGGAGCTGCTTCCTGAATGCTTGCTCTCAGTGTGTGTGTGTGTCCTGGGCTCTGATTGGCTGTCTCTGAGGAAAACTTTCCGTCTAACTTTCCAACAGTGGAAGCGTCCACACCTTTAACTGCTTCACTGCCACAGCCTGACACAGACTCAGGAAACCTTCACACAGAGACGGGCTTTTAATGTGGAAGGTTCACGTTAGTGTGTCACTTCTTGTCAGGTGTTGTCAGGTGTCTGCTCCTGTCAGAAAGCATTCAATCATTCAGAAACTGACCTGAGCAACACGTTCGTGGAGCTGAAGGGTTAACTCTGCAGCCTTGGGGTCTGCCACGCCCACAGCGGAGAGGGCTGTTGCCGTGACAACAGGGCAAGAAGGGCTGTTTGTGTTTGGAGACAGAGAGAAAGGGAGGGAGGGAGTCGTGTCTCTCACTCATGTTTTTAAGGTGAAGTCATCTGGAAGGAAACACTCCCTCTCTCTCCGTCTGTGTGAAGCTCTCTCGCCCACCGCTCACGTCAGACAGGTTCTGTTTGTCGCTCTAACGTCGTTTTCATAAAGTTTAATTCAGCTTTATTTATACGCTGCAAACTCACAACAACAGTCAATTCAATGATACTGTGAGGAAAGCCCCTGCAGTATCAGAGAGGAAACCCTGACAGTCAGACAGCACCTGGCAATGGTGGACAGGAAGAACTCTCTTTTAACAGGAAGTAACCGTCTGCCATGTGCTGTGGTCACAGCAGTCTAAGATCATCACAGGTGTACCCTCAGAGCCCTCCCCAGTCCACAGATGGTCTTTACTTCCTGTCCAGGATCTGCAGAGTTCTCACCTGCTGTCATGTGACTGCTCAGGTAATATGGAGGAAAAATGTTTCCTAAAGAAAAACAGATATCCGAACTAAACATGATGGAGGCGTCCAAGTGAATATAATGAATGTAACGTTGTTTGTATGTGTAACCAGCGCCACCTGGAGGAGGAACTGTGGAAAGGTTGTGGGTGCTTGAGGTCAGCGCTCTCCTGTGACGATGATTAATTTAAACAGTTTAATGAAATGTTTTTATGGTGTAAGGTTTTCACTGATAATCTTCCCTCTGTTGTCCTTTTTTGTTCTTTTGATTCAAACATCATTTTGTCTTGGTGAGTCCGTCCAGCTGTGAAGGACGAAGGGCGGACTTACCTCTTTGTTGTTTCCTTTGTTTGTTTGAGCCACTTCCCTTTACAAACCCTGGTTACAGGTCACACACGGCGCTGATTCTCAGACCCAAACTGTTTGTGGCCCACAGGTGACGATTTGCAGTGCAGGGCCATATGCCTGCACCTTTGGTTTGATATGTGCAGCTGAGACATTAGTAAAATGTGAACGATGGAATAAATAAATTAATCTCTTCTGGGCATTTTGTTCTACGTCTCAGTGCTCAGTCACATATGTGACGTCGTGATGTTCTTTCTATGTCATTGTGGTTCTGTAGCTGGTCTAATTGATTATTTCTGTTCTAAACTCAGTTTTAATTTCACTAAAAACCAGTTTGTCTCTAATCGAAGACATAACTGAGCTACAGTAACGATGTTCACACGTACGGAGATTCACTCAGACTGTCTTTAATATTCACACAAACCAACCTGAAACCCCCTGTTGGTACTGGTGCTGTAATCACTTGATGATGATGATGATGATGATGATGATTATGTGTGTTGTGGTCAGTTTGATCTGCCCATTGCCGTCATCACAGGTGACCTGAAGCCTGGTCAGAGCTGGAGAACCACAGAGGAAGAACTTGGAGTTCAGCTCACAAAGACAGGAAACAGGAAGACGCTGAGTGTGTTAGAGAGAGGAAACATCTGAATATCTGACGTCAGCTCATTAAAACACATTCACTGTGTCACCATGGTAACACAGGGAGGAGTGTCAGCTTTTATTAAAGTCAGTGTTTGTAGTCCATCAGTGAGGAAGAGGAGGGTGAAAGAGGAAGGAGAGACCACAGCTTCCTCTGACCTGCAGGCTAGTGATGTATCGGTCGCGAACGAAACAGCTCTTACAGTCGTCTCTTTGAAGTGAACAACGCGAGCCAGCTCCTTATTGGGAGCCGTGGAGTTTTTTGTCTTTCTCTCACCCTCTCTCGCACTTTTTTTCCGCTTCACTCCACACGTGAGCCTTGTGCTTTGCGCTGGGCAGAGGGGGGAGGGGCAGTAGTTACACTCAGTAGCACAGGAACAGAGCGGGAGGGAGAGAGAGAGAAAGAGAGCCAGGGACAACAACGTCACATTAGAAAGGTATAGTAATCATCCACAACTATTTTCAGTTGCAGATGATAAAGGATTCAGAAAGTGTATTCATGCAGGCCCATATGACAGAGAATATGCATCTTCTTTTTGTTTTCATATTTTAATTTATATTTAATTGTGTTGTGGTTTGCAGTGTTTTGTGTTGTTTTACTTTAAATTAGTTGAAAAGGAAAAAGCTGAAAATTTAAATAGTTAAAAGTTGAAATGTGAATAGTTGATTTTTGTATTATATGATTTATTTATTACATTTTATGTGAATTAATGAAAGTATATTTACGGTGGCCCCTAGAGACAAAGCACGTACAAACTCCAAAATACGTACGAACTCCAAAACATGTAAAAACTCCGAAGCACGTACAAACTCCAAAACGTACAAAACACAACAGAAGTGCTCCAGGATGCTAGGGGCAGTGTTTTGTTACCTAGTGGCTACACAAGCCAGGAAGTACCAGCGACCGGATTTGGTGTGTGGTATTAACAGGTAAATGAACTTTTTTTTTTAATTATTTGAATATATATGAGTGCTTGTGTATAAATACACAAACAATACACATATGCTTTCAATTGTGTAATTTAAGTGATCTAGGTAGCTCTGTTTTGGAAGTTCAGTTAACGCTAGAAATGTGTTTTGGAGTTTGTACATGCTTTGGAGTTTGTACGTGTTTTGTCACTAGGGGCCACCGTATATATTTATTCATAAGCATATATTAATATAATCAAGTTTCTTTTTACATTAGTAATTCCTTTTGTGCATAATTGTATATTGTTGTTAATAATAAATTAATTACAGCAACAAAACAACCTGAAGAGTCGGTTTGGAGCCGAAAGAGCCGGCTGTTTTTAGTGAGCCGAGCCGAAAGAGCCGGTTCTCTAAAAAGAGCCGGAAAATCCCATCACTACTGCAGGCTCAGCTGGGGGGCGGGCAAGATGGCGGACTGAGCAGTCGCATCCATCTGAACTCCTCACTAAAGTCCCGATGTTTTAATCTTGAAGTTATAAAATCCACTCCTTTGAGCTATATTGACGACGTTTCAGCCCGAACATGAAGAAAACCAACAACACGAAACCTCCGGCAGTGAAAAACCTCCCTTTTACAACCCAGAGAAACAGCGAGCATGACTACCCAGCTCCGATGGAAACTGCTAATTCCAGCAGCAACAAGAGGGACAGACTGTTAACAACCCCTGATAATACTCCTGAGAAACCACATATGGAGAAAAAAGCAAAAGGTACGGCTAGTGATAATGACTCCAACACATCCACTGACACTATACTGAAAGCTATTGAGAGTCTTGGAAAACGTGTTGATGACCGCATGGACGAAGTTAGCAAACAAATTCAACAACATAGCGCCATGCTGGCTTCCATCGCTAAATCGGTGCAATTTAATTCAGAGGAGCTGCAAGAATGCAAAAAGAAAATAAAACACCTGGAAAAAGAGATGGAATCAATCAAAAAAGATAATGACGATATTAAGGATCGTGTATTGAGCCAGGAAAGATACAAAAGAAGATGGTGTCTTCGTATCAAAGGGAAAAAGGAGAAAACAAATGAAAATATCAGAGAAGAAGTGGTGGAACTTCTAGGAAGGATTGCTCCGGACCTAAAGATGAAGATGGAAGAAGCAGTTGATGTTGTCCACAGAGTGGGAAGAGCGGTGGAGAATAAGCATCGACAAATCATTATTCTGTTTATGAGACGTGCCGTGAGAGATGACATCTGGAGGCGAACAAAGGCTTCTCCCGTGTGCAAAGAAGAAGGCATCCGCTTTGCTGAAGACCTGACCCCAGAGGACTGGAGATCCAGACAAGCGTTGTGGCCAAAAATCGACCAGGCACGGAAGGAAGGCAAGGCTGCAGGCTTCAGGGGCCCTTTTGGTTTCATAGAAGGCAAACGTATCAGGGTAGAGACTCCAGGTACGGGCTGACATCTGACTACGAAAGGAATATACAGTGGAACATTTCGGATGATGGGACTTTTACCTCAAGATTTTCCTACTCCATCTCCTAAACTTCCTCTTTAAAGCTGTTCATGTGTTCCGTGTTCCAATTAAAAACGAATATTTCTTTTTTTTTTCCTTTAACACAAGGGGACTTAAAGACTCAATTAAGCGCAAAGCTGTTTTTCTGTTCTGCAAGGGGCAACAGGCAAATTGTTTTTTTCTCCAGGAAACTCATTCTGAGGAATCTGATGTGAAATTTTGGTCACAACAATGGGGAGATAAAAAAATTTTTAGTCATGGTACAAACAGGTCGGCTGGGGTTGCTATTTGTTTCAACAGATGTCGTGGTAGGTTTTTGTGCAACATGGCAGACAAAAATGGACATTGGGTTGCCTGTGTGTTAAATATTGATAATACTCTGATTATTTTGGTTAATGTTTATGGATACAACAATGATCAAGAGAATAAGAACCTGCTGCATCAAATTTCTACAGTTATAAAGGAACTTTATACCAAATTCCCTACTGATTATATAGTAGTTGGAGGTGATTTCAATGTGACTCCTGATGAATGGTTGGATAGATGGCCTTCAAAGTTTTCAAGAGAGCATAAAAACCCAATATTTGAAAAATTCGCTAATGATACTAAATTAATAGATGTATGGAGAGTGTTAAACGAAGATGTAAAACAATTCACCTGGCACAAACCTAATGGTCAAAGCAGGTCACGTATTGATTATTGGTTGGTATCCAACTCAATTTTACAATATGTCAAGGAAACAGTCATCTCTAACAGTCCCTTAAGTGACCATTGCGCCATTATTCTGAGACTACAAAGCAAAGACCAAAACAACACATTTAAGGATTATTGGAAATTTAATTGTCAGATGCTGAGAAATGAGGAGTATTGTAATTCTATTAAAAAATTAATTTTAGATATTCAGAATGATGAAGCCATCAATACACCGATACTCAAATGGGAATATCTTAAATTTAGAATCAGAAAAACCTCAATTGCATTCGGTAAAAAGTTAAACAGACAAAGACAAGAAGAGGAATCAAATGTAGTAAAAGAACTTATGAATCTGTATGGCAAATTGAATTGGACTGAGGAAGAAAAAGGAAAAATTAATAATTTACAATCTAAATTGGACGAAATGTACCTTTATAGAGCCAAGGCTGCTTATTTGCGATCCAAAGCCAAGTGGATAGAAGAGGGTGAAAAGAACACTGCCTATTTTTGCAATCTAGAAAAACGTAGACAAGAATATAACTCAATATGTAACCTAATAATCGACGGAGAGGAATGTACAGACCCTAAACGCATTTCAAATGAAGTATTTACTTTTTACAGTAACCTTTATAAGTCTTCATACTCAGAACAAAATGTCACCTCCTTAAATCAGTAATTGGATTCCAGTAATTGATGATAATTTTAGAGAAATTTGTGATGAAGACCTAACTATAGAAGAATTTGATTTTGCTATTAAGAGCATGGCATCTGATCGCTCACCGGGACCAGATGGTATAACAACTAATTTCTATAAGCACTTTTGGGAAGACCTAAAATTACTATTATTCAGTGCGATAAATGAATGTATAAATCAAAAGGAGCTTATGACAACAATGAAACAGGGAGTTATAAAATTAATTCCAAAACCGGGGAAAGATAAGAAAAAACTAAGTAATCTAAGACCTATAACACTTTTAAATACAGACTACAAAGTTTTTTCAAAAGTTTTAGCAACAAGACTAAAAACAGGTATTTCTGAAATAATTAGCCCGACACAATCAGGATTTCTCAAAGGACGGTTGATCCAAAATAATATCCGCTTGGTTTTGGACCTCATCGATTACAATTACCTAATTAAGGATGATGGTTTTATGTTGTTCTTGGACTTCCATAAAGCATTTGATTCTATTGAATACACTTTTATTATTAAGACATTTAAACATTTTGGGTTTGGTGATGCATTTCTGGATATGATCACTATGTTATACACTGATATTAATAGTTGTGTTTCTCTTTCAGAAGGCACATGTCCCAGGTTCAGGGTGGAGAGAGGTATCAGGCAGGGCTGCAGCATCTCACCTCTTTTATTCATTGTAGCCACTGAATTACTTGCTATTACTGTCATAAACTCAAACATCAAAGGATTAGACATAAATAATCACAAATTAATAATAAGTCAGCTTGCCGATGATACAACAGTCTTTCTAAAAAATAAAGAACAAATTCCATTGGCCTTAGATACAATAAAGATCTTTTCTGATGCTTCTGGACTACGCCTGAACCTGGACAAATGTGAACTCATGAGTATCCACAATTGTTCTCACTCTTCTTTGTACAATATACCTGTCAAAAATGAAATCAAATATCTTGGAATCTGGATAACTAAATGCATGGCTGATAGTGAAGAAAAGAATATTCAGAATACAACTGACAAATGCAAAAAAACTCTGAACCATTGGCTACAGAGAGATTTAACGTTGTTCGGCAGGATAATGTTGACCAAGGTTGAATCTTTGTCCAGATTAATCTATCCAGCTTATTCCCTAGCCATCCCAAGAATTATAAAAGACATCAATAAGGTGAATTTTAATTTCATATGGAAAAATAAACATCATTATGTTAGTAACAGGGACTTGATAAAAGATTATGAAGAGGGGGGTTTAAAAGCAATCGATTTTGAAATAATGAATGGCATTTTAAAGATTAATTGGCTACGATCTTTCTTGAAAAATGATAATGAGATCTGGTTCTTGATACCATCTCTTATTTTCTTTTTTTTTTTTTTTTTTTTTTTTTTTTTTTTCTAAATGACATCAGAAACAGCAGTATGCGACATTACGTGATGGCAGAGCTTCAGTTCATCCTTTGTCATTTTTTTTTTTTTTTTTTTAATAACTAGGACAGGGGGAATGAATGAGAGAGAGAGGGGGAGAGAAAGAAAGAAAACCAAAGGGGAGAAGAGACGGTGAGAAGGGGGGGGAAGAGAGACAAAAAAAAAAAAAAAAAAAAAAAACTCCTGGGTCACCTGTATGGAGAAAAAAAAACAAACAAACAAACAAACAAACAGAGGAGACAGCAAACAACAAAGAGCAACATAATAATAGAGAAAACAAAGCACCATCACAATAAACTAGCTAGTCATAGATATCAGTATTTACTAAGTAATAAACAATATTGTGCAGCACGCAAGATAGACAGCGCACAGTGTGCTTTGAGGCAGCAGCCAAGAAAGCTTTAGTCCGCGTCTGTGAATACCCATGTGTGCATACCTGTGTGGATCAGCATGCTTGCATTCAAAAGGTTTCTCCATGTAATGATCTGCTAGGGAGTGTGGGGGGGCCTCAGCCCCGTCCTCCAGGGTGTGAAGCGGGTATGGAGGAGATCAAAACTCCAGACATCCAGAGGCCCCCAGAACACAAAAGACCATGGAAGACCAACAGAGGGGCAGCCGCGCCACTGTTCCAGTAAGAGCTGAGGAGAGTCCCAGATGAGGGCTCACTCAGCAGCCGCGGAGCAGAAGCCAGGGGGGGTTGCAGTGACGCGCCCGTGAGCTCCGCCGGCCCCCAGCTGCGCCTGAGTGACCGAGCCCTAGGCCGGGAGGCCGGGGGCACCCCACCTCCAAAGGGGGCCCGAGCGAGCCCCAGGCCCCAGGCCCCGACAAGCGGCCGCCAAGGAGTGAGCCGGTGTGTACCCGGACGCCCACCCCCAGACACAAAGAACCACCAACACATCGACACCTGAGGGAGTCCGCCACCGGCAGGGGAAGTGGTGGTGGGTGGAGATAGGCCTCCAAACCTTGGAGGGCCTGAGGTGTCCCCAGAGAGGTGGCGTCTGATACCCAACCTGACATATAGACACAGACATACAGGCACACACAGACACAAACATCCATTCCCACCCTCATGCTCTCATATGCACTCACTCCACACTCAACCAACGTGGAGACAGACATAAAGAGACGCTGTACACACAATCACACTCCCCAAGCGTACTCTACAATCCGGGTCTAGGTACCCTTGCCCCTGGAGGGGGGAATTGCACCCAGACCCAGGTGGTGTTACCCTTTTCCCTGCGGTGGGGAGAGGCAGACCACCCCGACTCCGCAGCAGCAGGGAGGCCCCACACCCCAGACCGCAGTCGGACGGCCAACTCCTCCTACTAGCCCTCCCGCTCCAGCAGGCCGCAGAGAATGGGGGTGGGAGAAGACTCCAAACCTCCCTCCACCCGCTCATTGTAGTGTTGATGCATATGTCTTCTAAGGTGCAATTAAAACCCAGGAGGGCATGGAGCTACCTGCCAAGGAGCAGCAGGTAAGCGCATAGTCCCTCCTGCTAACCCTCAATGACTAAGTGTATTTAAAATTGAGAGGTGGGCAACGACGTCAGGGGTGAGGTATACACCCTGATGGTGATTTGGACTCCGTGATTGTGCCCACCCCCAAGATCCTATATGTATGTGTAATGAGAGTGTGAATAATGTGAATGTCTAAGATGTGGGATAAAATTGAGGCAGAGGCAGCCAGAAGGGGACAGGGGGGGGGGTAGCCTCCTCTGCACCCTGGTGACATACCCCCACTCCAAGGCCCTGCATGTGTGGGTGGTTGTGGAGGAGCGGGAAGAGGGAGGCAGCTGGAGATGGGGAGGGAAGGAAGGGAGGGGCAGGTAACCCCTCCCTGGGGCCAGCTCCCCCGCTGACCCCAGTAGGCACTCCCACCCTCCGCGACCCGCCAGGGAAGGGGGGCCCAGGCCCATCAGACCGGGGCCCAGTGCAGTAGCGCCCCCCGGCTCCACAGAGCCCTGGACAGTCCACCCAACCCCACCACAGAGAAAACTGCACCCACCCCACCAACCACACATCTTCCAGACTACATAAGACGGTAAACGCCCAGGCTGAGATCTTCCTCCACCTCTCCTGTATCTCCCCCTCCTGCAGAGAGTTCCTGAGAGAAGAAAGCTCCTGCCAGATGTGACCATCCCCCCCACCAGTTGAAGAGCCCCCCAGGCGGCTCGATGCACCGGCGGCACCCTGCTCCAGGGCCGGGCCCCCATGCACCCACCCGCACACAACCCCGGCAACACACCAACCATCTCTTATTTTCAACAAAGTTGGGGGGATCCAATTCCTTTTAGTATGTGATTTTGAAATTTCTAAACTACCCATAAAACTTTCCAAATTTCATCAACAAGTTTTGTTAAATTGGAAATTAATGTTTAAACATAACTTTAGTCCCCACAATGTTCCATTGTGGAATAATAGGGTGATATTGAATCGGGGGAAATCTATGTTTGTGGAAGAATGGATGACAAAACAAATTTGGTCTGTGACACATATAATGGATGAAAATGGAGATATACTTGAATTAAACAGGCTTAATGAGAAATATGACATGAGTTGCTCGTTCGAGCTCTATAAAAAGGTTTCACAAAATATCCCAACAGTCCTTGTAAATACGGTAAAGAACAATTTTTCAAATATACAGACTCCAAATTTGCATAAAGTTAAACTAGATGGTCTTGAATTGGTCAATGGAAAATGCAATAATCAGTTTTTGAGGAGGTATTTGGTTAACACCTTATATCCAGGTAGGACAAAACATTCACTCGTCTTTAAAGATTATAACAAATCTGAGATCTCGTTGATCAGAACCAAATATTTAACATTTCCAATTCCCCCCAAATTTAAAGAAGTCCATTTTAGAACTACAAAAAATATTTACCCCTCCAATGAATTTATGAGAGAAAGATTTAAATTTGTGTTAGACAACTGTTATAGTTGTAAAATAACTTCGGAAACAACAGAGCACATGTTCTATGGATGTGTGACAATCCAGAATTTATGGAAATCTCTCCATGTCCTAATATTGTCCCAGTATGGATATATTGATTTTTGGTCTTTTCAAAATATTCAAATTGGAGTAATCCTTAAGAACAAAAATAGTGAGTTTTTAATTAACAATCTCATTATTATAACAAAGTATTACATACATAAATGCCGATATGCTAAATCCCCCCCTTCATGGCCTGCTCTTAAAAACGACCTCTCCCTGTTCCGTAAATCTCTTAAGCTAATAAATAAGCCCCAAGCAATCAAATTGCATAGATTTTTAGAAGAGTTTGATTTTTCTTAGCCCCTTATTTAAGTTATGAGTCTTGTTTATGGAACCTCACTTTTAGAGATTTTATGTTCCCCCTTGTCTTCTTTATTTCTGTTCCTTGTTTTTCATTCTTTTTTTTTTTATTCTTATTTATGTTTGTATTGGTTATTCATCTTTTTATATTATTATTATGTAGATGTGTGAATATGGATGTGTATGTATGCATATGTACATGTATATATATGTGTGTGTATGTATGTATGTTTACTTTCAGTTACTGTCGATTTCATTGTGGTGTATAGGAGATGTGATTCTGTTCTGATTGATTTATTATGTCGCTTGTCTCTTTGAGATTGTCATTGTTATTGTTCTAAATAAAGTTCATATTAAAATAAAAAATAAAAATACTGCAGGCTCAGCTGTAAACACAGAAGTGCCGTAGAGGGCAGCAGAGCGCCCGCGGCGTCTGCCTGAATAACTACCGAAGAAGAAGAAGAACTAGGCTGCAGTCAGCTGACCGGGCAGAGCGAGAGCTAAAGCTAACGCTACGTCCGGCCGGTGCACCGGGACTTCCTCCGGTTTGTTCCCCGGGGTACCCCCTCCTGAGAAGCGGATCATGGCGTTCATCACAGCCAGCTGGAACCCGCTGGGAGACGCCTTTTACCGGTCAGTGAGCGCCCACTGTGTCGGTCTTTCAGCTGCTAGCAGCGAGGCTAATGTTTGCTGACAGTCAGCTGACCGCAGCTCCATCCGTGTTATATACACCTGTGTTTTCTGCAGTTGTGTGATTGAGCTGTTTAAACAGAGAAATCAGCCTGTAACCTGCGCCTCTGCTTGTCATTTGACCCTGCTAAAGCTGGCTTCAGAAGCTTTTTCCCTTTAATGACGTTTCCTTAACACACACGTCACGTGAGAGGACTGACGTCCATGACGAAGTGAGCAGGAGGTTGTAGCCCATCAGAGTCAGGGTTTACTCAGGTCGGCAGGTGACATTTGTGTGCAAGTGACAGGTGAGCTTAAAGTGAGCAGAAAGTGACCGGAGGCTGGAATAGTGTTAGGCAGATAGGGGGAGGAGCCTGCGGGGGACCATGGGGAGGGGTTTGTTTACATTAATGTGTACTTTCCTGTGTACTACTGCAGTAAGACGGATCTGTATGAGATGAGCTGGAGTCTGCGTGATGGACTCAGAGACAGTCTGGTGGCTGCAGCTCCATACGGAGGCCCCATCGGTACAAACTAAATAAAACTTTATGAAACGCTGCAGTGAGATAGTTTTTTATAGTCAGATTTAAGGCTTTGACCCCTGACCTCTGTCTGACCCCTCAGCCCTGCTCAGAGAACCTCAGCGGCGTTCTCCGAGTTCTCGTCCTCAGCTGGAGATCTACTCTGCGTCAGGAGGCACCGTTGCCAGCTTCCCCGTGAGTAGCACCTGACCACACCCGGAGACAGGTTGGGTCTCTCTCTGACCCGTCTCTCTCTCTCTGTCTCCGTCTCAGTGGAAAAGTGGTCCAGTGGTCCAGCTCGGGTGGACGGTCTCTGACGAGCTACTGTGTATCCAGGAGGACGGCACGGTCCTGATCTATGACCTGTTTGGATCCTTTAAGAGACACTTCAGTATGGGACAGGTCAGCACACCTGAGTTTGTTCCTCTGAATAAATGAAGCTGCTCAGACGATGTCACTGATCAGGTGACCTCTATCTTTAAACAGGAAGTGGTCCAGAGTCAGGTGATGGAGGCCAAGGTGTTCCACTCCCCTTATGGAACAGGTATTGCCATAGTAACAAGCTCCTCCCGTTTCACCTTGGCCACCAACATCGATGACCTGAAGCTCCGGAGGTTACCTGAAGTCCCAGGTAACACCTGACTCACCTGAGATGGTGTTTTCACTGCCACGGTTAAGCCTTTCCACCCTTACCTGTCTGTCCACCTGTCTGTCCCTCAGGTCTGCAGGGAAAGCCATCCTGCTGGGTAGTCCTCACTCAGGACAGACAGACTAAAGTCCTGCTGTCCAACGGACCAGAACTCTTCATCCTGGACAACACGTCCTGCACTGTGGTGGTGAGACATGTAGAGACAGGTGAAGTCAGTAATGCTCAGTTTAAGATCGTTCTAACCAAAACCAGTCTGAGACGACGTTTGTCTGACAGTCTTCGATGGTGATGCTAATCCACAGCCAGTAATCTTCACACTCAGATTTGTCCTCATCTTTCTTTTACCTGTCTCACTGCCTACCTTTGTGTCTCTCTTCAGTGTCCTCCAGGCCTCAGTCCTCAGGACGGCAACATTGTCCACATGTCTGTGTCTTTCAGCTATAAATACCTGGCTCTCCTCACTGACAGTGGACACCTGTGGACAGGCTTGTCCACCCTACAGGTGAGCAGCTGTTCTGGCCAATCAGCTTTTCAGATATCTGTGAAGCATCACCTGTGGAATGACTCACAGGTGATGCTTCTGTATGCAGGAGAAACTGAGTGACGTCGACACCAAGAAGACCATGGCGCCCAAGCAGATGTTGTGGTATGTGTGACCTCTCGTTTACCTGTGCTCTTATTTATTCAGCTGCTCACCCGTCGAAGCTCTTCTTTTACACCCGTTTAACCTGGAGTTTACCTGTTTGCCCAGGTGTCGCAGACCAAAGAGCCAACAGCCATCTGTGGTGTTGATGTGGGACAGACTGCTCCTGGTGGTCGGGGTGTGTAATGAGACCATCCAGTATCCTTCAAACTTCACATCTGAACATGTTCAAATACACTTCAGGTGTGTTAAGGTTCTCCTTGGAGTTGTGCAAAGCAGCCGGTATTTGTATCTGTTAAGGGGGGAAAAGTATTTGTGTTTGTATTTGAGTAAAATTCAAAATAGGTTGAAAAATCAATTTTTTTTCTTGTTTATGCTTCTGATTTACGTTACAGTGTAAGTATTCTTTAATTATATCCATTATAATAAATATGGATATGCAATATTGGTTGGTATTTTTCCATAAATACAGCAATGAACATTTAACAAGGAACGTCATTGAAAAGAAAATAACACAACAGCCATTACCTCATCCATGGTTAAACCAACAATTAATAAAATATCATTGTGAACATTATGAACAGACAGAATTAAAAACAAATAATACTTCAAAGAACTGTTCTTCTGAGAGAACATCTTTCTAATGCACAGAACTAAACTTTATCAACCCCTGACTGGGAGATGTGGCAGAACAAAAGTTGTATTCTATATAATACTGTTAAACCAAAAGATGCAGCCCTGCTGTTGTCAACTGTCTGCCTAAAAACAGACACAAAGGGTTTTTTTGTGTTTTATGTTGACCATAACTCAACCATATTTCACTTTGAAGAAGATGTCTTCTGCCAACATACTCTCAGTTAAGTTTCTCCATGTAGTATTTTGTGATCACAAGCTTGTCCACATGTGAGGGCAGCAGTCTGGAGCGTTGTGGGGACAAGATACCTCTGCTTGTTGGGGCAGGTGCGATATTTCATTGCCACATGAGCCAGGGCTGCAGGGTCTGAGGTCAGTGATTCAGTGCTGTCCTCAGCTAAGTAGCTCTCAACTATCTTGCGGAGGTCATAGCACCAGATGAGGCAGATTTGGCTTTTTTGCCCGCTGGCCTCACTCTCAACTGAGGATGAGCTGGGTGCTTCAGGTACCCCAGAAATAGGGCTGTTCGATATAACGATATATATCGGATGGAGATTTATATATATGTCTATCGTTTCCTATTACGCTATTGTTTGTTTCGTGTTGTCGTAAAATAAACTGTTTACAGAAATATTTTTTCATCGTTTTGATGGTCACTGTAGTGGCTATATTATTTTCTTAAAGTTCTCTCTTTCTCTTTTATTTAATATAACCACACTACGGACGGACAAGCGCCTGTTTTTATGCGTTGTCATTAGCAACAACGTCGGTAAAACCATCACGTGCCCTCTTGTTTATTTTCTACATAAACTTTTCACAATAAAGCTCAAGATCCTGTTGAGACTTTTCAAAATAAACTGAATCACGTGAAACAGTATGCAGAGAGTTTACGGATGCGAAGCAAAAACGGCCCGTCAGGTGCTCATGCATCAGTTAAAACACTCGACTCCAGCTACACGACGCCCAGCTGGAAACACTTCACGCAAGTTGAGCTGCCCGAGATTCACAGAATTTATAGAAAATGTTAAATTTTTGTGATTTATATCGTTATCGGACGATAGTGTCTTATATCGGGATATGAGATTTTGGTCATATCACACAGCCCTACCCAGAAACATCATCCGCTTGGAGTTCTGCATCCACCTCTGCAGACACATCTGCCTTGAGCCTGTCAAACTCGGATGACATGGGCAAGCTCTTAAATTGGGGATCCAGTAGGTTGGCTTTAAAGTAATGACCCAAGGAGTCATCAAAGACAGCCTGGAAGCGCTGAGCCAACTCAGACTGCAATATGGTCACCATTTTAAGTGCCTCGGTACATCCACATCCACCTTTAGGTTTTGAGAGCCTGCGCACAAGGGATGACAGAGACAGAGAACCCACATCCTCACACACAGTACCTCCCAGATCCATCTCTGCACTCATGGTAGTCAGTGGTCGTCTCTGCTCCAACAGTCACTGGAGCATGTGAAAGGAGGACTTCCACCTGGTTGACACATCATGCACCAATGTGTTCTTGGGAAGGCCAAGCTCTTTCTGGAATGCCAACGAGCTTGGTAGTTGGTATGGAGGTGCAACCACTTCGCGAAGCTTGCAAAAAACTTTTATTCTCCACTACTAAGTTGGGCATCAGGTCAAGGCAAATAATTTCTCCCACTGTGTTTGTTATTTGTAGTGGGTGGATGGGTGTATAAGCCTGTTTTGCAATAAATGCATCTAATATAGGTGATTGAAACTGACTTGCAGGGGCAGAACATGGCTGTGATGATGATTTGGTGCTGTTGGAGAGGTTGGCACACAGTACCAGGAGAGGATGCTTTAAGTGCATGTGATTATGCATAACAGATGTTGACAGATGTTTGATATCTCTGCCTTTGATGTGACTTTTGCACACATTACTTGTAACTTTGGTTTTATCTGCAGCACTGACTGTAAAATGTTTCCACACAGAACTTGAGCAAGGTTTTTGGCTACTGGAGGACACTGTGTGTCACTCACCTCTTTACACGTTACTCACTCACTCGTGCCCTGCGTTCTCATGAGGAAACGCAGCTTTTTGATATAAAGTTTTTCTCGTTCCCAAATACAAATATTTTTAAGTATTTGTTCAAAATAAGTATTCGTGAAAAACATGTTATTTGTGCCTTTCTGAATACCGTATTTGGGTTCGGCTCCACCCCTAGTTCTCCTGGAGCTCACTCAAAAAAGTTCTCTTAAAGCTCATTTAGGTTCCGCTGGAGCTCCTTCTGGGTTTCTTGTTATAGCTGGTCATTTATAAACAAAGAATCATGTTCCGTGTTCGAGGATGTCCTCGTGAGTCATTCTCTGGTGGTTTGACCCTTGACCCCGGCCTTCAGGTATCCCATTGAGGATCCATGTGTTTTGGTGGGAGAGATGGATGGAGTTCGAATAATCAGCTCGTCCAATCAGGAGCTGCTGCAGGAGGTTCCTCTGGTCTGTCAGGACATCTTCAAGATCGCCTCCATGGCGCCTGGAGCTCTGCTGTTGGAGGCCCACCGGGAGTACGAGGTACATCATTCAGTACCACATTAGTACTACAATACTGTCCCATTAACACTGTAATACTGCCACAGTACAACATCAGTACTTGTAAGTCCACTCCATTACATCACCTTAATACTGTCATTCACTGATGTCCATGTACACATGTAGTACGGGTACACATGTAGTACGGGTACACATGTAGCACGGGTACAGGTCTGTCAGGCCTGACGTGTGTTTTTCTGTCTTTGCAGAAATCGAGTCAGAAGGCGGACGAGTACCTGCGGGAGATCAAGGAGCAGAGCATGCTGGGAGAAGCAGTCAGACAGTGCGTGGAGGCGGCAGGTCACGAGTATGACACCAACACCCAGAAATCCTTGATGAGGGTGAGAGCGTCCGTATGATCTGTTTTAGCATGTCAGGGTAATGCGACCTGCCCTGTACTATGACCTGTCCCTGTAATGTGGCGTGTCTCCCTCCAGGCGGCGTCCTTTGGGAAGTGCTTCCTCACAGACTTCAGTCCGGATCAGTTTGTGACGACCTGCAGGGAGCTGCGAGTGCTGAACGCCGTCAGAGACAGCAGCGTAGGGCTGCCACTCACGCACACTCAGTATCCTCTCAGTCTGCACAGGTGCATCATGGGAGATGCAGTGTGTGGTAACGTCTCACTTTGTTCAGAGTCAGGGGCTGCATCCCTCGTCACGCCGCTGTGACCCATTCTTAGCTTTAGGATTCAGCTCAGACGGGTGTGTTACCATGGTGATGAATTCCTTGACCTCTGACCTCAGATTCAAACAGCTGACTCTACAGGTGCTGATTGACAGGTGAGTGAACTCATCGAAATGTCTCTGAGATCTCATGTTACCCCTCCACCTCTCACTCACCTGTCTTTCTCTCTCTTAGGTTGGTGTATCGGCAGTTTTACCCATTAGCCATCGAAGTCTGTCGTTACCTGAAGATCCCTGATTATCAGGGAGTCAGCCGAGTCCTCAAACACTGGGCGTCATGCAAGGTAACTGTCTCACACCTCGCCCACCTGAGACTGTTTTCACATGACTGATTGGTGTGACGTGTTTGCGTACGTGTCCAGGTGCAGCAGAAGGACCTAACAGACGATGCCATAGCACGAGCAGTGTGTATGAAAGTGGGAGACTCACCTGGGGTTTCGTACTCGGACATCGCAGCTAAAGCTTATGAATGTGGACGAGCAGAGCTCGCCATCAAGGTGAATTCTACAGAGGTTTGGAGGGTTAATTTCCATAGTATGGTTCAGTGGTTCAGGCCGGAGTCTTTCTGTGTGGAGTTTGCATGTTCTCCCCGTGTTTGCGTGGGTTCCCTCCGGGTACTCCGGCTTCCTCCCACCGTCCAAAGACATGCAACTTGTGGGGATAGGTTAATTGGATCCAAATTGCCCATAGGTGTGAATGTGATCGCGAATGGTTGTCTGTCCCTGTGTGTTAGCCCTGCGACAGACTGGCGACCTGTCCAGGGTGGACCCCGCCTCTCGCCCTATGAGAGCTGGGATAGGCTCCAGCGCCCCACGCGATCCTGAAAAGGATAAGTAGATGGATGGATGGTTCAGTGGTTTTTGGACAGATTTGGAGCCAGGTTTCAGCTGGATGGTCACTGCCCATCTGCTATATTCAGCAGGGATATTGATATTGAGTGTGGTCGAGTGTTTTTCAGTATTTGTCCCTGTGTGTCTCTATGAAGCTCCTGGACTTCGAGGCTCGGTCTGGAGAGCAGGTTCCTCTGCTGCTGAAGATGAAGAGGAGTCAGCTGGCTCTCAGTAAAGCTGTAGAGAGCGGAGATACCGACTTGGGTGAGTGTTTCAGCCCCACACCTTATGTGTTTGCCAGATGGATGATGTCACACTGACAGTTGGCTGTGTGTGTTGTCAGTGTACACAGTGGTGTCGTACCTGAAGAACGAGATGAACAGAGGAGATTTCTTCATGACTCTGAGGAACCAGCCAGTTGCTCTCAGCCTTTACAGACAGGTGCACCCAACTTCACCACTACCGCTCTCCTCCTCCTGGTTTACATTTGGTAATGTGTGTCTTTGTTTCCATTTGTTTGCTGTCAGTTCTGTAAGCTGCAGGAGCAGGAAACTCTGAAGGACCTGTATAACCAGGACGATGACCACCAGGAACTGGCCAACTATTACGTCACTGCAAGCTACAGGGAAAAGGTAAGGACTGCTAACCGTCACGCCCAGCAGAGATTAGACTCGTCCATCATCACTGTAATCACCTGTCTGCTGTTCACCTGTCCATCTGCAGAGGTTGGAGGGCCGGCTGTCTCTTCTGCAGAGCGCTGTCGATGAGTACAACAAGGCCAAGAATGAGTTTGCAGTAAAGGTAACAAACGAACAATAAGACGTGTTTGCAGGTGTGTGTTTGTACCTGATGCTCAGGTGTGTTTCACTGATTGGTCTGCAGACCACAGAGGACGAGATGCGTCTGCTCCGTTTTCAGCGCAAACTGGACGATGAGAAAGGGGCGGGGCTTCTTGGACTGTCCCTACAGGTAACTACAAGGGGCGGGGCTCCCTGGCCAGCTGACGTTTCCCTCTACCAGTTACCTCCACCTGCATGCTCTGTGTTCTCAGTCTCCATCACCTGGCAGTACTCCAGGTTACTTTAAAGAGGCCAGTGTGGTCGCTCCGCTTTAAAGTGCTCCTCCTCAGATCATTACAGACCCAGACTTCCTCCATGTAACTTCTAAGTTCTGGGACAGCCAATCAGATTGGCCAAATCCGCGGTTTGATTTAAGCAACTGATGAAAACTTGTTTCTGCTGATTGTGACCATAGTTACATCTGCTGTGTGTGTGTGTGCTGTGATGTCACTTGCTGTTTGCAGGTGACCATGGAGACGCTGTTGTCATTAGGACTCCACAAACAGGCAGAGCAGCTTTACAAAGACTTCAGAGTACCTGACAAAAGGTGTGTCACTGAGGCTGCGCTGTTATTGGCTCTGTCTTTTACTACAGTCTTTCCTGTCTGTCCCTCTCGCCTGTTTGCCTCTCTCGCCTGTTTGCCTCTCTCACCTGTTTGCCTCTCTCACCTGTGCAGGTATTGGTGGTTGAAGTTGAAGTCTCTGGCGGAGAAGGAGGAGTGGGATGAGTTAGAGAAGTTCTCAAAGAGTAAGAAGTCTCCCATTGGCTACCTGGTAAGGAGAAGCCCCACCCCCTCTGTTATGTTGCATTAACTACAGGGTGGGCCATTTATATGGATACACCGTAATAACATGGGAATGGTTGGTGATATGAAAGTCATGTTTGTGGTACATTAGTATATGTGAGGGGGCAAACTCCTCAAGATGGGTGGTGACCATGGTGACCGTTTAGAAGTCGGCCATCTTGGATACAACTTGTTTTTTCAATAGGAAGAGGGCCATGTGACACATCAATATGTGTATGAAGCTTTGTAAGATCCCAAAAGATGCAGGAATAAGTAGTAGGATTTAAGAGTGTAATAACGGACTGAAACAGAAGATGGCAGCACTTCATGTACAAGGATGCCAGCTGCCGTTAAACCCCGAAGAAGAAGAAGAAGAAGAAGAAGCTCTGTCCCAGAATTTATTTATAGCTTAGTTTCCAACAATGGCGGCAGCTAGTTGTGTGGATGCCCTCAGAGGGCATCCACACTATTGAGTTCCTGTTTCTCTTTAAACTTTATTCTTATAGTTGCTCCACGTTTTTCGGCACTTAACTACTCCCTCAGTTTTCAGCCGATTTTCTCCGTTCAAACGCTAAACTGTTCTGCTATTTCTGCTAATTCCAGCTATATCTTTTGGTGTTTATTGCTATTATACTTTTTAAAATATTCCCATTTTTTCCTTTTTTTTGTCCCATTGAAATGAATGGAAAACTTCCACAATTCTGCTAAAACTTGCTTGTTTTTCAAACTTAACTACTTCCTCATACTTTCACCTAGAAACTCCATTCAAACTTTAAAACGTTCTCAAATGATTGGGCTTTTTGTGTGTGATTCAGCTTTTTCATATCTGTTACCTTTTTCATTTAATGCCTCTTTAAGTTTTCAGTTGCAGCTTTGTGATTTTTCAGAAAATATACAGTGGGGCAAAAAAAGTATTTAGTCAGCCACCGACTGTGGAAGTTCCCCCACCTAAAATGATGACAGAGGTCAGTAATTTGCACCAGAGGTACACTTCAACTGTGAGAGACAGAATGTGAAAAAAAAATGCATGAATCCACATGGTAGGATTTGTAAAGAATTTATTCGTAAATCAGGGTGGAAAATAAGTATTTGGTCAATAACAAAAATACAACTCAATACTTTGTAACATAACCTTTGTTGGCAATAACAGAGGTCAAACGTTTACTATAGGTCTTTACCAGGTTTGCACACACAGTAGCTGGTATTTTGGCCCATTCCTCCATGCAGATCTTCTCGAGAGCAGTGATGTTTTGGGGCTGTCGCCGAGCAACACGGACTTTCAAACTCCCGCCACAGATTTTCTATGGGGTTGAGGTCTGGAGACTGGCTAGGCCACTCCAGGACTTTCAAATGCTTCTTACGGAGCCACTCCTTTGTTGCCCGGGCGGTGTGTTTTGGATCATTGTCATGTTGGAAGACCCAGCCTCGTTTCATCTTCAAAGTTCTCACTGATGGAAGGAGGTTTTGGCTCAAAATGTCACGATACATGGCCCCATTCATTCTGTCCTTAACACGGATCAGTCGTCCTGTCCCCTTGGCAGAAAAACAGCCCCATAGCATGATGTTTCCACCCCCATGCTTCACAGTAGGTATGGTGTTCTTGGGATGCAACTCTGTATTCTTCTTCCTCCAAACACGACGAGTTGAGTTTATACCAAAAAGTTCTACTTTGGTTTCATCTGACCACATGACATTCTCCCAATCCTCTGCTGTATCATCCATGTGCTCTCTGGCAAACTTCAGACGGGCCTGGACATGCACTGGCTTCAGCAGCGGAACACGTCTGGCACTGCGGGATTTGATTCCCTGCCGTTGTAGTGTGTTACTGATGGTGACCTTTGTTACTTTGGTCCCAGCTCTCTGCAGGTCATTCACCAGGTCCCCCTGTGTGGTTCTGGGATCTTTGCTCACCGTTCTCATGATCATTTTGACCCCACGGGATGAGATCTTGCGTGGAGCCCCAGATCGAGGGAGATTATCAGTGGTCTTGTATGTCTTCCATTTTCTGATGATTGCTCCCACAGTTGATTTTTTCACACCAAGCTGCTTGCCTATTGTAGATTCACTCTTCCCAGTCTGGTGCAGGTCTACAATACTTTTCCTGGTGTCCTTCGAAAGCTCTTTGGTCTTGGCCATGGCGGAGTTTGGAGTCTGACTGTTTGAGGCTGTGGACAGGTGTCTTTTATACAGATGATGAGTTCAAACAGGTGCCATTCATACAGGTAACGAGTGGGGGACAGAAAAGCTTCTTACAGAAGACGTTACAGGTCTGTGAGAGCCAGAGATTTTCCTTGTTTGAGGTGACCAAATACTTATTTTCCACCCTAATTTACGAATAAATTCTTTACAAATCCGACCATGTGAATTCATGGATTTTTTTTTTCACATTCTGTCTCTCACAGTTGAAGTGCACCTCTGGTGCAAATTACTGACCTCTGTCATCATTTTAAGTGGGGGAACTTGCACAATCGGTGGCTGACTAAATACTTTTTTGCCCCACTGTATGCGTTGTTATGGTTGCTATGCAATTAACTCAGAGTGAGAGCTGGTGCTTTCTGAAGTTTCTCTTCATGTCCAAACAACTTCTTGCTACTCGCTCAATTTCCACTCAACTTCCACAAATTATACATCAAAACGTAGGTATTTTTGCTGGCTTTAAGACAGTGTCACTATAATTATCGTGCGAGTTACGGTTTTTTCACAATTTGCCTCGAAGTGACACAAGATCTAAAAACTCCCCATTCAAAGTCTATGGGGAGGTTGTGAAACTCAGAGCGCAAATACTGAAACTGAAGGCATTTTCAAATCGTCATATCTCCTTAATGAAGCGAAATTAAGACATGAGGCTTGTCCCCGTATATCTTCAGACACTCCTGACGCTCACAATTCAAGAATTATTTTCTCACCTATTACCGTTCTGAGATGAGTTAGACTTGTTTGAGGGTAGGAAATCTGTCCTCCTCTCAGTTTTCCAACTCCGAAAATGAAGTCGTTTCTTCTCTCGTCATATCTTCCCGACGGAGTTACAAAGAGCTATGAAAATCGCAGTCAAAGTTCACCAAAGTCCGCTGATTCACCCAGTGCAAGAATTTTGCTTCTATCCCACCTAGTTTTTGAGTTACACGACGTTTTGTAACTCCAAAAAACTGCGTTTTTCGCCTCTGAGCGCGATCTAATTCTGGCTGCTCATCACCCTGTTTTCCAGGCGCCCGCTCTCTTTCCCAGTGGCGCAGTTGGTAATAAAATGGATCTGAAGATCAAAGGTCGTGGGTTCAATTCCACCTTGTCCACGTTTTCTTCCACTACAAATTAATACAGTATCACAGACCAGTAACTCATATTGATAATTTATTACAATTAAGCAAAGTTTTATGATTTTAGCAGCTTTTCTAATATGGACCTTAGATTCTTGTTAACAGTCCATGGCAGAAATACATACAAGTACACAGCCTGCTGAAGCACACAGAAGCAGTACCTCTGATTGGTGGACTGAAATTGAGCAGAACCAGGTTGTTGTGCCTCTTTTCACCAGAAAGTTCAGTGTTTTCTCAGCCTCTTCTGCTGTTTTTAATAAGAATTTTAAGCTTTTTCACCTGTTTTCAGTTATATGAGAACCAGTTTGGCTCAGTGAGATGAGTATGAGATGAAATTCTGCTGATTTACCTCTTTTCTGCCAAATCTTCAATAATTTCACCTCTTATCAGCATAATTCTCAGCAGCTTCTGCTCTTTTCAGCAGAATTCTGATCATTCACCTCTTTTCAGCAGAAATTCTGCTGATTGAACTCTTTTCAGCAGAATTTTCACCTCTTTTCTGCCCAAATTCTGCTCATTCACCTTTTCTGCAAAAATTTCAGCCTTTTCACCTCTTATTATCACAAATCTCAGCTGTCTTCAGAAAAAAAATCTTTTGAGCAGAAATTCTGCTGATTCATCTCTTTTCAGCGCAACTTTCTGCTTCTTTACCTCTTATCAGCAGAAATTCTGCTGATTCACCTCTTTTCTGCAAAATTTTCAGCCTTTTCACCTCTTATCAGCACAATTCGCAGCAGCGTCTGCTCATTTCAGCAGAATTGTCAGTCTCTCCAACTATTCTTTGCAAGAATGAGTTTGGCTCAGTGAGCTAAATAGCTGCCCTTAGACCACAAGGGCCAGGTTCAAATCCTGCTCAGGGCAACGTTTTTTTTTCTTCAACTTTATACTTTTTCAGCTTTTTTCAGCAGACATCTTCAGCGTTAAGGCATCCACACAGCATTTTCGCAGGAAATGCAAATTTTTCTAGTATTACTCTTATTATTCTTTCTGGGTCACAAAATAAAAGTTTTACATATTTTCAGGCGAGAATGTAGCTGTGTAAACCTCAAATATCTGCTCAGTTTATCAAGACACCACATATTTTCAAAAGTGCTCTGACGTTTTCGGAGACGTCTGTTTCCCACCCGCACGATAGCTAGCCGGGGGCAAGGCTCACTAGAGCCGGTGAGAACACCGGACTCCTGGCAAATCGTTTTCAAACCCACCGCCGTCTTTCGCTACTCAGGTTAAACATGATATATAAGTTACTTAGATAACTTAAAAATGTTATTGTTTGTTTTTTTCAGTATTGTATTTGTTCCTGAGTAAATTGGTTTGGCTGAGATTAAAGTTATAGTTTTTACACAACTGAATAAACGTCAAGCAGACAGCTGATTATCAGAAGTGTGAGATGCTCGAGAATTTACTCCGGTGTCCTGTTGTATTTTAGATGGCAAGTTTATTAAACTTCACTGAAACAATCTCCAAATTTCATTAAACTTTAATAAACTATCATCTTGTCTTTATTTTTAGTTAGCACATACCTTAAACACTTAAAGCTGTAAGCTAGTGATAGTTATATAAGAGCAGATGCATGCTGGTGCAATAAGCTGTACGTTGTACGTCCAATGGATGATGATCTGATTAGTCGACTAATCGCAAAAATAATCGGTGACTAGTCGACTATCAAAATAATCATTTGTGGCAGCCCTAATTACCAATAAGTTTGATGTGTCACATGGCCCTCTTCCTATTAAAAAAACAAGTTGTATCCAAGATGGACAACTTCTAAATGGCCACCATGGTCACCACCAATCTTGAGGAGTTTGCCCCTCACATATACTAATGTGCCACAAACACGACTTTAATATCACCAACCATTCCCATGTTATTACGGTGTATCCATATAAATGGCCCACCCTGTACATTTCCCATGAGTCTTAGCGGGATCTCTTCTTCAGGCGTTTGTTGAAGTTTGCATCAAGTGTAACAACAAGTACGAGGCCAAGAAGTACGTTTCCAAGGTGACGCCTGAGCAGAAGGTGAAGGCCCACCTGGCCGTCGGGTAAGACACCTCTGTGACATCATCACACAGCACAGGTGGGAGCACTCATGTAACTCCTCCTCTATTCCCAACAGTGACCTGGAGGGGGCTGCGGATGCTGCCATTGAGCGCAGGAATGAAGCTGAGATTGGGGCAGTCCTCTCCAGATGCTCCGCCTCCAACAGTCTGGTGATCGAGCGGCTGAACCGAGCTCGGGCCGCCATTGCCAAAAAGTGAGCTTCCACTCTTGAGCATGACGTTGGTGGGAGCCAGCTGCTGTTACTGATCAGAGACTGTGATTGATTACTGATCAACTGATGCTTTCTTCTTCCCTTCAATTAAAAGCTTTGACTCTATTCACACTCGAGCGCCACACCTGGACAGAAGCACTTCCTGCTGCTGTCCCTTCACAATAAAAGCTTCAGTGTGTAGCATGGCCGGTGTTATATTGTGAAAGAGGACAGTAAGTGTCCAAGCTGACCGCATGTGTCACTTTGTATGATTTTAAATGTTGTTAGTCGATCAATAAACATGAAAAACACAGGGTGCAGTTCTCAGTCTGACCACCGGGAGGTGACAGAAATATAAAAAGCCTCTTTGTTCTGTAAATAAAATCCTTTTCTATTAGTGCCCACTTGGATCAACTCTCCATGGTTTTCAGGATTTTCCATTAGATCATAGTACTTGGTAGCCGTGTTGTACCAAGTGTTCCTGAGTCTGAAGAAAAGCCACAGACCGAGCTGCAGGTATGTTGTCTCCTCCACGTCCACTTTTGTGGTAGTGTTCGTTTCGCATGCTACATACATTATGAGATACTGGACTGTAATGAAAACCAGTCGACCCGAGTATATATCAATGGGAAAAGGGACTTAAAAACAAGTTTGTAAACGAGTTGATTCTGTTCGTCTGGACGCAGCCTTTTCAGAAATGTCTGCCAACCTTCACAGCACCTTGGTCATTCAGTGGGCTCTGTCGTGTTGGCGCCGTCCAGCCCCATGCATGGGGTGATCCGCGTTAACTCGCTAATGGAGATTTGCCGCTTTAATGCGGTTACGGCGTTAACGTCATATTAACGAAGACAGCACATGTGTGTGTGTGTGTGTGTATATGTACAGTATTAGATTTCATTTTTCTACTACTGTAACTGTGGCTTAGCAAGCTTTCTTAGTGTTCTTTTAAACTCTGTCATAACAATTAGTTATACTGAAAACTATTTTAAAATTAGGCTAATAGGGAAACCACATGGTATTGTTTAAGTCAGTGGTTCCTAAACTTTTTTTGCTAGGCCCCCCTTTGTTTTACAAGAAAAATGTTCCCCCCCCCCCCCCCCTGCACAAACACATCCTCCAACCACACACGCCCATATTTTGTTTTCAAACTCCATTGCGGTTTATTTCACACCTCAAACCTTTAGTAAACAATTAAACAAGTAACAGTAATCTGCAATAAATTAAAGGTAGTAATAAAATACATTACTAACTCTCTTACGCCATGTCCACACCTACACGGGTATTTTTGAAAACGCAGCTGACTATGCGCTTACCTGCTGCTCCTTGGCAGGTAGCTCCATGCCCTCCTGGGTTTTAATTGCACCTTAGAACACATATGCATCAACACTACAATGAGCGGGTGGAGGGAGGTTTGGAGTCTTCTCCCACCCCCATTCTCTGCGGCCTGCTGGAGCGGGAGGGCTAGTAGGAGGAGTTGGCCGTCCGACTGCGGTCTGGGGTGTGGGGCCTCCCTGCTGCTGCGGAGTCGGGGTGGTCTGCCTCTCCCCACCGCAGGGAAAAGGGTAACACCACCTGGGTCTGGGTGCAATTCCCCCCTCCAGGGGCAAGGGTACCTAGACCCGGTTTGTAGAGTATGCTTGGGGAGTGTGATTGTGTGTACAGCGTCTCTTTATGTCTGTCTCCACGTTGGTTGAGTGTGGAGTGAGTGCATATGAGAGCATGAGGGTGGGAATGGATGTTTGTGTCTGTGTGTGCCTGTATGTCTGTGTCTATATGTCAGGTTGGGTATCAGACGCCACCTCTCTGGGGACACCTCAGGCCCTCCAAGGTTTGGAGGCCTATCTCCACCCACCACCACTTCCCCTGCCGGTGGCGGACTCCCTCAGGTGTCGGTGTGTTGGTGGTTCTTTGTGTCTGGGGGTGGGCGTCCGGGTACACACCGGCTCACTCCTTGGCGGCCGCTTGTCGGGGCCTGGGGCCTGGGGCTCGCTCGGGCCCCTTTGGAGGTGGGGTGCCCCCGGCCTCTCGGCCTGGGGCTCGGTCACTCAGGCACAGCTGGGGGCCGGCGGAGCTCACAGGCGCGTCACTGCAACTCCCCCTGACTTCTGCTCCGCGGCTGCTGGGCGAGCCCTCATCTGGGACTCTCCTCAGCTCTTACTGGAACAGTGGCGCGGCTGCCCCTCTGTTGGTCTTCCATGGTCTCTTGTGTTCTGGGGGCCTCTGGATGTCTGGAGTTTTGATCTCCTCCATACCCGCTTCACACCCTGGAGGACGGGGCTGTGGCCCCCCCACACTCCCTAGCAGATCATTACATGGAGAAACCTTTGGAATGCAAGCATGCTGATCCACACAGGTATGCACACATGGGTATTCACAGACGCGGACTAAAGCTTTCTTGGCTGCTGCCTCAAAGCACACTGTGCGCTGTCTATCTTGCGTGCTGCACAATATCGTTTATTATTTAGTAAATATTGATATCTATGACTAGCTAGTTTATTGTGATGGTGCTTTGTTTTCTCTATTATTATGTTACTCTTTGTTGTTTGCTGTCTCCTCTGTTTGTTTTTTTTGTTTGTTTTTTTTTTTCTCCATACAGGTGACCCAGGAGTTCTTTTTTTTTTCTCTCTCTTCCCCCCCCTTCTCACCGTCTCTTCTCCCCTTTGGTTTTCTTTCTTTCTCTCCCCCTCTTTCTCTCATTCATTCCCCCTGTCCTATTTATTAAAAAAAAAAAAAAAAAATGACAAAGGATGAACTGAAGCTCTGCCATCACGTAATGTCGCATACTGCTGTTTCTGATGTCATTTAAAAAAAAAAAAAAAAAAAAAAAAGAAAACGCAGCTGTTTCTATGCGTTGGGCATTTCGTTCACACGTAAACTGCGTTTCGAATCACCTCCAAATGAAGATTTTTTTAAAAACTCCTTTCTTGCGTTTACGTGTGGAAGAGGAAGTTCGTAATGCAACGTCAAAGGTATGTGCCTTTTTTCACGTCACGTTGTGCGCCATGTTATTGTTTATATGAGATGAATTGCAGAATGGCAGATAGAGACGAAATACTGTTAATCTGACTGTCTTCAGGTTTTACACACTTGCATATACACACGCAGTTACTGCCCCTCCATTTAGAAATGCAGAGGCGTCATGGTGTGATTATTTTACATATAGCTGGGGGGTTTTTTTTCCTGTGAAATAATATTCAACATTGCTATCAATAAATTTTTCAAAAAATGCCTCTCTGAACTTCCGGGTAGGCTATGAGAGGGTGAAGACGCGTGTGTCAGTGGCTCTTCCACCTGACTTGTTGAAATTGTGATAATCATCAAAGTAACACATCTTTTTCTTAAAAAGCAATATAGGGAGTGCAGAATTATTAGGCAAGTTGTATTTTTGAGGAATAATTTTATTATTGAACAACAACCATGTTCTCAATGAACCCAAAAAACTCATTAATATCAAAGCTGAATGTTTTTGGAAGTAGTTTTTAGTTTGTTTTTAGTTTTAGCTATTTTAGGGGGATATCTGTGTGTGCAGGTGACTATTACTGTGCATAATTATTAGGCAACTTAACAAAAAACAAATATATACCCATTTCAATTATTTATTTTTACCAGTGACACCAATATAACATCTCCACATTCACAAATACACATTTCTGACATTCCAAAACAAAAACAAATCAGCGACCAATATAGCCACCTTTCTTTGCAAGGACACTCAAAAGCCTGCCATCCATGGATTCTGTCAGTGTTTTGATCTGTTCACCATCAACATTGCGTGCAGCAGCAATCACAGCCTCCCAGACACTGTTCAGAGAGGTGTACTGTTTTCCCTCCTTGTAAATCTCACATTTGATGATGGACCACATGTTCTCAATGGGGTTCAGATCAGGTGAACAAGGAGGCCATGTCATTAGTTCTTCTTCTTTTATACCCTGTCTTGCAGCCACGCTGTGGAGTACTTGGACGCGTGTGATGGAGCATTGTCCTGAGTATTGCACACCTTGTGCTTTTGGGCACTCCAGTGATGTTGCAGCTCTGAAATATGGCCAAACTGGTGGCAAGTGGCATCTTGGCAGCTGCACGCTTGACTTTTCTCAGTTCATGGGCAGTTATTTTGCGCCTTGGTTTTTCCACACGCTTCATGCGACCCTGTTGACTATTTTGAATGAAACGCTGATTGTTCGATGATCACGCTTCAGAAGCTTTGCAATTTTGAGACTGCTGCATCCCTCTGCAAGATATCTCACTATTTTTGACTTTTCTGAGCCTGTCAAGTCCTTCTTTTGACCCATTTTGCCAAAGGAAAGGACATTGCCTAATAATTATGCACACCTGATATAGGGTGTTGATGTCATTAGACCACACCCCTTCTCATTACAGAGTTGCACATCACCTAATATGCTTAATTGCTAGTAGGCTTTCGAGCCTATACAGCTTGGAGTAAGACAACATGCATGAAGAGGATGATGTGGACAAAATACTCATTTGCCTAATAATTCTGCACTCCCTGTACAGTGGTTGTGAAGAGTGCATTCTTTTTCGAAATGCCACCAAAAAGGACAAACCCGAAGCAAGTGGCGACTGAAACGACCGACCTTGGCGAGGCCTCGGCTGAAAATGACGGCGCTAAAGCTTACGCGCCCGCTAGTTCTGCACACGAGGAGTACACACAAGGCAATAAACAAGTGCTGTCTGCAATTGTTACTTTGGACGCCAAGATAACTCAAATGAAAGTGGACATTTGTGATACTCTGCGCGGGGAAATTGCAACGCTGAGGGCTGAAAATGATGAGGCCATTTCAGCTTTGAGAACTGTGATGGAAAACGACAATGTCCAGCTGAAGGATTTATCAGAATCGGCTACAAGCACTTCCAACTCCGTGGTGAAATTAGAAGAAAAAGTTAAACAACTTTCTAGCAAAGTGGAACAACTGACTGAAAAATGCATTGATCTGGAAGGGCGTTCAAAGAGAATGTCATGTGACCCAGTATTCTGAGTTTCTTGGTGTTTTTGTTATTCTTTTCAGTCTAGTTTCATTTCAGTTTATCTAGTTACTAGGGGTGCAATGATACTCGTATCGATATTGAACCGTTCGATACAGTGCTTTCGGTTCGGTACGCATACAGTATGTATCGAACAATACAAAATTTTTTATTTATTTTATCAACTTTCCTTCTGACGATGCTGTCTGTGTTGAGCGCGGTAGCTCGTCAACGGAGATTTGCCGTGTTGTGGCGTTAACGTCATTTCAGATTAACGCTGACAGCACTACTGGGAACACAACGAATATGACTGCACATTTACTCCGACATCATCCTAGTGCAAAGACACGTGGAAGCAGACAAAAACAACAAGCACACATGCTACAAACCATTTCTCTGTAATAAACTCTCTTTTCCAAAGATGAGTGATTCCTCAATCAGATACAGGGCTCGCAAAATCGCTAGCCCGACGTCCCGGGGCTAGCAATTTTTCCAGTCGGGCTACCAAAATCTATCTCTACCCTGCTTGTCGGGCTATCGTAGGAAGGAAAAATATATGTCAATGCTTTTGCATTCTTTCAGAAATGTAGCTGGGTAATTATGTCATTGGCATCGGTGAGCCACTGACAATATGTGACATATTGAAATCGCGTTTGAATTTGCGCTTGTTTTTTGCTTTCACTTTGCAATCGTGTGAACTGTGTATAGAGAGCGACAGCACTGATTGGTGAGTGACGATAATTTGCGCACCAATTCCTCTGACATCGTCTTATCAATCGTTAGCTTACTATGCAAACATGACAAGTGAAATCTCCCGCAGCTTAAACATGTGAGAGGTTGATCGTGCAGAGAATCGCTGAGCGTTATGTGAGTGCGTGTGTAAAAGCAGCAGGATATATATTTTAGTTCTGCTGAGCCAAATAAGACAGGTCAGGGTGAAGAAGTGACAGCCAAAGAAAAGCTTACCACAAAACGGAAAAGTTATGACAAATCAGACTATAAGGCAAAAAGAAAGTGCAGCTTTATGGTTTCATGGACAAAATAATTTCTCTGGCTGCAATATGATGAGCTAAATAACCAGGGGTGCACATAATTATATTTGTTTTTTGTTAAGTTGCCTAATAATTATGCACAGTAATAGTCACCTGCACACACAGATATCCCCCTAAAATAGCTAAAACTAAAAACAAACTAAAAACTACTTCCAAAAACATTCAGCTTTGATATTAATGAGTTTTTTGGGTTCATTGAGAACATGGTTGTTGTTCAATAATAAAATTATTCCTCAAAAATACAACTTGCCTAATAATTCTGCACTCCCTGTATTTAGTCTGTGTGTTTCCGCTGACTCAGTGTCAGATTGTCTGTTTTTGTTTTTTTTGTTTTTTTTCCCAGATCGTCTGTTAACCTCACCACAGTTTTCATAGGGTTACCTCATTGTTTCACTGTGTTTCCTAGTTTACTCAGTGTTTATAGTTTTGTCATAGTTTTTTCACTGAGTGTCACATCCTTCTGTTAACACAGTGTTCATAGTCCCCTTAGTTTCCCTAGTTTCATGTTTTTCTTCTGCAATCAGCCACAGTGGCTCGCTTTATTTTTGAAACTACGTTTTGTCTCCACCATCTCTGCATCTGGGTCTACCTCATTCTTCACACCCGCGCACCCGCCGTGACAGTACGATCTGACCATGTCAGACCCAGCGGACAGTCTGGACGAGATTGGGGAGGAGCTGCAGCGGACCAGCCGGCTCATGATGCGCATCTGTGGGTGCACGGACCCCAGAGTGGTGTCCACTGGGTTGGCGGCCATAGACGCCATCCTTCAGAAGGCGCCGCAGCTCCGGCAGTTTCTCCAGCTTTTTGAGGCGTTTGACTCACTGGTCCCCCTGAAGGAGGAGCTTCGCGCCCGCGCGCTGGCTCAGAGTGTTGAACGCCGCCTCAGCACCTACGACTCCGACCCGTAAACGGTTGTCGTTGTCATCGCTGCTGCCTCGTGAGCCGGAGGCAGTCACAGTCTGGTCGTTCAGTCTGACGTCACTAGCCGTATCTGGGCCTAAACTCCGCTGCAGGTCCATATATCAAACGATCACTGTGGCATTACTGAGAGTTGAAAAACTGTCTAAAGTCTTTCATCTTTAATAAAATGATCAGCGTTCTGCTCTACCAGGTGTAACAATTGAGTTTAACATCCAGGCATCCATGAAAACGGAATTTATGACATTTAACAGAGTTAGAAGTTAGCAGGAAGTTAGCTCGCTAGCTTCTATCTAAATACAATATAGTATGTCCTGACTGCGGGGTTTTGGAAACAAATTAAAACGTACAGCTCTGTTATCACTTCCAGCGTAAATGAAGACAGAAAACTAAACAGCAGTGACGTTTGTAGGGTTACTGAAGTTTGGCTAGCTTTACCCTACCGCCTACTGGTGTTGGCCAGAGGGGCCGATGGCGCAATATGGCAGCCTCGCTTCTGTCAGTCTGCCCCAGGGCAGCTGTGGCTACAACCGTAGCTTGCCTCCACCAGTGTATGAATGCGAGAGTGAATGAATAGTGGCATTGTAAAGCGCTATAATAAATCCATTATTATTATTATTATTTTTAGGGGCTTTTTGAAATTAAATAGAAGAAGATACAAAACATTAAACATGTTAACAACACAAAAGCCATATTAAACGCAGACTACTTTGGCCCGGAAGCAGGATTTGTCACGTCATCACTTAAAGACCGGATTAAACTTTCTCCGGGTGTGGGTGTCACTACCCAATCCGTACCGGAAACCCGATCGGTACCACACATGCGCAAATCTTACGTCCCTTCCTCTATTTGCCAACATTGCGACAGTTAATGTATTTGAGTGACACGGTTAGCACCCAGTTAGCTCCTAGCATTTCTCAACAGCTCTGCCTGCCCGGGACATTTACACAATGGATAATCCGTTTACAAACATATTCATATTTTTCTCCTCAGCAGAGAGCCTCCCCCGATTTAACAACAGCGCCGTAAAATAAGAAGAATAGCGCCTAATTACAGACTTAATAATACTAACTTAAATTAGTATATAGCAATATGTCACATGAAGATTCATCAGCCAGATTAAGTGTTTACTGACAATTGGCAGTGATAGTGGACATCTTCGCACAGACAAGCATAAACACACTTGACTATCACTAAATCAAATTAAACATGCATTTGTCATTCGGTTTACTTCAGTTTACAATACGGTTCATTCGCTCGGTCAGCAGGTGGCGGTATCCTCGTGCACTGAGGAGTAAACTGCTGTTAAATGAAACAGAAGAAGAAAAAATCTCCACATGCGCAGTAAGGATCGGGGAGTCCTGATCCGTAACTATCTTTTTATTTTTCGTATTTGTCTACATTATATTGAAATGCTTGATTATTGCAAACATTTTAAGAGATACTTATTATTCTTAACATCTTAACAGATACTCTGACCTGTAACTATCGTAAAACGCTACTAAATAATGATTATAAAATATTAGCTCTATTGCTAGCTAGAAGAATTAAATATATTTTGGATGATATTGTAGATGAGACACAGTCTGGATTTATGACAAACAGGCACATCTCCAATAGACTCGTCTTGGATATTCTGGACTACTCAGCATTAATATCTGATGACTAATTTATCCTAATCCTAGACTTCTATAAAGCCTTTGACTCAATTGAGCATGAATTTGTATTTCTTACACTTCAGAAATTTGGTTTTGGTGATATCTTCTGCAAAGCTATCAAAACTCTGTATTCCAATGCAAATAGTTCTATTAGAATGAAAAAGGGCACCACTTCTCGTTTTAGTCTTAATCAAGGGGTACGCCAGGGATGCCCGATTAGCCCTTATATTTTTTTTCTTTGCACCCAAATTCTTGCCTCTCATATTTCGAATAGCACTGTGAAAGGTATAAATATAGCAGACAGAGAGATTGTCATCAGTCAATTGGCAGATGATACCACAATTTTTCTTAAATATGCCAGCCAAGTGCCAATTGCTTTACATGTAATAGAGGATTTCTCAAAAGGGTCTGGATTGATGTTAAACTTAAATGTCAATTATTACCTGTCAAAGAGTGTAATGTTCAGAGTTTTTGTAATATAACAGTTAAAAATGAAGCAACATATTTAGGTCTGATTATCTGCAAAGATCAAAAAGACAGAATTTCACAAAATTTTCCCCCAATTATTAAAAAATCTCAAACCAAATTAAATCAGTGGTTGCAGAGACATTTAAGTTTAAGAGGAAGGGTATCTGAAAAGCAGAAGGTCTGTCTCGACTGACTTGTGCAGCAATTTCTCTGCATGTGGACGGCAAAACTTGTAAGGACCGAATGCTCTTCAACTTCCTCTGGAAAAATGGGACACATTACATCAGAAAAAGTGTATTGATGAATGACTATGAACACGGTGGTCTCAATATTTTGGATTTTACTACTCTAAACAATACATTTAAGATTAATTGGGTTAAACATTTTCTTAAAAATCCGGTATCCATTTGGAATTTTATTCCTCACTACATTTTCTCTAAGTTTGGTGGTCTAAGTTTTATCTTAGGTTGTGATTATAATATAGATAAGCTTCCAGAAAACCTTTCGATGTTTCACAAACAAGTTCTATTAGCTTGGTCCCTTATATATAAACACAACTTTACACCCCATACGTATTTAATTTGGAATAATAGGAACATAGTGCATAAAAATAAATCATTAATTTTTTTCTAGGTGGGTTGAGAAACAGATTGTTTTAGTAAATCAGCTGTTTAATCCTAATGGGCAGCTTATGTCTTATTCAGAATTCTTAAACACTTATAAATTTTCAGCCACACCCAAAGAATATGCCATATTATTTGATGCAATACCTACGGGTATTATAATGCTTTTTAAAGGTATTCAACCTTGTATATCATCTGTTTCTCTCCCCAACCCTGTGGATACACCCATAGGAAGAATCTGTTTAAAAAAACCATAGTAAAGGTAATAAAATAAGATTAGTCCCACGAGTGGGAAATTTCATGTTAAGGCTGCCGACCTATTGCACGCAATGGCGGCGCCAATAAGAATATCCGTGCTTTGTTCCAGACAGAATCTCTAACTGTTCTCCTTTGTCAGTGACATTAACTGGAAAAGACTATGGACAATTCCTAACAAGTATCTGGTAACGAATAAAGTAAAAGAAGTTTCCTTTAAAATACTGCATAAATTTTATCCTGCTAATCATTATATGACAAACTTCAAAAGGGACATAAATGTGAGCTGTGGATTTTGTGGAAGCCATCCTGAGACTGTGCAGCACCTCTTCTGGATCTGTTCATGCACTAGAACATTTTGGAAAGACTTCAGTAGATTCATTGCTGGACATCTCTATAAAGACTTTACTGTGAAACGGGAAAATGTTGTATATTGTTTCTTTTGAAGGCAAAAAAAAAGATGTTTACTTTATAATAAACTTGTTAGTTATCTTAGCTAAATTTTATTTTCACAAATGCAAATACAGTAACCAAAAGGCTAGTTTTAAACATTACTATAATGATGTTTTATGTTACATAAAATTGATTCATGGATCACTTAACAAAAAGGCTATGAAAACTATTACTATTTGTAGTAATTACAAATTATTTGAATGTTTGTAATTCTTTGTATTACACCCCCTGGCATATGTTAATTTTGTTCTGGTTGTATACATGTTCTGTATACTGTTTCTCAATAAAGTTTAAAAAAAAAAAGATCGGGTAGCGACAGGGGTGCTCCGCTGGGAGGGGCGGAGCTGCGAGACTGGGTCAGTGTGCACACACAGAGAGCACTTCAGAGTACTGCGTCTGGTACTGCAGCAGGTAAGTGGGTGCCGGTTCAGTTGTGTTTATGTGTACTGAGTACATGGTAGCGCTCCAGAAAGCTACAAACTTAACTTCTTTACACCGAACCAAACTCCGTCTAAAAATGTGCTGATTTTTAGTGTCGCATGCTTTTCCGGAGGCTCGCGAGGTAAAAGTTTGGTGTTTCCGGATGAAAGCGAATCTGTTTTTAATTCGGCATTAGTGTTTGCTCCAAACTTCACGGGACTCCGTGAGAATCTGAATTTTGGCTTGCCAGGGCTCAGCTCCTCACTGTAACACAGTCGTTCACCTCAATGAAGACGTGCACGAGCCGTGCGGGGCAGGGGCGGATCTAGAGAAATTTTCTTAGGGTGGCATGAGGGTGGCAAAGAAATCAAATGGGGTGGCAAAATCAAAGCCTTTTTTTTTCAAACACATATGCAGGTGGTTACATATGGTTAGTTTTGATTATATGTACTGTATAGCCTGTATAATAAATAAGTATGTAGCCCAATAAGTATAAAATCCTGAAAGCTACACAACATGAGGCGGTCTATTTACAAACACAGGTCTAACTTGAGTTTCACTGTTTTTTGTTAGAAAACAGTCACATTGTTACAGCTTAAATTACACAAAATGTCAGAAATCTGCACCGTCATGAACAAACATGTAAACCTAATTTTTCATGATTTGTTGGATTAACTCACTGAGGTCTGAAATACAACCGGCGATTTTGACTCCTTTTGAGTTTACGTTTGTATTTTTTTCCCCTTGCCTTGTTTGGTATCTTTTCAGCTCAACTGAATTTAGTTGTTTTTTTCACTGACATACTGCATTAGTATTACTGATCTGAAATCACACAAAGAACTTAAGATCCTAGTAGTATTTTTTTTACTGTAAAAAAACCCACAGACATGTTGAGTAAATTTTTATAACTTGAAATGCAAATATAAATTGTACATTTTGTAAACATAAACAACTATTTATCTAAAAATGCAGCCAATACACCTGCCGTTTTTTTCATTTTGTATAACCATTTAAAAATCTTACTAAAACTAAAATGAGAGAACAATCAGGTGTTGCAATAAGATGCCCCACAAATGATGTGTGTCAGTAAAAACAGGAGAACAGCACAGGGAGAAACCTGCAGGCCTGACAACAGCAGGTGTATCACTCCGCTGGTTTTCTACTTAGTCAGAATCAGAAAGGGTTTTATTGCCAAATGTTGAGCAGGTTTACAACATTAGGAAATTGCTGCGGTGCTTCAGTGCAAACATACTGTCATAAAAATATAAAAATAAGAATAAGAATTAAAAGTGCTAAGTGGATAGATATATACATGATATATACATGAGTGCAGGTGGTGATCATGGAATGATGCAGTGAACACAGCGTAGGGTCATGTGTTAGTGGTGGGAACAGTTATACGGTTATTGTTCATGTGTTCAACAGCAGAGGGGAAGAAACTGTTCTTATGGCGAGAGGTTCTGGTGCGAATGGACCGGAGCCTCCTGCCTGAGGGGAGCAGGTCAAACAGACTGTGTCCAGGGTGAGAAGGGTCAGCTGAGATCCGAGCTGCACGCCCCAGTGTCCTGGAGGTGTACAGGTCCTGCAGAGATAGGAGTCTGCAGCCAATCACCTTCTCAGCAGAGCGCACAACACGCTGCAGTCTCTGTTTGTCCCTGATAGTGGCTCCAGCGTACCACACGGTGATGGAGGAGATGAGGATGGACTCGATGATTGCAGTGTAGAATTGCATCATCGTCCGTGTTGGCAGGTTGAATTTCTTCAGCTGCCTCAGGAAGTACATCCTCTGCTGGGCTTTCTTAATGACGGAGGTGATGGTGGGCTCCCACTTCAGGTCCTGGGTGATGGTGGTACCCAGGAAGCGGAATGAGTCCACAGAGGTGATGGGGGTGTCAGTCAGGATGATGGGGGGGAGTGGAGCTGTGTGCTTCCTGAAGTCCACAATAATCTCCACTGTCTTCTGGGCATTCAGCACCAGGTTGTTGTGGCTGCACCAGGACACCAGACGCTCAACCTCCCTCCTGTAGGCAGACTCATCCCCGTCCGAGATGAGTCCGATAACGGTGGTGTCATCTGCAAACTTGATTAGCTTGACAGACTGGTGGGTGGAGGTGCAGCAGTTGGTGTACAGGGAGAAGAGCAGAGGAGAAAGAACACAGCCCTGAGGGGAGCCGGTGCTGATGGTCCGGGAGTCCGAGACATTCTTTCCCAGCCTCACATGCTGCTTCCTGTCCGTCAGGAAGTCAGTGATCCACCGGCAGATGGGATCAGGCACATTCATCTGGGAAAGCTTGCCTCGGAGATGGTCTGGAAGGATGGTGTTGAAGGCAGAGCTGAAGTCCACAAACAGGATCCTGGCGTAGGTTCCTGGGGAGTCCAGATGCTGCAGGATGAAGTGTAGGGCCATGTTGATGGCGTCATCTACAGACCTGTTGGCTCTGTATGCAAACTGCAGGGGGTCCAGGAGGGGGGCCGTGAGGGTCTTGAGATGGGAGAGAGCTAGGCGCTCAAATGACTTCATGACCACAGATGTCAGAGCCACGGGTCTGTAGTCATTTAGTCCAGTGATCCTAGGTTTCTTGGGGACAGGGATTATGGTGGAGGACTTGAAGCAGGCAGGCACATGGCGTGCCTGCAGTGAGGAGTTGAAAATGCCAGAAAACACTGGGGCCAGCTCGTTTGCACAGTGTCTGAGGGTGGCAGGAGACACACCGTCTGGGCCGGGAGCTTTTCGAGCATTCAGACTCTTAAACTGCTTCCTCACATCTGCTTCATGAATATGAAGAGTTGTGGTGGGAGGAGGTGGTGTGAAATCCTCTTTTGTGTGGGGTGAGGAGGGGGGTGTTGTAGGTGAACAGTTTGAAGGTGGTGATGGCTCTATGGAGGGGGAAGAGGTGGGGGAATGAGTGTCCAAAGTGCCTCTATTGTTGGGGCCGTTGGAGGTGTGAAGGCTGCCTGATGGCTCGTCAAAACGGCAGTAAAAGTCGTTGAGGGTGTTGGCCAAGAGCAAGTCGTCAGTGGAGTGGGGGGTTTTAGGCTTGTAGTTGGTGATATTCCTAAAACCTTTCCACACAGAGGCCGAGTCATTCTCTGAGATCTGCTGCTGCATCTTCTCAGAGTGCTGATGTTTAGCAATGTCCACTTCTTTAGTGAACCTGTACTTGGCCTCTCTGTAGCAGTCCCTGTCTCCGCTTCTGAACGCCTTTCTCTTTTCCAGCCACAGCTTTTTGAGTTTAGGAGTAAACCAGGGTTTGTCATTGTTATAACTCACCCTGGTGTGTGATGGCACAATGCTGTCCTCACAGAAGTGGATATAGGAGGTGACAGTGTCCGTAAACTCGTCCAAGCTGTTAGAAGCAGCCTTCAATGTGTCCCAGTCTGTAGACTCCAAACACGTGCGAAGCTCCTCCACAGCCTCGTTGCTCCACAGTTTTTTGGTCCTCACGACAGGTTTGGAGAGCTTCAGCCTCTGTCTGTACGCGGGGATTAGGTGGATCATGACGTGGTCAGAAAGTCCGAGTGAAGCGCGGGGCACCGCACGATAGGCCCCGCTGATCGTGCTGTTACAGTGGTCTAATGTCCTCTCCTCTCTGGTCGGGCATTTAATATACTGCTTGTATTTGGGAAGCTCATGGCTCAGATTGGCTTTGTTAAAGTCCCCAAGAGCAATGATGAGAGAGTCCGGGAATGTCCGCTCCATGTGCAGTATCTGCTCCGCGAGTGCGCACTGAGCTGCCTGCGCATCCGCATCTGGCGGGATGTAAACAGCGGCCAGGATGAATGAAGCAAACTCCCGCGGAGAATAAAACGGTTTGCAGTGAATGAAAAGGTATTCCAGAGAGGAAGAGCAGTGCTGAGCAATCACTGTTTCATCTGTGCACCAGCCACTATTAATGTAGAAGCAGACACCTCCACCTTTGGTCTTACCAGAGAGAGAGGCCTGCCGGTCAGCGCGCAGCAGATGAAAGCCCTCCAGCTTGAGCGCGCTGTCCGGGATGTCCTCACAGAGCCACGTCTCCGTAAAACATAACACACAGGAGGAGGCAAAGTCTCTGTTCATGCTTCTCATCAGGGCCAGTTCGTCTGTCTTATTCCTGAGTAATCGTACATTGGAAAGGAAGATCCCAGGAAGAGCAGTTCGCAGTCCACGTCTCCTCAGACGCACGAGTGCGCCGGCTCGCTTACCTCTCTTTCGGCGTCTCACTTTCCTGATCAGAGTCTGCAGTAAATCTGCCGCGGATGCGACAAATATTGGAAGTAAATCCACAGGTGTTGTAGTCCTGTGGTTAAGAAGCTCTTCTCTGGTGTAAGAATATCCAGAGGAGTGCCCAGACACAGAAGTTATGCACAAAAACAAGACAGAAGTAACGCACTGAAGCACCAGGGCATCCATACGCGGCGCCATCTTGGATCGTGACAGTGTTTACATTGCAAATGTGCCTTTGTGACATTCATTAGTGCCCTCACTGACACACAAAACAAAACAACGACTACACAACACAATAACTAAACACTCCACACTAAACGTCACAGATCTGCCACATCTAAAAACTCTCTCTCTCGCTCTGTCTCGCTGCCGTTACCGTCACTCCTAAAACTTTTCCCTCTTCCTAAAACACCAAATCACACATGTTGACTTTTTTTAAATTGGCCGACATGGTACTTTTTCCACCGATAGGAGAGAGGTGGCTTTTCTTCCTTTCTTTACTGTTTTCGTGCTGTCCTTACAAAACGCTTAAAACACACACACACAAAAACGTGACGACAGTATTTAGAAAAAAGCGTGGCTTATATATATTATCATAACTCTGGATTTACTGGCCTGTAATTAAAATTTAAAAACTTTGAAGTCCGAATTTTCAATGTGGCTGAAACAGAGACTCAGCGGCTGCAGCTTGTTGCTGTGTCAGCTTACATCAGTCATGTGATTTGGAGGTGCAGCGTGTCCGTGGACCACAGAGGGTTAACAACACTCACCTTCCATTTCCACAGTGTAACATCCACCCACCTGTGTAAAAAGCGAAATTCCCATGGTGTTGTTCAGAATGTGCTCTGGCACAATCATAAGCATCGCTTGCTACTGAAAACAAGAAAAAAGCCGGTCCTGCTATGGGCTGAACCATTTGTTACTGGTGAGGGGGGTTTATATTCAGTTTTAGCATTTATAGTCACTGTTGACTGTAACTACGCTCAAACTGTTAATGCTATCTTATTTTAGTAAACAACACTGTCATATCCAAAACTGGGGTGGCAGGGGATCATTTTAGGGTGGCACTTGCCACCCCATGCCACCCTTCTAGATCCACCCCTGGTGCGGGGACGAGCGACGTCAAATTCACGTAGTTCACCTGTAGTTGATGAGACAGGTGAGGCCGACACGTACAAAGACACACAAGGCGGAAGCAGCGTGTTGGTCCTGCAGGACTCTGCAGTCTTTAAACTTTTTTTATTCTGCGTGTGCGCACGCGCGTGGTTGCTGGATGGTCGAAGTTAAAGACTGTGTCCTCCCTCCGCTGAACTGTGCGATCCTCACGCACGTGTCACTGCCGTGGCAGATGTTTAATGATCGGATCCAGAGCAGTCTGTGCACCTGGAGCATGATGAGGAGGACACGGAGCCATGAAACTTGAGGAGGTTCCCCTCATGTGTGGAGGCGCAGCCGTCACGGCACACTCCTGCTGGGACACCACAGAACAGATGAAAAGTGTTGAGGTCACAGTGGGCTGTCCTAGTTTGGGGCATGTCCCTGCTGTCCTCCTGCACCTTCACCTGTCTCTGTGAGCGTCTGTTGTTATGCCTGAACCTGTGAGGTTTTATGGGACATCAAAGTGACAACCAGAATGCTATCAGGCTCATCAGACTCCTGCTGATTTGTTGTGGGGTAATAAAGACAGCAGTTTTCAGTTTTATTTGTCATATGCAAGTTAGCACAGGGTCAACATTGCAATGAAATGTATTTGATGAGCAGAAGACAGTCACTCAGCAGAATGGTACAGTGGAAAAAATAGTAAAGAGCAAAATGTTAATAAAATATAGTAAAAGAAAAAAGATTAACAGTTAACAGACTAAATATATATATGTATATATAAATATATGTACACTAGTGATTGAATAAAGAAAATCTTATATAGGAATGTGAGGGGGGGGCAAATGGGATATTGCACAGTGGCAGGAATGAGCAGCAGTACAGACTGAACAGTACAATAAATTTTTGCATTTAATACAGTATTGCACTTTTTTTTCTCTTAATATAAATACCAATAAAGTGGAGTGACCAGGGAACCAGCAGCTCTTTAAAGTGTCTGAGAGATGAAAGAAAGCTGACTCACTCAGTTTAATGTTTAACTCACCAGTTAGTTAATAATCAATCAACAGATCAATATAAAAAAAACTGCATATCATGTAGGCTGCATGTTACATAAGACTGCGTGATGCAGTACTCCTTTCTGAACATGAGTAGTACTACTTTATGTAAGACCGCAGTACCTCCCAGCACAGAGCTCATGGTCGGGGTCATTGTCGGGGTAACGGCTGTCCTGTGGGCACATTTCCATTTCCACAGTGTCAATCTGGACTGTACAACTCATAAGGTCAATGTTTGTGTTTCGCCTGTTGCCCTCATGTTTATGACATCACCAGGTGTGTTAATGACATCAGAAAGTTTTTATTCTGGGATCAGGGTCTAGCCCGACTCGCCGTCAGGAGAACTTCCTGTTGTTATGAGTGGAGGTCACGAAGGTCGTGTCAGCGTCACGCTGTTGTCCAGGTGACCGTTATACTTCGCCCACGTTCCTCTGAGCAGTACAGGGAATGTCCCATCAGACCTGTTTCACCAATCAACAAGACACCTGCTCAGCTGCTCATTCATAAGGCGATTAGTTGATTCTCCTAGCAGCTGATTGGTGATTCACTAACACAGTACAGGTACATGTAGTACAGGTGAGTTCAGTACATAATTTGATTTAAAACAACTGACCTGCTGTTTCCATGGCTACAGTGTCCTGCTCTGTGATTGGCCCCAAAGATGTCGTCAGTGAAGGTGCACCCCATAGTGAAATCAAGCGCTCTGATTGGTGAAGGGCCGGTGTGGGAGGAGTCAGAGCAGATCCTGCTGTTTGTTGACATCATAGGGCAGAAAATCCACCGATGGAGTCCTGCGACCAATCGCATCCAGTCTGTGGAGACAGGTGGGCCAATCAGCATTTTCACCTGTCTGACGCTTACCTGAATGTTGACCATGTCTCACCTGTCCTTCTCCCCTCAGCTGACACAGTGGGCTTCGCGGTTCCTCGCAGGTCGGGCGGGTACGTTGCAGGTGTGGGTCGCAACATTGTGGCTGTTGATTGGCAGATGCACAAGGTGACATCACTGGTGGAGGTCGATGAAGACAAACCGAACAACCGCCTGAATGATGGGAAGGCTGATCCGAGTGGACGACTGCTAACGGGTCAGTCTGCACACCTGGTTACTGTCTTACCTGCCTGTCTCTCTGTTGCTATGGTAACAGTGGGATGTGTTTTAGGTACGATGTTAAAAGATTACCCGTCTGGGGAAAGGAAACAAGGAGCTCTGTTCTCTGTAGCCCCTGACCTCACTGTGACCAAACACCTGAGCCAGGTAACTTAACCTGCCTGTGATACTGACTAAGATAATCCTGTTGGTGTTCTTAATCAAGTGGCTGTATTAGGGCTGTTCGATATAACGATATATATCGGATGACGATATAAAGACATCTATCATTTCATATTACGCTATTGTTTGTTTCGTGGTGTCATAAAATAAACTGTTTACGGCAATATTTATTCATGGTTTTGATGGTCACTGTAGTTATTATTAATTTCTTAAAGTTCTCTCTTTCTCTTATATTTAATATAACCACACTACGGACGGACAAGCGCCTGTTTTTACGTGTTGTCGTTAGCAACAACGACGGTAAAACCATCGCGTGGCTCCGCTGTCCGCTTGTTTGTTTTCCACGTAAACCTTTCACAATAAAGCTCAAGATCCTGTTGAGACTTTTCAAAGTAAACTGAATCACGTGAAAGATGCAGATAGTTTACGGATGAGAAGAAAAAAAAAGAGCCGTCAGGTGCTAAAAAATAAACCTTAGACTCAAACTTTGAAAGAAAATGGTGGCCGTTACAACTATCCATCCATCCATCCATCCATCCATTCGCTTCCGCTTATCCTTTTCAGGGTCGCGGGGGGCGCTGGAGCCTATCCCAGCTGTCATAGGGCGAAAGGCGGGGTACACCCTGGACAGGTCGCCAGTCTGTCGCAGGGCCAACACACAGGGACAGACAACCATTCACACTCGCATTCACACCGCCGTTACAACTAATGTCTAAAAATGTATAGTTTCATGCATCAGTAAAAGCACTCGAATCCAGGTAAAGGACGCCCAGCTGGAAAAACTTCACACAAGTCGAGCTGCCCGAGATTCACAGAATTTACAGAAAATATTACATTTTTGTGATTTATATCGTTGTCAGGACGATAAATGTCTTATATCGGGATATGAGATTTTGGTCATATCGCACAGCCCTAGGCTGTATTAATGACATCAGCCAGGTTGGCAGCTCATTAAACAAGACAGTCAATGAGCCGTTAATACCTGACCATGTAAAATAAATGTACAGTCTCACTGTACCTGTCTGTCTCACCCGTCTGTCTCACCTGTCTGCCTCACCCGTACCTGTCTGGCTCACCTGTCTGCCTCTCAGGTGGACATCTCTAATGGGATGGACTGGTCTGAGGATCAGAAGACGTTTTTCTACATCGACAGTTTGGCTCTGACTGTCGACGCCTTTGACCACGACCCCAGCACTGGACACATTGGTACCTGTGTACTTATGCTGCACATTGTGTGTGCTTATGGTGTAGTACATCTGTATTTATAGCCGTGTTTCCTAGGTAATCGCCGTGTGGTATGCCACATTCAGGAGGGGGAAGGGATTCCCGATGGGATGACTCTTGATGCTGAAGGTCGTCTGTGGGTGGCCTGTTACGACGGAGGGCGGGTCATCAACATCGACCCTGCTACTGGTTAGTTCTGGTTCTGATGATTAGTTCTGGTTTCTGCCGATTCTGGGTGTTTCTGTAAGTGCGGTCATTTTAAAGTGGTGGTGATGATGATGATGTACCTGTCATACACTCACAGGTGTGCGGCTGAAGACGATCTCTCTGCCGGTGACGAAGACCACCTCGTGTTGTTTCGGAGGTCCAGACTACTCTGAGCTCTACGTGACCTCGGCCAGTCTTGGCCTCAACCAGTCTGAGAGCAAACAGCAGCCCCTGGCTGGAAGCACCTTCAGGGTGAGTTGGCAGCTCATGTGTTCCCTTTTAATAAACTTTTGACACTTGACTGTGAGAAGATGATGAAACACAAAGAGCTCTCAGACTGTTTACAGTAGATGGACGTACTCAACTTTTATGTCACTGACCCAAACTGGAGCTCAGACTTCTTGGGTCATGTGTAATATTGTAAGGTAAAGACCCTGCAATAATACAGAGATATCCCAACAATCAGACAACCCCCTACAAGCAAACACTTTGGCGACAGTGGGAAGGAAAAACTCCCTTTTAACAGGAAGAAACCTCCAGCAGAACCAGGCTCAGGGAGGGGCGGGGCCATCTGCTGCGACTGGTTGGGGTGAGAGAAGGAAGACAGGATAAAGACATGCTGTGGAAGAGAGACAGAGATTAATAACAAGTACGATTCAATGCAGAGAGGTCTGTTAATACATAGGGAAAGGAAAAACTCAATGCATCATGGGAATCCCCCGGCAGCCTACGTCTATTGCAGCATAACTAAGGGAGGATTCAGGGTCACCTGGTCCAGCCCTAACTATATGCTTTAGCAAAAAGGAAAGTTTGAAGCCTAATCTTGAAAGTAGAGATAGTGTCTGTCTCCTGAATCCAAACTGGAAGCTGGTTCCACAGAAGAGGGGCCTGAAAACTGAAGGCTCTGCCTCCCATTCTACTTTTAAATACTCTAGGAACAACAAGTAGGCCTGCAGAGCGAGAGCGAAGTGCTCTAATAGGGTGATATGGTACTACAAGGTCATTAAGATAAGATGGGGCCTGATTATTTAAGACCTTGTATGTGAGGAGCAGGATTTTTGAATTCAATTCTGGATTTAACAGGAAGCCAATGAAGGGAAGCCAAAACAGGAGAAATCTGCTCTCTCTTTCTAGTCCCTGTCAGGACTCTTGCTGCAGCATTTTGGATTAACTCAAGGCTTTTCAGGGAGTTTTTAGGACTTCCTGATAATAATGAATTACAGTCGTCCAGCCTGGAAGTAATAAATGCATGAACTAGTTTTTCAGCGTCACTCTGAGACAGGATATTTCTAACTTTAGAGATGTTGCACAAATGGAAGAACTCAGTCTTACATATTTGTTTAATATGTGCATTGAAGGACTTGTCCTGGTCAAAAATCAGAATCAGAAAGGGTTTTATTGCCAAATGTTGAGCGGGTTTATAACATTAGGAAATTGCTGCGGTGCTTCAGTGCAAACATACTGTTATAAATTAAGCTTAAATAGACATGAAAATAAAAATGAGAATAAGAATTAAAAGTGCTAAGTAGATAGATATATACATGATATATACATGAGTGCAGGTGGTGATCAGTGCCAAACATGGAATGATGCAGTGAACACAGCGTAGGGTCATGTGTTAGTGGTGGGAACAGTTATACGGTTATTGTTCATGTGTTCAACAGCAGAGGGGAAGAAACTGTTCTTATGGCGAGAGGTTCTGGTGCGAATGGACCGGAGCCTCCTGCCTGAGGGGAGCAGGTCAAACAGACTGTGTCCAGGGTGAGAAGGGTCAGCTGAGATCCGAGCTGCACGCCCCAGTGTCCTGGAGGTGTACAGGTCCTGCAGAGATAGGAGTCTGCAGCCAATCACCTTCTCAGCAGAGCGCACAACACGCTGCAGTCTCTGTTTGTCCCTGATAGTGGCTCCAGCGTACCACACGGTGATGGAGGAGATGAGGATGGACTCGATGATTGCAGTGTAGAATTGCATCATCGTCCGTGTTGGCAGGTTGAATTTCTTCAGCTGCCTCAGGAAGTACATCCTCTGCTGGGCTTTCTTAATGACGGAGGTGATGGTGGGCTCCCACTTCAGGTCCTGGGTGATGGTGGTACCCAGGAAGCGGAATGAGTCCACAGAGGTGATGGGGGTGTCAGTCAGGATGATGGGGGGGAGTGGAGCTGTGTGCTTCCTGAAGTCCACAATAATCTCCACTGTCTTCTGGGCATTCAGCACCAGGTTGTTGTGGCTGCACCAGGACACGCTCAACCTCCCTCCTGTAGGCAGACTCATCCCCGTCCGAGATGAGTCCAATAACGGTGGTGTCATCTGCAAACTTGATTATCTTGACAGACTGGTGGGTGGAGGTGCAGCAGTTAGTATACAGGGAGAAGAGCAGGGGAGAAATGTCTGTGAAGGTTCTCAGTCATCCAGGTCATCGTAGTCAAAGGAGCTTGCAAAGAAAAGCATCTGGACTTCTTTAAGTTGCTTGAAGACGTTTCACCTCTCATCCGAGAAGCTTCTTCAGTTCTAAGGTCAAATGGTGGAGAGTCCCAGATATAAACCTAGTGGGAGTGACCCCCCACAGAGGGACAAAAGGACCCCCTGATGATCCTCTAATCGCCTGAGCCAAGGTGGGAAACTGGGCGTGGGTCCCAATCAGCCAGAGTTTCGGGTGTGTTCATTGTGAAACCTGGCCCCACCTTATCATGCGAATTCCTGAGGTCAGATGGCCCAGGATGTGAGTGGGCGTTAAGGCGTCTGGGAAGGGATCTCAAAACTGGATTATAGATGGCAGAGAGTTGGTGTCGTAAACCCCCGCCTCTGTTCAAAGATGGTCGCTCACAGTGGACATAGATGGCTTCTTTCACTCCTCTTTCAAACCATCTGTCCTCTCTGTCCAAAGTGTGAACATTGGCATCCTCGAAAGAGTGACCTTTATCCTTAAGATGCAGATGGACTGCTGAGTCTTGTCCTGTGGAGGTGGCTCTTCTGTGTTGTGCCATGCGCTTGTGAAGTGGCTGTTTGGTCTCTCCAATGTAGAGGTCTGAGCATTCCTCGCTGCACTGTACAGCATACACCACATTGTTAAGTTTGTGTTTTGGCGTTTTGTCTTTCGGGTGAACCAGTTTCTGTCTGAGCGTGTTGCTGGGTCTGAAATACACTGGGATGTCATGCTTGGAGAAAACTCTCCTGAGTTTCTCTGATACGCCGGCTACATAGGGGATGACAATGTTGTTGCGTCTGTCCTCCCTCGCTGGTGTCTGATCTTCTTTTCTGTGCCTCTTTGCTGACTTTAAGAACGCCCATTTAGGATAGCCGCACGTTTTGAGTGCTTCCTTTACATGTGTGTGTTCCTTCTTTTTCCCTTCAGGCTTAGAGGGAACATATTCTGCCCGGTGGTGTAGGGTCCTGATTACTCCAAGTTTGTGTTCCAAAGGGTGATGGGAGTCAAAGAGGAGGTACTGGTCCGTGTGTGTGGGCTTCCGGTAAACTTCGATGTTGAGTTTGCCGTTCTCTTCAATGTGCACAGCGCAGTCCAGGAAAGGCAAACAGTCGTCCTTTGTGTCTTCCCTGGTGAACTTGATGTTCTTATCCACAGCGTTAATGTGCGCAGTGAAGGATTCCACTTCTTGTGTCTTGATTTTGACCCAGGTGTCGTCCACATATCTGTACCAGTGGCTGGGTACTCTTCCTTTGAAAGAGCCAAGAGCCATTCCTGCGGTTTAACTCATTGGTGTGTGTTATCTGGCTTCATGGACAGATAGAGCTGGGTGTCATCTGCATAGCAGTGAAAATGCATGCTACGTATACTAATAGTTGGCTCAACAGAGCTCTGACTGTTTGTCAGCCTGGCTACAGAGCTGAAGAGAAACCTGGGGTTCTTATTTTCTTCAATCAGTGACGAATAGTAAGATGTTCTGGCTTTGCAGAGGGTTAGTGGTTAGGGTTAGGGGTTATGTCTCTAGGGGCCACCGCATATATTTATATGTAAACATATAAATAAATCCACTTTTTTTTTTTACATTAGTAATTTCTTTTGTGCATAATTTTATATTGTTGTTGATAATAAATTAATTAAAATGGTAAATGGCCTGCATTTGTATAGCGCTTTTCTAGTCCCTAAGGACCCCAAAGCGCTTCACACTACATTCAGTCATTCACCCATTCACACACACATTCACACACTAATTATAGCAACAAAACAACCTGAAGAGCTGGTTGGGAGCCGAGAGAGCCGGCTGTTTTTAGTGAGCCGAGCCGAAAGAGCCGGTTCTCCAAAAAGAGCCGGAATTCCCATCACTACTGCCCTGACTCGTGTGTGTGTGTGTGTGTGTGTGTGTGTGTGTGTGTGTGCGCGCGCGCATGCACAGGTCACAGGACTCGGGGTCAAAGGTCGACCTTCATACGCTTTCTCCGGATGAACTTCAGGAGAAGACCTGATCCATCAGTGACCTCTAACAGCCAATCACAGCACAGATCAACATGATGAACTAATCAACATGTTTACTGATTACTTGTCAATCAATCAGTGTACTGATACATGATTAACAATCATCAATAACACAGATTAATGATGCTTTGTGTTGGAAATAAAACCTGAGTGACAGAGGGATTGTGGGTAATGTAGTGTCAAACAGAACACACTGCATCATGTTGACAAGGTGCGCTTTATTAACACACCAAGTGCAGAATCACCACCAAACACAAACACAGACACGTACAAGCATTGCTACACGGTGATCTAGAAAATGTCTGTACATGTAGAAAACGTTGTGCTGCCATTTTTTTGTCTTCTTTGAATCTAAATGATGAAGAGGAGAGAAGGGGAGGGGCTTCAGTCTGAGACTGGACCTCTAAAAGGAAACGGGGACTGCAGAAACACCACAGAAACATCAGTGGGAGTCGAGGTGTGTCGAGCACAGAGCCCCACCTGCCAACTTCACTGTCATCGTGAACCTGCTCAGGTGGATTCCGGTCCACAGGTGGGAGCTCCTTGTGTTTCAGCTACAGCGGCCCCTCGGTGCCACACTCCAGATTGCAGCGCTGAGTCGTGACCTTTGGGTGACCAGCTTTGCAGGTGTGTGTGCATGAACAGCTGGAAAACAGCATATTGTGGCTGGTGAGGCTCTGCAAGTTAACAGGCTAACTGACAGATGTGGGCTCAGGAGGGTGGAGAAGGGGCGGAGCCACAGATAGAGTGATACTTCAGTGAGGCTCTGGTACCTGCAGTAAGGCCAGTAGATACAGTAGAACACAGTAGAATATAGTGAAGGTAGAACCCTGTACAGTTAAAGAAACAGACCGGAGAAGCCCATGCACTCTGACCCCCCCCCCCGACCTTTGACCCTTCGGATGTTTGTTAGCCCTCGTGGTGTGAAAAGGCATGTATGCACCTTTGCTCCAGTCCAAACCCAAATGCTGCTCTACAGCATCGTCTGTGGCGAGGCACAACTTTGTTTTTAGCACCGCGGGTTCTCGGTTGTCACGCCAACGGCGTTCAGAGCCGCATGATCTGATTACAGGAAGTGGAATTCTACCTGACCACAGACCACATGATCTTTGTCAGGAGAGGTCAAAGGTCAGATTCAGTCTGTAAAGTGCTCTGAGTAACATCTGCTGGGAAGGTCATGTGATCTAATCAAGTGTTATTTTATGTCTGTGGCGAGGAGGAAAGGCAATGATTAGGACTATATCAGTTCAGCTGGAGGGACGCTGCCCCCTGATTGTTCTGCCACGCTGCTGGACTTCAGTCAAAAGGTGTTTAAAACACCTGCTGAAGTGTTCAGCTGACAGCCAAAAAGCCAATCACAGCAGGACAGGGCATCCTTCCGATCGATCCGGTTTAGCTGAGGTCAGGTGTGTGGGCGCCCAGTCTATGCACAAAGAAACCAATAAAATAACATAGAAAACATGATGTCATCAGTTAGAGCGATCAGAAAAGTTCAAAGTGCTAATTGGTCCCATCAATGAAAAGTGGGCGTTGTCACTCTTCGTGACTTCTCAGTAGTGCTCCTCGGTGTGGGCGGGGTCACAGAAGAAGCGAGAGCTGCGTTTGGCAGTCCGAGCCGTGAAGGGGACGGTCTTCAGAGCTGTAGATAAGCGAATAAACAGTCAATCAGAGGACAGCTGACACGCCTGCTGTGGTCACTCACGTGCCTTGGCAACATGTTTACCTGTTATGATATCCTCGATAGCGCCGTCCTTCCCCTCATAAACATGGCGGCTGTCTTTTCCTTGGCGCCTTCTGAGCTCCGTGATCAGCTCCTGCTGCTGCCGCTTCCCTCTGTGGGACGGAGACTGAGAGGGGGAGGGGCTTCAGTATTAGACGCTGTGACACGTCACGTCACCTGATCGATCGATTAGTGATCTGAATAAACCTAAATCTGACCCCCTGGAGCCTCCTGACCAATCAGAGACTGTTGAAATCATGATGTCAGCGAGGACAAAGAATTACTGAGCTTCTGTCATGGTCTCCGTGCCTGCCCAGCTGGCCCCGCAAGGCTACATGTGTTTGTTTTGCTTTCTCTCTCTCTCTCTCTTTCTGGGCGGAGCTCACTGCGGGCTCCCGCCCTTGGCCCACACACCTGTCCACTATTTGAGGCTGGGACACAGATCTTCTCGTCGCTGGATGATTGTACTACAGACTTTTCCTTCCCGTACCTGTGACCTCCCTGCAGTGCGTGTGTGTGAGGCTGGGCATGAAGACGAGAGCGAGTGTGAGAGAGCTTCCCCTTGGTCCCTTGGAGCCTGGATTTTCCCCTCACTGTATATATTGTGCACCGGTGTTGTAAATAAACTGTGTTTGGAAACGTCAACCTGCTCTGCTCTTGAGTCCTTACTCTCAGTTGTGACAGCTTTATTTTTAAAAACAAAGATGTAAAGAAACTTTCAGAGAACCGAGGTATTTTAAAAATACCTGAAAACTAAACATTTTGGTTTAATGTAGGAATTCAACATGGAGGTGCAAGCATAAGCTCCTCCTCCATCAGGAGGTCACATCCAGCTGACATAATGGGAGCTAAGTAATGGATTATGTCATGAAGTTTCACCCTGGTCTCCTCTTCCTCCTCCTGCTGCTCCTCCTGTTCCAGTTTCTCCAACAACATCTGCTCCTGACGCCTCCTCTGCTCGTTCTCCTCCTCAGCCAGCTGGAGACACACAGAAACATATTAATGCAAAACTAAACTCAACTGATATAGGCCTACTATCAGAGAGGGAGCATGGTCTATAGACAAAGGTTACCCACCCTGTAGGCTTTGATGAAACGAACAAAGATTGGGAAGAAGACAGACGGCGGCATCGTCTTTGAACTCTCTCCGAAAAACTTCACGGCATCTTCAAAGGCATCCTAAAGTTTATATACACACACACACACACACACACACACACACACACACACACACACACACACACACACACACACACACACACACACACACACACACACACACACACACACACACACACACACAGAGAGCTGGTTATCATCAGTCTACCTGTTCTCGTACCTTAAAAAGACAAACAATACATAAAACTGATTAAGAAACAAGTTAGGAACATGTGTAAAGCTTGTAGGTTTAGTGTTGGTAGTGTTGTGGGTTTACCCCTCTTCTTCTCCTTCTACCTCTTCTTCTTCTCCTTCTTCGTCTTCTCCTACCTCTTCTCCTCCTTCTTCGTCTTCTTCTCCTCCTTCTCCTTCTACCTCTTCTTCTCCTTCTACCTCTCCTTCTTCTAATAATAATAATAATGGATTGCATTTATATAGCGCTTTTCGGGACACCTCAAAGCGCTTTACAATACCACTATTTATTCACTCTCACATTCATACACTGGTGAAGGCAGCTACAGTTGTAGCCACAGCTGCCCTGGGGCAGACTGACAGAGGCGAGGCTGCCATATCGCACCATCGGCCCCTCTGGCCATCACCAGTAGGCGGTAGGTGAAGTGTCTTGCCCAAGGACACAACGACCGAGACTGTCTGAGCTGGGGCTCGAACCGGCAACCTTCCGATTACAAGACGAACACCCAACTTGAGCCACGATCGCCCTTCTTCTTCTTCCTCTTCTTCTCCTCCATCTTCTCCTTCTCCTACTCCTCCTATGTGCTCGGCTGTTTGGTGTTCACAGTTTGAGCTGATTCTGCAGGAGGAATTGCACCTGAATCATGGCTGTGTGGTAACACATGGTGTATGTGTGTTTCTCACCTGAGCAATGCGTGCGTCCTCCTGCAGTTTGCTGAGCCGTGATTCGTTCCTGCTGATGAAGTCTTTGAGCGTAGCATTGTGCGACACGCTGAACTCTCTCCAGGTGAGCTCCATGCCGCGCTGGAGCTCCTTCACATCACTCAGCACGTTCTCCAGACTCACTGCACAGTACAGGTAAACGAGCTCAGGTAAACGGGCTTCTCGCAGGGAGCGCAGCGTCCTGATTGGCTGTCAGACTCACCTGCGGCAGCCTTGTCCACGTAGTGAAGCTCGTTGTAAAACAGAGACACAGCAGGATACTTCTCTCTCACCACGTTGCTGATGTAATGAAGCAGCGTTTGTGTCCTGTCGGTTGACTTGGTCTCCAGTAACTATGCAGAAAACGCACAACCATGGTAACCGCAACAAACAACAAGGCTCTAGAGCAGGGGTGTCAAACTCAAATACACTGTGGGCTAAAATTCAAAACAGGAACAAAGTCGCGGGCTAACGTTAATATTTATTGAAATATATTTATTCCTCCAGATATAAGAATGAATCTTTTCTTATGGACTCAAACACGTTTTGCTGAAAAACTGAATATGGAACAAGCAAAGCTTAATACTAAACAATATATATATTAGCTGTATAATACCAGTAGGCCAGCTCTAATAGTAATTTGGTATGGCTTCGTGGGCCAAATGTAATTAGGCTGCGGGCCAAATTTGGCCCGCGGGCCAGAGTTTGACACCTATGCTCTAGAGTGTGCTCCAAATAAAGAACTTTGTGATGAGAAGATTGTTCGTTAATCATTTACAAATCAATACTGTCTGTATGGACAGCAATTAAAAACAAGGTGAACATGTAAAGCTGTGGCGTTAAGCGATGCGGTTGGAAAATTTGGGTGCACCTAACTTTTGTGCTGGTGCACCTAAGAAAAAAAGTTAGTCTAGAGCCCTGAAACACACAAACGGTCACAGCTGCGTGTTGGGGCCTATTAAAGCTCGCTCTGGGGATATGTCCACACTAATGCGTTTTTGTTTGAAAACGCATTGTTTTCTCTCCGTTTTGGCCTCCCGTCCACACTGAGATGGCGTTTTCCCCAAGGAAAAACGCAGCGTTTTTGAAAACGCTCTCGAAAACGAATAAATATGAAGACAGTGCATTTGCGTCGTAGTGTGGACAGTGAAAATGGAGACTTTCGAATCGATGATACATTTTAGTCATGTGATGCAGTCATGTGACCAATTAAACAAAGATAGCAGTTGTTTTGTTTGCTATCAATTTTGACAGCCCTATTAAAGATAAATATCAGCTTGTACATGCTTCAGGTAGCTTTTCTTCAAATTATTTAATTCTCACACGCTTTTGCAACTTTGTTCTTTTGTGTTACTCGCAGCAACAACTCCACCTCATTGTTAGTCCATTTAAAAAACGTGGTGCTTTTCCTTGACGCTTTGCCGCAACGTTTCAAGGAGTTGGAAAGTAAATAAACGGCTGACGGAAATGAAGGGGGCCGAATCTTCTTGCGCTTCACGCAAGTACTGGAATGTAAGCGTTCTCGTCCGTTTCAATGTGGGCGCACAACTCTGTGAAAATAACTGAAAACGCTAGTGTGGACGTGGATTGTTTTCAGATGAAAACGCCGTTTTCAAATCTATCCGGGCTAGTGTGGACGTAGCCTGAGCCTTTTGGTGGGATTCACTGTATCAGACTATAAATAAACCCACCAGCAGGGGACGCCTGTGCTGATGTCTGATGGAGGTCTGCGAGAAACTGGTTCAACCCAGCTGCCATGGCAACACACCAAGTTATAAAAGTCAAGAGATCTATGACTGACTCATGTGACACAAGATGTGATGTCATTGCTTATTTTGGTACATAAACTCCAAACATGTCAGGCAGTTAAACGTCAATTATTAGAAATTAAAGCTGTTTAAGTGATAAAGATACTAAATTCAAAATAAAATTAATTAAAATCATGTTGTGCTGATTGGTCGGATCAGTGATTCAGTGTGTGTGTGTGTGTGTGTTACCAGGTCTAAGCTCTGCAGCTTGAATCCATACACCGCTCCTCTCTTACTGCTGTTCATGTAGTTTCCCAAAGCCAAGATGATCTACGACAACACACAGCAGCTGAGCATGAGTATTGATGACACTGACTGATTATTGATACAGAAACAGAGAATCAGGCAGAATATCCACAGGTAACCTCAGACTGACCTCGAGGATCTTCTTCAGCTTCTGAGAGGACTTTATAGAAACTGAGGCCGCGATCATGGCGTGGAGTTGCTGAAAGGAAACAAGACGGTCAGATGGGTCACACCTGTCGATATACTTGCATACCTTCCTATCTGTATATCTGTCTCACCGGTGTTAACATCTGGACGTTGTCGTTGAAGTTGCCCATGAAAGTCATGATGGTCATGCGCTGACTGAGTCTCTCAAGGCGACTGAACTGCATCATGAAGCGATCTTCGTCACTTAGTGCCTCCAGAGGTTTTCGGTCCCTCTCATATTGCCGTAGCAACTTCAACTCAGCCTCCGTCGGCAGGAAACGTGTCAGACACTCTACAAAGTCCACCCGAACGGTCCGGAGGTCAAACCTGGAGAGATGATGGACTGGGTTGATTTGATAGAGTGACTCGGAGTGTACACAGGTACCTAATAAGCCACTTAAACACACCTGTAGAGGGTCACCTGATTGATTTCAGGCACATTGCAGTATGGCTGACTCAGATTCAGTTCTGAGGCCTGAATCTGAAGTCTGATTATCACTGATGGAACCCAGGCCAGGCCAGAACCGACTGCTTTTATTGGGGTCATGGGATGCTCACTATGATGCTGTTTAAACTCTAAAGTACTCTGAGACAGAGGAACTTCTATGATGTCATCTCAGGCTGGGTGTGAAGGCAGTTTGTCTGATGAATGGAAGCCACCATGAGTAAATTCTCAGCTAACAGAGGTAACAAACTCCAAATGTTAAAAGCTCTGATATCGGAGGCAGAGAGAAGAAGGTCAAGGATCAAAGCTAGGAAGAGATCGATGGATCATAAAGCAGCAGCTCTGGTGGACAGAATCATATGCCCACCTGAACTCACCTGTAAACACACTGCTGTTGTGCACTGCTGTTATATAAACATAGCTACATTCAATTTTGCCTATTTCTGACTCTGGCACCAAGCTGGCATCGCTGGCACCTGTAACCTGGTGCAGTTCCACCTACGTTTGGATGGCACGGCAGATGACCTCTGACCCCTGGCCGGCCTTCCTCAGCGTGATGGCCAGGTTTTTGGCTCTGTTGGCCTCCAGCAGAGAAACTTTGGACGGAGCTTTCTGAGGAAGCTTCTGTCTGGACAGCGTCAGGTCCACAGCTGGACCCTGAGCCTTGGTCTTAAACATCTCCTCGAACTCCTCCACGTTCAGGTCCTGAGACACACACAGGTCATCGCAGATTTTAAACAGGTGAAAAGCTTTTGTCAGCCCTGAGTGATGCCTCTTGCTGTGGATGTTACCTGCAGGATGGACTCGTCATCAATGTCATTGAAGATGGTTCCGTTTATCTGACTTGGCTTCAGAGCTACCCAGTTCAGCACCGGCATCCTGAACTTGGTCTGGATTGGCTTCTTTATCTTCACCGCTGTGCGAGACATGTGAGCAGGGAGACATGTGAGGAGAGGACGAGACTGGCCTCAGATTGGTACTGCGAGTGACTAAAGTCCAGCTGTGTGTTCAGACCGATCAATCAGTTTGTGCCAAACTGCTGAAGGTTAACAGGCATCACTGCACCTGTTACTATTGTCAGGTACAGGTGCGACAGGTGAGCAGGTCTGTATGGGACAGACCAACAGAAGTCTGTTTTTCTAGCATAACCAATATAGGTCTTCAACTTAATTCATGGATGAGCATTACTTTGGGTCTCATCAGAGCCAATCTATCCCTCGGACTCTATTTTATTTATTTATATCTTTTCTCTTCTCAGGTAAGAGTAGGTATGATCCTTCAGTCTGAACACACATCATAGAAGTGGGATCAAACATATGACTCTGACTGACAATTGTGGCAGTTGATTAATTGAGAAACCAGCCACTGACTGGCTGCGGCTGGTTTCCAGGTGATGGAGGAATGGAAGAAGATGGAGGGTGGGGAAGTAAGGGTGTTTTGTGAAGATGTTAGAGAAAGTAAACGTACAGAACAATTTGAGAGCACCCTCTGTGAGCAAAACAGAAGAAAAGAAACAACATGTTAGTAAAATGGCAGTTAACATACACATTTATCACACTGACTAATATTTCTGGACTCTCATCGGCTGAAGGTGTGACATATTTAATTGTAAGGAATAGACAGCGTATATAAAGAGATCTGAACTGTGGTTATTTGTGTAAACTGAGAGCTGAGTTCTGGTGAAGCTGCTGAAGTTGAATCAGTTCTGTAAATTTTATTTTGATAAAATGTGATGGAACAAATATCTCTAATGTCTTTTATTAGTGACGATGGTATAAGTAGGATAACAGTCTGAGATTTGAGCTCCATTTCACTTCAGTGGTTCTTCATCAATAGTACAAACAATATGCAACTTTTTCTGTATGAACAGAACATTAAACTGAGAAAAATCCAAAAAAGTAATACTCTGTATATATCAGCATCCATTCACCAATGGAGACTGTTGGAAATATTTAATATTTAATAAGAAATTAACTTCCCAGAAGTAAATATTAACCACCAGAGAAGACCGTCATGACTGAAATTTGCAGACAAGGACTCTATGACCTCTTGGACTTCAAGGACACGTGTTTATTTAAGTCTGACCATCAGCCACCTGCAATCCAAAGCAAAGCATTCATCCAAGGAAAAATGATGCAAACCAAACCTTAACCAACCTAAACTCCAAACCAAACAATCAATGAAAGCCAAACTCCAAACCAAAACAAACCGAGCAAAACCAAACTCTCAATCAAACTAGAGTCCAAACCAAACTAATCCAAGCCAAACCAGCCAAAGACCAGATCAATCTTAACCATGTCTGTTGTTGTGATTTGGTGATGTATAAGTAAAACTGAATTGAAAATTGAATTGAATTGAACTGAATCAAACCAAAACAGTCCGCACCAAACCAAACTCTCACCTAAATCAAATCTGGACCCAACCAAATAATCAATACCAACCCAACCTAAACCAAAAGAATCCAAGCCAAAAGCCAAACTCTCAACCAATGGTTCGGTCAAATCCAAACTTCAAACCAGACAAAAACAACCCGAGCAAAACCTTGCTCTTAACCAAGCTAAACTCCAAACTTAAACAACCTTAACTCCAAACCAGAGCAACACAAATTCGAAATCAATCCAAATTCTCAACAAATTCAACTGAGTTCAATGTCACCAGTTATCACCACCATCATCAAACAAAGGCTCAGATTCACTGACTACCTGCTCTGCATGAGTACCATCTGGCCTCAACAGATCTTCTATTTATGGCTTTTCCCTGATCTGATGTATTACCTCTCCAACATTTCAGAAACAAACTCTGACTATGAAGAAGACAAATCTACAACCAAGGAAGAACAACCAAAGGTTGAAAACCCCAGCCTCAAACTAACACAGATTCACTGAGATTTGCTGACCCAAACTACAACCACCTCCTTCTGTTCAACCTTTGCAGACCTTAGTTTTTCACCCAAATGTTACCAAAACCCAACTTCTCAACTGAGAAAAGTAAAGAGAACTAACAACTGGCTAAAAAACAAGAACAGCTGGTGTCAGCTGGAGTCAGCATGTTTATAGTTTCTATTTTTTTTTTTCGTAATAATGATTTGAAACTGATGTCTATAGTTCATGTCCTGATTAACTGTAACTGAGTTTACTCCTCACCTGGCTGCAGTAATGTACAGGTGTAGTGTTGGTGTGGTTACAGGGGAAAGGACAGTTTGATGGTCAGGTTTGGTTCAGTTCTAAACAGCCTGTGAACCCACTGTTTGCAGTCTCACCTGCAAGTCCAGAGTTAAAGATGACTGTAGGTGACCCCCCTGTTCCTGGGAGTGGTGGGGCCACAGGTGGAGGAGGTGGGGGCATGGGGACGGAGGAGAGCTCACTGGTCCGACAAGGTGGAGGAGGGGGAGGGGGAGGAGGAGGAGGACCAGGTGGAGGAGGTGCTGGGTACGGTCCGTTGGACACTAAAGAGGAAAAAAAAAGACAATGTTATTACTCATTATACAGGTGATACTCAGCAGTAAAGTAAAGTAAAAATCACGAAGTGCTTCACAGAAACGGACATACAACCTCAAACAAACAAAATCAACCAAAAGCAAGTTTAAACAGATATGTTTTTAACTGCTTTTAAAAGAAATGACTGAGTCCACAGATCTCAAACTCAAAGGGAGTGAGTTCCAGAGTCTGGGGGCCACTGATACAAACGCTCTGTCACCTTTTGTTTTTAGCCTTGTATGCTGGACAACCAGCAAGCCCTGGTTGCAAGACCTCAGGGACCTGCTGGGGCGATAAGGAAGAAGATGATCGCTGATGTAAATGGGAGCTACACCGTGCAGGGCCCTATAGGTCATGATTATAATCTTAAAACGGACCCTGAACTTGACAGGGAGCCAATGCAGTTGAATCAGCAGGGGAGTGGCATGGGAGTATTTGGGATGCTTTGTCAGAAGCCTGGCAGCAGCATTTTGAACACCCTGCAGTCGTTCCAGGGAGGCATTACTTAAGCAAGTAAACAAGGAATTACAATAATCTAAGTGAGATGAAACAAAAGCATGAAGAATCATTTCCAATTCAGAGCGTGACACAATGAGCTTAGCAATATTTCTTAAACGGTAAAAACAAGAACGAACCAAAGATTTAATGTGTGTGTCCAGCGTCAGAGCTGGGTCAAATGTAACACCAGGGTTCCTAATGGAGGGTTTAATATAAGAAGCAGGAGGGCCTAGATTTTTAACCACGAGGGGAACAAAATTCTCAGGAGCAAAGACAATGACTTCACTTTTATCAGCATTTAGTTGAAGATAATTATCAGCCATCCAATCTCTAATGGGATCTAAGGACCGCAAGATTTGAAGCTTAGAAGCATCAGTACCTGCAAGGTTCAACTCACTTGTGCCTGGCATTGGTGGAGGAGGTGGTGGAGGAGGTGGGGCCAGCATGCCTGGGGCTCCGCCCAGCCCCGGTCCCGTACTGTGATAAGCTACAGTCTCAGGGCTGCAGGAATCAATCAAAATCAATCAAAAACAAAATCCTTAGCCAGAAGTTTTTAACTGTGAGATACTACAGCTTCTAGGTCCTGTGATTCACCTAGGGGACAGGTTAGGACAGGGTGGAGGTGACGGAGAGGCAGAATCAGCCACCCCTCCATCGCCCTCTCCTCTCTGTGGTTGAGGAGCTCCGGGTCCTCCGGCCTGCTGCGCTTCCTGAGCCTGACGCTCCAGACGACTCTGACGTCGGATCGTCTGGTCCTTTTCCCGTACCATACGCCGCAAGGTATGCACCTGTGAGTTAGCACTGGCATACACATCCTGCAGAGGTAAGTGGTGATGGTGAGTCAGGGGCAAGAGTGGTGCCAAAGAACAGTCCAACATTTTATAAAACCCATGTTTAAAAAGTATTTCAGCCCTGTAAACTCCACATTATTCCCTGTAGATGTCTCTTCATCATTATCACCATCTGACCTACTCTTATACATTTATTTGCCTCATTTATTTGCTCCATGGTGACAATGTACATGTGGTTTCCACAGTAACAAGACTGACCCGGAGTTGGTCCAGCTCTTTGTTGGTCTGCATCAGCTGTTTCTCCAGTTCCACAATCTTCAACATTGCTTCGTTCTCCACATCCAGCAGACGTTCTGACATCTGAAGGCATATAGAGAAAGAAAGAGGCTGGTGAAGGTCAGCACAAAACCAGAGATTTATCATAATGTCTTTTAAGACTTGACCCCTTTGTTTCCACCTGTCTCCCTCCACCTGGAGGTCTTACCGTGGCCAGGTTCTCCTCCAGTTCCTCGACTCTCTCCAGAGCAGCAGTTTTGGTCTCTGCATCCTCCAGCAGTGTCCCGACATCAAATACGTTGTCCAGGTACGCCTGAATCTGAACCTGCAACCTGTCACTCTCTGTGTGCTTTAGCCGCTGAGGTGAAACAGGTGAGGGCACAGGTGAGGAGACAGGTTTTGGTGAAACACATCATTTTCTGAACAGCACTAGATGTAAATTAAAACCACATTCTGTCTGAGAGTGACTGTGATGCTCTGATTGTGGGTTTCTGTCTTACCTCCAGGTGTTCTTCCAGGTTGAGTTTGGTGAAGTCATATTGCAAGTGGACTCTGAAGTTCATGTCCTCTACAGAGTGAACCACAATGTTGATGAACTGCATGCAGGCCACCTGGAAACATGTTTCACTGCCCATTATTAACCTGATGATGTCACACCAGGCAAGTCTGACGTTACCAAAGTCACACAGATGTAAACTTTGTGAGCTGAATGGATCTTAAATTTCATGCAATTAATTTAAAAGAAAAATCTTGAAATATTAGGTCCCATTTGAGACAAAGTTACCAAGAAGTCGATGTTGTCATCTTCATTCTTAAAATGTTCCATCAACTTTTCAAAACGCATTGACTCAGAGCACACCTGCAACACATCAATCAATCAATCAATCAATCAATCAATCAATCAATCAATCAATCAATCAATCAATCAATCAATCAGTCAATCAATCAATCAATCAATCAATCAATCAATCAATCAATCAATCAATCAATCAAACAAACAAACAAACAAACAAACAAACAAACGTATGCTGTTTACTCTCTTCTCATTTTCCCAGTTTGTACCTCCTTTCCTTTAATATAATTTCCTCCCATCTGAGATGTGATGGGAGGAAATGCAAGAAGTCGAATCAACAGGTTTTTAACAACAGGAGAGCTCTTCAGTCCAGAGCCTCATTTTATAATAACGCATTCAGATGATCACTCTGGATGCCATTACCTTGGCCTCCAGTAACACCATGAAGAAAACCTTTAGTTGTTCTTGACCAGGATATGTCCTTCAATGCACATATAAACAAACATCTTTAGGACTGCAATATCTCTAAAACTAGAAATGTCCTCCTCCCTTCATGGTTTGGTGATTCCAGCTCTGTGGCACACCTGTTTCATACGTTACTTTCTCCTTCTCATGTATCCTGACAGAGACCCCAAGACAACAGGAGGCACAAAGTGGAGAAATGACAAAAGGATTACTTGTTGTTTTATGTTTAGAGTGTGTTGTTATTTTGTTTACAGTTTTAAAGTTGTCGAAGGCCGACAGGATGATCTCGTGCCCTCCTCTGACCAAACACACTGCGGCCAACAACTCCAAGACCAGAGCCTTTGTCCTGATGAAGAAAATGCATCAAATAAATTTTTAAAAAGCTATTTATAGAGAGAAAAACAAGCTTCACACACTAATTAACAAACAGTGAACAGAAACAATGTCTACATCTGTGGTTTAACTGACTTTGTGGCTTTCTTCTCAGGAGCTGTTTGAATTCACTCAAAGTTTGTATTTTCTAACACGCAGGTGTATTTTGTTCTCTGCCAGCGAGACAGATACAGCAGTGGTAATATTTATATTAGTTGTATCTGCAGATGTACCTTGGGTTCCTGTTGTTGAGGCTGAGAGCAATTTCATTGACAGCGTGAGGATGAGACATCACCATGTTGAAACCGTACTGATGAAGATGAGGACACAGATGAAGGTCAGTAATGTTTCCGGCTCTAAAATCTAAACTTTACAGATTTAGGACAGGTTTGACTTCAAATTGACACAAACGTTCTGTCACCGGGCAGATTAAGTTACCTGGTAGTTCATGATGGCTCTCAGACACATGATACAAACGTGAACATCATCTTTCTTGCACACAAGTCGTGAGTTCTTGAGAGTTCGACGACTCGGCAGCGTGTTGGATCGAGTCACCAGAGTCGAACTACAAACAGAAAATTCACGTTAGCACACCTAGGTGACTTCTGGTTTTATTCATACATTATGTTCTGCTACCTGATGGAGTGTCGAGCTGCTCGGGGTACAGAGGAGGATGGTGAGGGGAGGCTGCAGTCACCATGGAGATCTTCTATCGAACGACTCCAGGGAGAGTCGATGGACGACACCTCGCCTCCAGCCTCTGACTGTTCTCCATCAAACCTGAGCACAAAAAGTTTGTAAAATGTTTGTAAGTCCCAAACCTGCTCCAAACTAATCACCTGAACACTACATTTCATCTGTCGGTGTGATCGCACCATAAAAAGATCCGACATGTGAAGTTCAAAATTCAGACCGAAGCTCAGAAAGCAAAGAGGAAGCCCTGTCTTTACTCACGTGACAGCGTACTGAGCAAATGACAAATATTCAACCAGAACATCAAGACCCCTATTCTCCTCATTCAGAAACTCTCTCACCCACCTGCAGACAGACGGGAGACAGATGTTAGACAGCCATGAGACTGTTAGACAGGTTAGAGAGACAGACAAGTGTTCTGACAGACAGGTACCCAATGTGGTTTGTACGAAGAGAAATCTCGAGTTCTCTGAGCGTCTGAGTTGATTCCTGAACTCTTCTCCTGAACTTCTGCAGACAAACACACAAACTGGTCAATATTTTAAAAAAATATAAACACAGGCCGTAACTGAAGGACTACCAGCAGGACTCTAAAAGAAAGTTTTCTCTGTCAGCGCAATAAACTTTAAACTTTGCCATCTTACCTTCCGTGTGACGGCCGGGTCGAGGAAGCCTCTCAGTTTCTGGATGTAGGTGTGAGGAGGATTCTTGACCTGAAACCTTTCCTACATCAAACATAAAAACAGTGGGACTAGATGGGATCAGATATGAAGCCCCACCCACCACAACGCCTGTCTGACTTTTACTGGGGAAAATAATTCTAAATGTCATTTTTTAAAGAAACTTTAAAATGTTATTAAATTTGCTCTCAACTTTATCAGCTGCAGGATTTTGTCAAATCTCAAATCAACAGAAGTGGGGCAAATTACAGACTGGAACCAAAGGTACGGGGACCCAGAAAGTCCAAGAACCCTAGTCAGGGCTCTAGAGTGCGACCAATTTGGTCGCAAATGCGACCAAATTTTTCAGTGGTGCGACTAAAAAAAAATATTTGGTTGCACCTGTGCGACCAACTGTTCGGGTAGCAAAAAAAAAAAAAAAAAAAAAAAAATCTGCAACCTTCCCTGTGGTCAAAAAGAGACACACATTATGCCCCTATCGTGGACTAAACCAATCAGAGATAGTAAGGGGCAGGACCTCTCTGATTGGCCGTGGTCCCGTTGAAAGTCCAGGTGGAAGTGGGAGGTGAGTAGCTTGAATAAAGCGATATCAATTCATTAAATCCTGAATCGACTTTTAAATATAACTGTTTTGCCAGAAACGCCAGATTCTCAGATTAAAGCTCACAAAACCATTTCAACAACAACCAAACAGCAAATGAGAGCAGGTACACGGATTCCACACAAAGACGTAAACACAGACCCGACGCATCAGAATCAACTTTGTCTTTCTCGGCTTTCTCACCCGACGGCCCGTAGACGGACACGCTGTCGGAGCTTGTTCAGTACTGAAGAAATTTAAACTTTAAATGCCGAACATTGTAGAATATTTTTAAGGTTATCTGCTATAAAAAGCCAGACCAGGAAAATCTCCTTCATGTTTTTCTGTTTTATTCTCAGTTACTTTCACACAAAGGCATCTGCTGTGATGTTCACAATTCTGAAGAAGTCAGTACTGATAAATGATCAGAATTATAATATTTCTGTCTGAGGCTAAGTTGAATCGAATCGGGACTTTGAAAACCAGAATCGAATGGATTATAGAAATCAGTGATGATACCCAGCCCTAGTGAGCAGCCTGGGCACGACAGAAGTGGATGTAGCTGTAATAGGAAAAGAACTATTGCTAACTTTTCTGTTAAGTTAAGGCCTGATCCTTCTGAAATTCATAGCCAGTGCTCTGACACGGTGTCATCAATCTTTGAATGCTGAAAAAGCACAATGTATCCAGAAAAACACATTATATTATAGAAATTATTATAAAATTTGTGTGCGCCTAACTTTTGTGCCGGTACGCCTAACTTTTTAAAGTTAGGCGTACCTGTACGCCCAGGCAAAAAGTTAGTCTAGAGCCCTGCTAGTCTAAACCAAGAGATATGACATATAACCCAGAAATAACTAAAATGACATACAGGAGAGATGTAAAATGACCGTGAAGAACAAAAACAGCAACAAACAGCTGGAAAAAGTCTAAAATTACATAAAATCCCACATTAGAAACACATAAAACAATCTGTTTTGTAAAATGACCAAAATGGGATAACAAATGACCCCAAAGTCACACAACAAATCATATCTGCACCGTTTATGATTCGTGTCTCTTTCAATATTCAGATCAATGAGTTGAAGCTTCTTAACAATTTGTTCCTGCAGTCCCATAAACATCCACCTACCTGATCACAGATAAGCTCCCACTTCTTTTCATTGTCGTAGGAACGCAGCAGACGCACCTTGTCAGGTGGCAGGTTCATTGAATTCTGAAAATCAGACAGTTTTATTGCTCAAACACGTCTAGAAACAAAAAAGACAACATTTTGAACCCTTAGTCCATGAATACAGACACAAACCCTTAAAGAAAATCAAAGTAATATGTAAATCTCAACCCCCAAACCCTAAATACAGAATGAACTCTAAACTCCCAACTCTTTTTTTTTATTCACTAAACAGCCCAAGACAAAATCTGGATGTTCCAATTCACGTGTCTGTACTTAAATCCACAGATTAAATAAAAGAGTCAGTCATACCAAAGGTTGCTCCAAAAACAACAAGATTTGAGCCTTTGAAGATTAAAGTGATGACGATCAACTGATCCTGGATCTGCTGGTTCATCCATGAATTTTTCCATGACATGAAACTTACTTTGTACCAGTTTTATTCAGTGTAAACACAATTAAATGATGGCTGTCAACCAACCATGATATGCTACTCCTGCAGGAGGATCCTGCTGTTACTAGTGGACCATGTGACCACTATTAAGTGATTCTTTAGTTAGCTTGACTTGTGACTTTTAGAGATACTGAGTCAGGTCGTATACCTTCAAAGGTCAGCTGTTTCATATTTTCAGTGGATAGCTAAAGTGGCTTATAGCCCTCATACTGAAGCTCATGTCAGGGTGAAACTTCGAGCCCTCCTATTGGTCCAGTCCCAGAGCTGCTGATCATGGTTTCCAGTATCAACGTGTTTCCCCTGTCTGACTTGGCTAATCTAATTCTCTTGTGTTTTTGAAGACCTGAACAAACTGTAGAGGGGCTTTGAGCGTGAATCTGAAGACAAGCGTGTGAACAGACTCTTGAACAGACCCAGCTGGTTCTGATGTGGTTCTGAATGTTCCTCCCTTTAGATCCAGATTCAGACCAGGATCTGTGTCTCCTGAGCCAGACTACATCACAGTTTACAGAATGAACCTGCAGAACTATAGACCTCTAGGACCAAAGACCACAGGAGAAGTGACCTGGAGAACCAGAAACCCAAAGAGGGGAAACTTACAGATCCAGAGCCCTGCAGAACCACAGGCATTTAAAACCAGTAGATCTGGAGACCAGGATCTCATGGCCTGGTGATCAGGTTCTGCAGAGACCACTAACCCACGCCAGACCTGCAGAGTGTGACTGCATATTTTCAGCATGCCTGTGTGTGTCTGTGCGAGTATCCTACCAGTGCGATGGAGAACCTCTCCTCTAGCTCGGCCGGGTCTGGCATCGGGAGTCGAACCGGAGCAGCTCTGGACCGGATGACGGCCAGCTGGCTCTCCATGCTCTCGGCGTTACCCATCACATGCGCCGTGAACACACACCGAGCAGGAACACGGGAACACACCCACCCACAGCAGCACACACACTCAGCACACACACAGGAACATGTGGTCGACCATCACTATGAACGTAGATGGGTGGTCGAGCTGCTGAAGGCCTGTCTCTCTCTCTCTCCTGTCTGACTCCTCAGACGATGAAGAGCGTCTGCCTCCTCCTCCTCTTTGCCTGTCTCTCTCTCTCTCTCTCTGTCTCTTTGTCTCTCTCCCTCACCGCTGCCACTGCCGCTGCTGATGCTTCTGCTGCTGATCCAGATGAAGCCTGCTTGGCTGCTGTGTTATTGTGTGTTTGTTTGTCTGAAATGTGTGTGTGTGTGAGCGCGCGTGGCAGATCAGTCGGTTAATCCTCCCCCTCTCCTCCCCCACACGAAGAAAGAAAGAGAGAGTCGGCCTCCCCCCTCTTTGTCTCTCTCTCTCCCAGCTGCAGTCTCTGTGCAGCTTGCTCCACCCTCCCTCCACCCTCTCTCTGCCTCCTCAGACAATGAACCTTCTGCTGCCACAGGCCCCGCCCACCAACACACACACACACACACATGCAGCGCTGTGAGTAATCTGACTCTGGATCAGCTGTGTGTGTTTTCATTAGTCTATAATAAACAAGATTTGTTGTTAAACATGTAAATCTTGGGTTTGATCCCACACATGTGTTACCATGGACACAGATTATTTACAGCAATAAACCATGTTTCCAGCTTTCAAACATTAAACGTGCTTGTATTGTAGTTTTATGATTTTAACTCTAAAACAACAATATTAAATTACACATGTACCAAAGAAAACTGCAGACTAACGAACACTCCTCCTTCATTTGTCACACAACTTCTTCACAAATAACATTTTTACCATTAATTCAAAAATGACTGATCACCATCTCACAGACGTAACTTTATGTACAGCTACTTTCAGTACCATTGATACTCATTTAGACTCTTTATATAATATCCTATTAGAGCGATTAGAGCACACTGTAGGTATTACAGGTACTGCGCTGCAGTGGTTTGTATCATATCTATCTAATAGACTCCAATTTGTGCATGTAAATGGAGAGTCCTCTTCACACACTAAGGCCAATTATGGAGTTAAACTGCAGGAATGTCTTAAAGACATAAAGACCTGGATGACCGCTAACTTTCTGCTTCTTAATTCAGATCAAACTGAGGTTATTGTACTCGGCCCTGAAAATCTTAGAAATATGGTATCTAACCAGATTCTTACTCTGGATGGCAATACCTTGGCCTCCAGTAACACTGTGAGGAACCTCATTTTTGACCAGGATATGTCGTTCAATGCACATATTGAAATATGTAGGACTGCTTTCTCACTTTCCTCTGAAAGCTCCTCGAATATCCAGCCTGAAAATATCTAAATGCCTTCATTAATTTTTACTTAATAACTCAGTGATTTAGTAAGTGTGACTTAAAAATGTATTCAAATGTTTTAGAGTTAAACAAAAGCTCATCAGCAACAACCAGTTCTTTTCAGTCACTGCATCTCTTCCTACTCCTCCTCAGCAACAGGACAGCTCCCTCTGGAGGACACTGAGAAAGCTGCAGGTCAAACTGAGAGGTCTGATTAGTGTGTTTGTGGTAATAGAGATCAATAAAGCTGATTCTGAATCTGTACTAATAAAAGCTCCACCGAGCAATCAAACAGCTGAACCGTCACACAGGATGCATCTGCCTTTAATCTGACAAGCTCATGATCTCCGACATTTTATAGTGTAAGGTTCCGGCTTTGGTTTCCTGCACAATAAAAGCCTTGCAGCTTGTCTCTTCTGAGAGGCTTTTATTGTGAAACATCCACAGGAAGTGGGGTTTGAACTGCAGATCACAGATGAGCCAAAAACATGTGGATCAGTACTTCTGTTTGTGTACCTCAGTGTGTATTTGTACACAGTATGTCAGTTTACTTTCTCCACCTCTCCAGGTGTATCCAGGTGTTGCAATAGATGCCTCGCAGCTGCTTGTCTCTCCAAGTGCATTGTGGGTGACTGCATCTGTTTCTTTGTTGTAAAAACAACGGATCAGAGACTAAAACGTAAGCCCTGCACGCCAGCCTGCATCACACGCGGACAGGTGAGACAGACAGACGGATGGGCTTTCTCTCTCCTCTTCTCTCTTTCTCATCCCCTCCTTGTTCCTTTTCCTCCCTCCTCCTCCTCCTCTGTTGCTGCAGTGCCTCTCGCCTCCATCTGGTTGTCGTCATGGGAACGGTGCTGTCTCTGTCTCCGGGCTCACGGAAAGCCGCTCGGGGCCCGGAGGAGCTCGCGGTAAAGAAGCCGCTGGAGGAGGAGGAGAAGGACGGAACAAGGAAGAAGAAGAGGCACCCGGTGCTCCTGCACGCGCTCAGCTGGAAGAAACGGCTCGTGGCCGCGCGAGCGAAGAGGAAGGGAGGGAAGAAAGTGAAGCCCGCAGTGTCCGAGCCCAGGCACGTGCAGCAGGAGCGCCGCGAGCCCAGAGTAGCGAAGCCCGGACACAAACACGGACCCATCCCGGTGCCCGTGCCCACGGTCCCAGACCAGAACCAGAGACAGGCCTGGCCCGAGCCGCTCGTGTCCCCACGGAGGGTGGTGGTTCAGGTGGGTGAGTCAGTGAGGGGTGCTCATGTGTGTTGGCAGAGGTCATCAGCTGGTTTTTAATCAGAGACACGTAGACAGACAGACAGTAAGTGCATGCGCTTGAAGGTCAGAACATTAGGAACAGTGAAGGCAGAAAAACGTGATGCTAAATAATAAAAATGGAGAAGCCGTGAAACCTAACAAAGGAATCAGGAATAATAGATGTAAAATAATTAATATAAATTCATTCATAAAATAAGATTTTTATAAAATGGGGGTGTAAGAAGAATTATTCTGAAATTAATAATAACTAGAAACTCTGTGGTGAATACAGTTTTATTGTTAAGGGTCTGAGGTGGTTCAAAGACAGTTTTCAGTCTAAAAAACCCGGAGGAAAAAAACTCCCATCTGATTATAAAGTTTAAAACATCAGAGGGCACCACACACATCCACCCAGAGGACAGGTTCCACCTACAGAACCTTCAACAGAACCTCAGGTTCTACAGAAACCCAAACACTTTGTTCTACTTCCTGTGTTACAACAAAAAGCTTCCTCTCCTCGCTCCTTGTTTCCTTGTCTTCTCTGCAGGCGTCCACAGGTGAGCTCCTACGCTGTCTCTCCGACTTCATGTGTCGCCGCTGTGTCAAACTGAAGGAGCTCTCATCCAATCAGATCGTTCTGTGGTTCAGAAACGTGGACCGAGCGTTGCTCGTTCAGGGTTGGCAGGTGAGAGCCCATCTGTGTGTCTGTGCTAGTCTCACCTGTCCAGAGCTGTTATCTGCATTCATTTACCTTAACCTCAGGGTTTAACATGTGTGCTTACATGAAAGGGGCAGGGCTTGTAACTCCTCTGGCCAGTCACGGTGTTTACAGTGGTGACAGCTGAGTGGCTTATTTCCAAAGGAAGACAAACTGTATATTAGAGAGATATGAAGGTTTCAGACATGCTACAGACTGAAAGTAACAGACTGCTCCACACAGAGCACTGTCGGTGGAAACGTGTGTGTGTGTCTGTGTTTGTGTGTGTGTGCACTTTAACTTCATGTTGTATGTTTTTATTTCATATCTACTGTGGTATTTAATAAACATGTCATGTTACTGTAGGTTGTTGCTGTGTTTACAAACTGCTGCTGAAAATTAACCTCAGCATCGATGTTTGGGCGTTGCATGTTAAAAATGATAAAACGTTACATTCAGGTCATGTTAGCACAGCTGAAAACTGGAGGAGCATGCTTGGTTTTGTTTGGCTTGGTTTGGTTCTGCTTGGTTTGGTTTGGTTCAGTTTGGCTTTGTTTGGTTTAGGTTGGTTTGGTTGGGTTAGGCTTGGTTTGATTGGCCTCCTCAGTTTCTGTGGGCTCGATTATTGTCTCAAGAGAACATCAGACTTCAGGGAGATCGATGGTTGGTGGCAGTTCTGAGACATGAGCCTCTGAAGCCTTGATCTCTTTCAAATCCCTTCTCCAGAAATTTGCAGTGGCAGTCAGAATGAAGGAAGACGGGTGGACGAATAACTACATGAACAAATCAGTCCTCCTCTTACTTCCAAGATAAGATAAGATAGAACTTTATTAATCCCTCGGGTGGGTTCCTCTGGGAAATTCGACTTTCCAGCATCAAGTCTGAACTGGGTTGTTTAATCTTCAGTTTGCAGCCGTCTGCTTTTAAGGGGTTAATGATGTAATTTTAATAAGGAGAGATCACTTGGATGAATTGAATGTAATTCACTGAGATAGAGAAATTATATTATTTTAAATGTATTCTGCCATTAGACTCTGATGACCCGTCATGGCAAAGTGGACTACCAGTGGTGATAGGATTTAGAACAGGACTCCTGGGAGTCTAGACACTGGTTTGGATGGGGCTCCAATTGAGGTGTCTATGAGGTGGAGATGGGATGGAGGTGGGATGTACAAATGAGAGTCTGAAAGGGAGAATGACTGAGAGCATAGATTGAATCTATGCAAATTGGGGGCTGATTGGCTCAAAGATGGCGGGCGATAAAATGATTGGACTAACCATGTCAGTACTGAGATTGACAGCATGGGAACTGATAATGATGCATAGAAAAGAAAAAGAGCCTAACACCCAGGAAAGCAGGTGTATGCTTATTGAACTTAGGCATAAGCTTCATAATGATGTCACTTGGATGTCTTCTGCTATTGGTCAGTCATCATCGGTGGAAGTGTTGTGACACTACGAACTATAATAATAATAATAATAATAATAATAATAATAATAATAATAATAATAATAATAATACATTTTATTTATAGGCGCCTTTCAGACCCTCAAGGTCACCTCACAGTAGCACGTAAACGTGAACTAATAGATAACAATGATATTAATCCAGAATAATTCACCTATTAGTTCAGCTGCTCTTTCTGTAGTACTAGTACTGTTGTCCCTTCATTGCCCTGTCATTGGCTGGCGTTGGCCAGGTGATAGAGCATGTTGTCTGCTAAATGGAAGGCTGATTGTTTGATTGAGATCAGTCCACATTTTGAAACGTGTCCTTGGGCATTGTACCGTCCTCAGAAAGACCACTATAGTGGGTCCGGGATGGGCGTGAGGTTCTGGGGGCGCTCCGTCTCTGGGCTGGGGCCCGGGCCGGGCCTCGGGGGCTTGGGTCCTGGTTGGTGTGTTGCTGGGGTTGTGGGCGGGTGGGTGCATGGGGGCCCAGGCCTGGAGCAGGGTGCCGCCGGTGCATCGAGCCACCTGGGGGGCTCTTCAACTGGTGGGGAAGATTGTCACATCTTGCAGGAGCTTTCCTCTCCTCAGGGGCTCTCTCTGCAGGAGGGGGAGATACAGGAGAGGTGGAAGAAGATCTCAGCCTGGGTGTTTATTGTCTTATGTAGTCTGGAAGAAGAGTGGATGGTGGGGTGGGTGCAGTTTTCTCTGTGGTGGGGTTGGGTGGACTGTCCCGGGCTCTGTGGGGCCGGGAGGCGCTGCTGCTCTGGGCCCCGGTCTGGATGGGCCTGGGCCCCCTTTCCCTGGCGGATCGCGGAGTATGGGGGTGCCTACTGGGGTCAGCGGGGGAGCTGGCCCCAGGGAGGGGTCACTTGCCCCTCCCTTCCTTCCCTCCCCATCTCCAGCTGCCTCCCTCTTCCCGCTCCACCACAACCACCCACACATGCAGGACCTTGGAGTAGGGGTATGTCACCAGGGTGCAGAGGAGACCCCCCCCCCCGCCCGTCCCCTTCTGGCTGCCTCTGCCTCAATTTTATCCCACAACTTAGACATTCACATTACTCACACTCTCATTACACATACATATAGGATCTTGGGGGTGGGCACGATACACGGAATCCAAAGTACCATCAGGGTGTACACCCCACCCCTGGCGTCGTTGCCCACCTCTCAATTTTGAATACACGTAGACACTGAGGGCTAGCAGGAGGGACCATGCGCTTACCTGCTGCTCTCTGGCAGGTAGCTCCATGCCCTCCTGGGTTTTAAATGCACCTTAGAACACACATGCATCAACACTACAATGAGCGGGTGGAGGGAGGTTTGGAGTCTTCTCTCACCCCCATTCTCTGCGACCTGCTGGAGCGGGGGGGCTAGGAGGAGGAGTTGGCCGTCCGACTGCGGTCTGGAGTGTGGGGCCTTCCTGCTGCTGCGGAGTCGGGGCGGTCTGCCTCCCCCCACCGCAGGGAAAAGGGTAACACCACCTGGGTCTGGGTGCAGTTCCCCCCTCCAGGGCCAAGGGTACCTAGACCCGGTTTGTAGAGTACGCTTGGGGAGTGTGATTGTGTGTACAGCGTCTCTTTATGTCTGTCTCCACGTTGTTTGAGTGTGGAGTAAGTGCATATGAGAGCATGAGGGTGGGAATGGATGTTTGTATATGTGTGTGCCTGTATTTCTGTGTCTATATGTCAGGTTGGGTGTCAGGCGCCACCTCTCTGGGGACATCTTAGGCCCTCCAAGGTTTGGAGGCCTATCTCCCCCTACCACCACTTCCCTGCCAGTGGCGGACTCCCTCAGACATCGGTGCGTTGGTGGTTCTTTGTTTCCGGGGATGGGCGTCCAGGTACACACCGGCTCACTCCTTGGCGGCCGCTTATTGGGGCCTGGGGCCTGGGGCTCGCTCGGGCCACTTCGGAGGTGGGGTGCCCCCGGCCTCTCGGCCTAGGGCTCGGTCACTCAGGCACGGCTGGCTACCGGCGGAGCTCACGGGCGCGTCACTGCAACTCCCCCTGGCTTCTGCTCCGCGGCTGCTGAGTGAGCCCTCATCTGGGACTCTCCTCAGCTCTTTCTGGGACAGTGGCGCGGCTGCCCCTCTGTTGGTCTTCCTTGGTCTCTTGTGTTCTGGGGGCCTCTGGATGTCTGGAGTTTTGATCTCCTCCATACCTGCTTCATGCCCTGGAGGACGGGGCTGTGGCCCCCCCACACCCTCGAGCAGATCATTACATGAAGGAACCTTTAAAAAAAACAAAACAAAAACAAGCGCGTCCATGCTCACAGGTGTACACACGGGTGATCACACCCACAAACGACACCCTTTTTGGCTCCTACCTCAAAGCACACTGTGTTCTGTTGATCTTATGTGCTGCACAATAATGTTTAATATTTAGTATTTACTGTCATATTCCCATATATCATTGTGATGTTGTTTATTCTATTACTCTTGTTCTCTTCTGCTTGTGTTTTTTTCTTTCTCAGCAGGTGACCCAGGTGATCGATATATGCATTTTTTTTCTTTTTTTTTCTGCTCATTCTGTTGGTTTTTGTCTTTTGCCCTTCTCCCCTGTCCCTCTTCTCAGCTGTTTCTCTTTCCCTCTTTCTTTCTCCCCTTCTTTCCCCCAGTCAAGTCTGTCCCGTATTCAATAAGTGAAAATAAAATGAACAATAAAAGGTGAATCAAAGGGACCATTACGGCAAGGCTGGGATGGTCAATTTGGTAAAGTAAATCCGTTGGGTCTCTTTCTTTGCCTTTAGACAAAAATTCTGATGGCAAAAGAGCCAAACGGGACAGGCAAAAAAAAAAAAAAAAGAAAAAAAAAAAAAGAAAGACCACTATAGTGAGTGTAAAACAGCTCTGTATGAGTGTGGATGGACGTGTGGATGGATGAGTGGACAAATGTGTGGACAGATGTGTGGATGAATGAGTGGATAGATGTGTGGTTGGATGAGTGGACAGATGTGTGCATGGATGTGTGGATGAGTGGGTGGATGGACGTGTGGATGCATGTGTGGACGTATGGGTGGACAGATGGGAGGATGGATGGGTGGATGACTCTAAGACTGGTTGTAAAGTCCACTCTCGGTTGTCCCCCTGCAGGACCAGTGCTTCATCAGTCCGGCCAGCCTGGTGTTTGTGTACCTGCTGTGCAGGGACGTGGTGGATGAGGATACTGCTTCAGAGCACGAGCTCCACGCCACATTCCTCACCTGTCTCTATCTGGCCTACTCCTACTTGGGCAACGAGATCTCCTACCCCCTGAAGCCTTTCCTAGTGGAGTCCAGTCGTGATGCATTCTGGGATCGAGCGCTAGAGCTGATCGAGCGCCTTAGCGGCAACATGCTGCGAATCAACGCTGATCCACACTTCTTCACCGAGGTGTTTCAGGACCTGAAGAAGCAGGGCACATCAAGAGCGAGGGAAGCGGAGAAAGATGGGAAACAGCAGGAGAAGGAGGAGTTGAAAGAGGGGCAGGAGGAAAAGATGGAGAAGAAGGAGGACGTCAGCAAAGAGAAACCTGAGGAGCAGCAGCAGCAAGAGAAGGAGGGGCCGAATGAAGACGATGAAGAAGGCAAGCTGGATGATCTGGACCGCTAACAGAGAGAGGAGATCGGCAGTGTTTGTTACAGAGACTTGCCCAGCAACCATTGACCCGCCAGGGTCTGAATGTAAACCGCTGTTAGCGCGGCGACTGACAAGCGGCAGGCGCGATGCCAAAAGTTTTACAGACACTAGCTCACTTTAACTGCATGATGTCAATCAAGCTTGTAGACAAGTTACCATGGCAACCCTACCATCTCAAGCCTTATTTTGTTTAGTTGCACAATTTGGGGGTAGGGACAGAAAGCATCACACGTGACAGCAGCATGTTCAGGTCAACGCTGGTTTTGGTTCTGTTCTGAGGTTTCGTTTCTGAGTTGGTGGGGTTTTTTTGGGGGGTGGGTGGGTGTTTCTGGGTTCTGCCATTCTTTAAAAAACAAACCATGTATTGTTTTTTTTTAATGGGACTGACCTGAATGCTGCCCGTCTGAGGCGGTCCGCTGGTTAGAGTTGGGGTAACAGGTGACAACCCCTACAAACATGCAGGTTAGCATGTGGTGATGCATAATGATTAAATCTGGAGTTTTAATGTGTTAATGAAATAGTATCACTTAGTTTTATAAGGACAGAGGCAGTGATGCTGTACGCCCTGTACCTGCACAGGTGTGTGCACGAGTGAGTTCCAACCAGAAAGAAAACCATCTATTTTCTTTTGATAGAGTCAGAAAAGCTGGAGGGGGCAGACATAGAGCTTTAAAACGACTCATTTTTTATTACGTCTGACTCATCGTAGATGGAGTGCACAGGGAGATGTTTGTGGTTCATGAACTGCAGGTTTTTTTGTTTTTTTTTTAATCATTGGACGTTGATCAGCAGGACAATTGGTGATCGTCTCAGCTCTGAAACTGTCCTGTGCTGATCAGCAAGCTGCTTCAACTCGTTTCCTTCCTTTACTTTAGCTGGACTGAAGTTACTCACTGAGAGACAGGGATGCAGGAAAGGTTCCAGGTGTTTCACTTCATGTGGTTGTGCAGATGAAATCGTCTTTGAAAATAACTTGTTATTGTATTTATTCAGCTCATCAGAGCCCAAAGTGTATTTATTGATCAGAATCAATATTATTGAATGTTGAGTGGAAGATCTCCTCCTCCAGGAGGTTAGGGATGAAAATCTGACATTTTAACTTCCTGTAAACATAGTCCCATTAACAGAGCTGTGTAATGCAGATTTTCTCAGACAGGTCGTGTGACCTGGCAGTCAGCTGACGTGATTTTGATGTTTTCTGTCTCTGGTCTGAAAGTTGAATGTAAAAGCAGTCAGATCGACTGACCCTGCTGAACCATCATCATAAACAACAAAAGTCAGCTGTGTGTGTGTGACCTCTTATTTCCCTTTTCACCTGTGGTTTCATCTGCAGGCCACACTCTGTTCTACCTGCCTGTATCCATGGAATGAAAGATGAAGGTTTGAACCTGTCTGCTTGTGTTGTTTGGGTAACCCTCGGTCTTCAGACGGGACGAGAGTTCAGACCTGAGTCCCAGTTCATCCTGTTAGCCCTTTAAACTAGATCTTAAATGTGCCACTACGTGCACACTGCTAAATCTGAAGTGGCCAGAAGTTTGTGATGTGATGACAACTGCAGTCGTGGTTATTTCAGCCCCCTGACTGATGCCGAGACTGAGAGACAAGACCCTAAGTCAGGGGTGGGGAACTCGAGAGCTGGTGTCCTGCAGGTTTTAGATGTGTCCTTCTTCTTCTGAATCTGAATCTGTGTAGGGTTTATTGGCGGTTGGCAAACAGCAAGATGGTGCATTACCGCCACCAACTGGTGTGGAGTGTTAGATGTGCACTTGATCCAACACAGCTGATTTAAATGACTAAATGACCTCCTCAGCATGGCTGTATCCCAATTCAGGGTCTGCAGCCTTAAAGTACGCAGCCTCAACGCTCCTCAAGGGCCGCGTACTCAAAGACCGCTAAGGCTGGAAGTGTGAGGCTTGTGAAATGGGACGGTCTAGCCTCCGTCGCGCTGCCCAGCTTGCCTAGCAACCATGATAGCTGGAAACATGTGGTTGACAGAAATGAAGGAGAACATATTTTGCTTGTTTGTTTTTTTTCCACACGAGCTTTGTGTGATTTAATAAGTATCTGAGGCTGAGACCACAGGACTAAAACATGATTGTTGGGCTTCATATCTGTACTGAACAGTCATATAAGATTAGTTAGTAAATAACAGTTAGCTAATGTTGTTCATGAGACTAAAGTCAGTGTAAATATGATATGGCCAATATAATAGTTATTATATTAATCATTATTAGTTATTACAGCAGTGAGTTTGAACTCTCAAATCAAATCACTTCTATTGTCACATCACATGTGCAGGTACACTGGGACAGCACATGTGAGTGAAATTCATGCGAGTGAACTCTGTGTCAAATACTGAGCTTCAGTAAAGATTCAAGTTGCAGTTATTTATATGTCCTATCACCTTAAATCTTCATTCAAAGACACTCAAGTATCTTTGACAGTGTATATATAGATGTATCATATATAAGAGACAAATATTGTTCGTTTAATTTGTTGGCATTACTAAATTTGTCTCAATGCTTACATATATGTGTAAAAAGAAAATGTGCGAGCTGTGATAACTGTTTCTGATAGAATGAAGAGTAGACGGATATATGAAATATTCCTTTATTGGGTGAGAAAATCAGACCATGTCATAACTGCTTTAAGTCATACAGAATAGACATCAGAGCCTTAAACAGGCTGACTTCTGCTAAATGGGTCAAACTGGGCAGAAAGTCTACAAACTAGGGCTGCACGATTTTGCATAAAATGAGAATCATGATTTTTTGGCTTAGAATTGAGATCACGATTCTCTCACAATTTTCTTTTCCAGTATAAATATTTATTACACATATTAACTGCACATCAACTTCGTAACAGTTGAGACTGAACATAAAAACAATAAATAAACATAAAAACAACAAATGTCTCACGTTTTGTTGTTGCTGCAAAATGTTGTACTGCTTGAAATTCCGTCTCCACCGTTGCTCGACGCTGCGTGTATAGAGCAGGTAGTGCAACAATAGAAAAAATAGTTGCGGGACGGCACTGTGTAGCGTTTGTCTAGGGTGTTGATCGTTTTCCTAAATCCCTCGTTTTGCACAGTGTTGATGGAGCCATATCTTTGGTCAGGTGATAAGTGATAGCCTCCGTAATTTCTTTGTGCCTGCGGGAGTTCGACGGGTATAGGGAAGCGCTGTATAAGGTTCCCGCTATTGATGTTTGGGTGGTTGACCGGGACGGATTTTCTCCTGTCACTTTCTCGTCATCCCTGACGTGCTCTCCGTTGTTTTTTCCCTGCTAATTTTAGCATCACACGGCACAGCTTCTGTATCACATGGTATAAGGCTCCGCCCTTGTCATTTGTTGAGCAGGAAGAGTGAGCGCTTGTTTTCATGCAGAGTACGTCCCGGATCAAAATGCGGTACAATCGTCGTCGTTGTCTTTTTTTTTTTTTTTTTTTTAATCGTTGTCATTTGGAAATGAGATCGCACATAAGTATGAATCGAGATCGCGATTTTCTAACGATTAATCGTGCAGCCCTACTACAAACGCATAACATCCTTACAGAATATGATGTAACACTATAGATCAACTTAGCTCAGAATATATAAAGCATATAAACAATTACAGCAATATGATGCAACAAACACAGCAGTGCTACTGATCCAAAATACTCAAAGCTTCATAGAACTGAAACAAACATTTATTTTTAGCTCCATTCTGCTGCTGATACATACTTTAGCTTTCTGAACATTAAACTTGTTGCTGCCTTTCATAGTGTGTAACTTGAAGGCCCTGAGTACTTTCTCCCACACTGAAAACACTGGGATGATCACATTATTTGAACATTACCTAATAAGACTGATTCAGGACAGACAGTTATGTTAAACTTTCCTAGCAGTCCTTCACAAACAGGGAACAGTGTGGAGGCCTATCTCCCCTCACCACACTCCCTGCCGGTGACTGATGCCCTCAGGGGCCGGTGCATTGGTGGTTCTTGGTGTCCGGGGCTGGCCGCTCAGGTATGTACCGGCTCACTCCCGGTGGCTACTTGGCGGGGCCTGGTGCCCGTTGCTCGGTCAGGCCTCTTCCGGGCAAAGGGGGGCCCTCGGGCCTCCGGCCTCTGGGTCTGCGACTCGGTTCACTCTGGCACAGCTGGCTGCCGGCAGAGCCAGCGGGCACGCCGGTGCAGCCCCCTCTAGCTTCTGCTCGGTGGCTACTGGGTGACCCCTCGTCTGGGGATCCTCAGCCCTTCCCATGAGGGTGGCACGGATGCCCCTCCGGTGGTCCTCCTTTAGCTCTCGCACTCTGGGGCCTCTGGATGTCTGGGGCCTGGATCTCCTCCATGCCTGCTTCATGCCCTGGGGGACGGGGCTATTGCTCTCTACATCCTCTAGCAGACCATTACATAGGGAAACCTTTTGAATACAAGCATGATCCACACAGGTATGCACACGGGTGTTCACTGTTCATAGACGTAAATTACACCTTTCTTGGCTGCTACTTCAAAGCACATTGTGCGCTGTCTGTCCTGCGTGCTGCACAACAACATTCAATATTTAGTATTTACTGCTGTTTACACTTAGCTAGATTAATGCGATGTTTTTTTTTTGCTTGTTTTCTATTCTTTCTCTCTCAACAGGTGATCCAGGAGATTTTTTTTCCCTTTCTCGCTGTTCCTCTCCCCTTCTGTTTTTCTTTTCCTTCCTCTTTCTTTCTCCCTTTCCTATCCCTCACTCATGTCTGTCCCGTCTGTAACAAGTGAAAATAAAATAAAATAAATAATAAAAACAAAGGTCGATTAAATGGACCAATACGGCAATGCCATGATGATCCATTTGGCAAAATAAATCCATTTGGTCTCCTTGTTGGTCTTCAGACAACAATTCTGACGGCTAAAGAACCAAATGGGACAGGCAAAAAAAAAAGAGAAAAAAAAGAGAGAAAGAAACAGAGAGAGAGTGCAGGACAGACAGACAGGTGACAGTCTCAGGTGTACACACTGCTACACAACAGCACCAGAGAAGCAGGATTTAGTGTTTGTGTTATTACGAGTGCTAAACAAGAAGAGTCCCAGATGGTACAGTGGACACATGTGTGACTGCTGTGATTAAAGCATCTTTCTTTCAGCTTAACGAGTGAACCGTCAGCTTGTTCAAACACACGTTAAAGTCCGTTTGGCTCGACACCACCGAACAGGGGCAGCAATATAACATAGCTCACATTAACAGTGCAGTGAATCCTGCTTGTGCCGTGATATTCAGGACTGCAAACCGAGCAGCATCACTCACTTTCAGCTTGTTGTGTTTGTGGATATATGACTGACTTTAATTATCCATAAAATCATCAGATTCTCTGTAAGATTAAGGTCGACTATTGAACGGCGTATATTTTAAAGTGAAGGCTTTAAAACAAAGTTGGTACTAACATCGCTAATGTTTGAAACTTTGCCGACCTGTGGCCAACAGTAATGATTTAATGTTCTTCGTTATTAAACGTTTGCACGTAAATAAGTGACACAATTCAGTATTTACTTTTAAAAGTTTACTCTTCGGCTGCCTCGCTTCAGCTGTCCGCTTTTTTTTCTGCAAAATTATCCACACCCATCGCCGCGCTATAAAGTCTGGGATATGTTTGAAGGATACACCAACTCATCCTTAAAATTCAGGGAAATAAGGACTCATTTGAGGGCCGCATTTTGAGCAACCTTCGAATTGGGACAGCCTCTGTCTCGTCACTGTGACGTAATCAGCCTTAAAATGCAGCCTTTGAGGCAGCAGACCCTGAATTGGGATACAGCAAACATGTCTTGAAGTTCTCCAGAGTCCTGGTAATGAACTAATCACTTGATTCAGGTGTGCTGACCCAGGGTGAGATCTAAAACCTGCAGGACACCGGCCCTTGAGTCCTAGAGTTCCCGACCCCTGCACTAAGTCGAGACCTGGAAAGCTGAAACTTGGATAATCAGTGTCTGTGTTCACTCGATTACAAAAGAACTAAGTTGGTAAGGAAAAGACACATGACAGAAAGACAGGCGGGTTGATGGATGGATAACTTGATGGATGGATTACATAACACAACGTAAGCACATCTACAGATGTGAACACAGGTCACATGATCCCAGCAGTCATGTGAACACAGCCTGGCATAAACTCTTTTTTAAAAAAAAGAGGTCCCAGTGTGAGTAATCCGTCCAGTGTGCCCGGTAGTCCATGGTTATGCTCAGGTTTACTGCGTGAACTGGGGCTCATCTCACGCAGCATTACAGGTATTAACCTAATCCAGCCACAGATGTGTTTCTCCAGCTGTCTCTGTTTCACTGCAGAGCCGCTGCATCACTGCTCCGCTTTTTCAGAGTAACCCAGGCACAGGTCATATGATGCAGCTCTGCTCACTGCCCATTGGTCCAGATTTGCTGCAGAAAGAGAGAGATGAGAGTGGGGTGAACAAGGAAGTAAAGTCACTCTTCTTCGTCTGTTTCATTCAGCAAACTTGCAGTGCTCCCTGCAGCACTGTCAGGGTGAGCGCTGCACTTTTCGGTTTACGTGTTTGTACCTCAGCTGCTGCTTCATTATTAATAAATGATGACTAAATCAGACCAATATCAAATTCAAATTCAAAATTCAAATTTTTATTTGTCACGTACACAGTCATACACAGTACGATATGCAGTGAAATGCTTAGACAACTGCTTGTGACCTAAAGACAAAAAAGGAAAAGGCTATGAATAAGATAGGAAATAAATTTAAAAAAATTAAAAAGTGTAAATTTAACTAGGAAGGAATAAAATATAAAAAATTAAGGTTAAAAATGAAATAACTGAACAACACAAATTAGAATGAAGGGTAATTTTAACTGGGAAAGAATAAGATAAAATATATAAATTAAAGTTGAAAATAAAATAACTGTACAACAAAATACACAATACACAGTATAGAACTATATAAGAAGTGATAGGTTTGTAACATAAACCTATTCGCTGGAACGTTAAGGACAATCTGCTACGCAGCAAAAGCAAGACTCAAGGCACCAAAGTTCTCTGGTTACTCATGCATGAGGGAGACCTGGCTGGAGCCAAGCGTCGTTCCACCACTTGACCACTGTCAGACTCTCAGCCAGGTTTCCCCACAGCACTCCTTTTATTGTGGTTACATGAATATGCATAGGGTCATTAACATATAACATCTTACATAGGTATACATGTGAACAAAGAATACTGTGTGTGTGTGTGTGTGTGTGTGTGTGTGTGTGTGTGTGTGTGTGTGTGTGTCAAAGGTCATATAACAACATGAAAGCACGAAGGCAATCATCCTTGGTCAGGAAGAGGGTAGACTAGACCCCCCCCGGTAAGGAAGTCCAGCAGTTCATCTAAACAGAAAAGCACTTAGACTAAAACAAATGTAGCTACGTTAATCCTACCATAAAACAATAAAACAAGATGCGACCTCTTCCCATGCCCCCAAGATGCAGGTGTGCATTCCAGTGTGGAATACACACCAAGCCTCTGTAGCCTGTTAAAGATCACACAACTTATCACTACACAATTGATTATACACCTCTAAGCATATATGATTAAATGTTTCCTAATACAAATGACAATAATAAAATCTAAACCCAACATCACCACCCTGTATTGTCATTTTTTAAGGCTATACGGCATATATATCTTCAGCTCTACACCACTTGTCAACATTTTCAGTGCAGGCTTCATTTCATACACACATATTAGCCTTAGCATCCATGTCACTCTGCTGCAACAGTATGTAATTGGTAAAGGTGTTAGCAATCATTTTATTCACCATCGATCTTACACATGGCAAAATGCAACCTGTAAACAAGCAAAGCAATGCCAATAATGTAAGAATGGGAGTCAAAAACCGTAAGAACATATTCCACCATGGTCCAGATGTCAACCAGGCTATCCAGCCTTGTGACGCATCTCCTCCTGATGTGTGGTCTGCCACATATTTCTGCAGAGCAGTTAAGTTCTGCAGTGCCTCATAGATGTCTCCTCCAGTCGTATATCCATCCGGAATAAACGTACAACACGTCTCTCCAATCAGCTTACACACTCCTCCTTGTGATGCTGTTATCAAGTCTAGGGTCAGCCTGTTTTGCAGTACCATCGTTCTGATGGCCTGTTGCTCCTCCGCTAAGGCTGTTCCCAGAGTCTTAGTGAGATTAATGTGTCGCAGTAGGGCATATCGGTTGATCTCCACATGATCCCGCACCTCTGCAACTCCGATGTTTGGGATCAAACTTTGGAAGAACTTAGCCCCTCCACTCCAAATGCGGAATTCTCGCGGCACTCCAGTGTCTACTGTCACTCCAAACGAGTCAGGTGAGGCTAAATTCACCTCACGCTTCTGTCGGTTGCTAGGGTGATGTTCAACTCTGTCCATGAAGAAGACATGATCGGATAACTTCACCACGGCACACAATCCTCCCCATCCCTCAGGGAGTGATAGATAGGCTTTATGTCCACACAGGAAATACCAATCAGCCAAAACTCTTGTTCCTTTACTGCTCGGCACCGTCCTTGAACATCCTGTCCACTTCTGACTCTTTGCCTTTACTGGTATCCTGTAAGCCCGGTTGGACTTGCATTCAGTCCTCCTTAATGTCAAGTTCTCAGCGCACTTTGCATCGGTCAAGCATTTCATACACCTGCTCTCATCCTCTGGAGGGCAGTAGGTGTATATGTATCCACATAAGTGAAGCGGCAACTCCCCCACTGACAATGATCCATTGTTCATCACACACAACGGCAATTGGGCTGTATTCAGCTTGTTCAGCAATATTATGTCCGGCAGTGGGTCTGACACTTGAGGCCAGGCCAATAAGTCAGTTTGCTCAGAACAATTCATGTTTAGAAGTGGTGACTTACTCCAGGTGATGTTCAGAGGTGTACTGTAATTGGCCTGGGACCAGAGGACTCTGTTGCCAGGATGAGTTGCTAAGCCCAACAGACACCAACTCCTGTCCTTTGATATGCTGTACGGCCACAGTCCAGATGTATATGCGGATAACGGCATATGAGCACACACATAGCAGTCTGTCCTATTGTTCAAGTGAGCAGTTGTATTCATAAACTGCCACCAAAAGTTTGTAGAATAGCCATGAGGGTATTGGGTGTGGTTTCCTTGAACATACAGGGTCTCCACAGCTGACCATGATGACATCAAAGCCATTACACCCAGCAGGGTAGACAACACTTTACCAGCCATTCTGATGAGTACCTGTGGCTCAGTTGGTTTCTTCACCGGATTGAGACGAGGGGCCCTGGAGGCTTTCCCCCCCCCTTTGTACCCGGTCTTCCTGCCACTTACTCCGAGCTGGCCTGGATGTGTGTCACCTTCTTGCAGTGGCTTTGGTGTATCCAGGTGGGTCGTTGTGCAATTTTCACAGCTGTCGGTGTTGTCAGCAGAGCCTGGTATGGTCCGTCCCACCGTGGCTTTGACCAGCACTTCCTCTTTATGACCTTTATCAGCACCCAGTCCCCTGGCTTCAGACGTTCTTCCTGTACAGAAACAGAATCATCTGGCAGATTATTTGCACTCATGACTTCTTTGCTTTTCAGCATTTTAATCATCCAGTCTGCTAGTGTGTTTTCTTCTTCTGCTTTATCATTATCATTACAGAACACTGGAACTCTAAATGGCCTGCCATATATTATTTCAAAAGGCGTTAGGCCATTATCAGTTGGCGTGATTCTCATATACATTTTCACTAGCTCAATGCAGTCTACCCATGTTCTGCCTGTTTCCTCCATTGTTTTCCTGAGTCTCAGCTTTACTGTGCCATTAGTCCTTTCAACCAGCCCTGCACTCTGGGGGTGATATGAGCAGTGCGTTTTCAGTGTTATCCCCAGATGTTGTGACATTTTCTCAATTACTTCATTCACAAAATGAGGACCATTGTCACTGTAAATAGTCTGGGGGATCCCATGCTCTGGGATCACATTTTTGCATATTACTTTAGCCACTGAAATAGCATCTGCTTTCTTAGTGGGGACAACTTCTACCCACTTTGAGAACGGGCACACAATTACCAGGCAGTACCTGTAGGTGTTACAGTTAGACAACTCAATGAAATCCATATGGATTACTTCAAATGGGTAGCTGGGTCTGGGAAACCTTCCTCGTTTTGGTCTAAGGTTCCCCTGAGCATTATGTTTACAACATATCAAACATGCTTTACAAAAATGTTTTGAATAAGCATTGAATCCCAGTGTGAAAAACTGCCGTTCAACTGCTGCTACCATTTGAGTTGTCGAGACGTGGCAGAGTCCATGACTCAAAATTGCAGCAGTCCTATATAGGTTCTTAGGCAATATAGGTTTATCACAAAGATAGTAGACATCACCTCTCAGGCTTGCTCCTTTAGTGAGCCACAGCTGTTTCTCAGCTGGAGGTGAGTGTGACTGCATGTCTGCCAGCACATCATGTGTGATGGGCATAGTTTGCTCCTGTGCCGCCAGAATATGAACCCCATGTGTTCCAAGGGCTGCTTCCTTTGCAATTTTGTCTGCAAAGGCGTTGCCCAGTACAATGGGGTCAGTGCCACGTGTGTGTGCTGCACATTTGCAAACTGCAACTTTACTAGGCAGTAAGACTGCTTTCAACAGGGCCTGCAACAATGTCGCATGCTCCACAGGTTTCCCTGTTGAAGTTGTCATGCCTCGTCTTGACCACTGAGCGGCAAAGAAATGAAGTGTAGCATATGCATACTGACTGTCTGTATATATAGTCACTGCCTGCCCTTCAGCTGCTTTACAGGCTTCCGTCAGAGCCACTATCTCAGCTGCTTGGGCAGACATGGAATGTGATAACTGCCCAGCACGGATGACCTGCACATCATCCACAACAGCAAAGCCTGTTTTAGTCTTTCCCTCCGCTGTTTTAAAACTGGAACCATCAACAAACCAAATCTTGCCCTCAGTGAGTGGTATGTCCGTTAAATCACTTCTAGGTTTACACTGTGTTTCCACATGCTCACTACACACATGTGGTGTACCCTCCTCCTCTGTGGGCAACAATGTAGAGGGATTCAAGGTAGTACACCGCTTAATAGTTATGTGTGGCTGGGAGAGCAACAGTGACATTAAAGACAAGTGTCTGGCAGGTGACAAGAATGTCATTTTAGTCTGCAGCAATAAAACATCAACCTCATGTGGGACCAGCAGGGTCAAAGGGTGAAACAAAACAATTTCACCAGAACACTTTACGGCTTCAGCGGCTGCACACACAGATCGCACACAGTGAGGTAAGGCACAAGCCACAGGATCCAGCCTCTTAGAATAATAAGCTACTGGCTTCATGCCACCTCCACATTTTTGTGCTAACATGGATGTCATAAAATGTCCTTTACAGTCAACAGTTTGAACAAAAGGCTTGTTATAATCTGGAAGCCCTAGAACCGATGCTCCTGTCAGCATCTGTTTCAGCGTGCACAAAGCTTGCTCCCCCTCAGGGGTCCAACTTAAACTTTCTGACATAGCCAAAGGCTTACTGTACATCATATCTAATAATGGCTGCGCAATTTCAGAGTAATGGGGCATCCACGATCGACAGAAATTTAGCAACCCTAGGAATTGCATCATGTGTTTCTTTGTCACTGGCCTAGGTGCTGCCAAGATAGCTGTTTTCCTCTCTGGGTGTATGCTTTTCCCTGCTGCACTAAGCAGATGTCCTAAAAATTTCACTTCTGTCTTTACCCACTGTAGCTTTGAAAGTGAGGCCTTATTACCTGTCTCAGCTAAGTGAGTCAGCAATGCCAATGATATGTCTTTGCAGTTCTTCTCTGAATTGGATGCAATTAAAATGTCATCGACATATACCAACATCTGTGAATGTGATGGAATCACAAAATCAGACAGACAATTTGTAATATTCTGTGTGAAAATTGTAGGACTATCACAAAAACCTTGCGGCAGTCTGGTGTATGTGTATTTTTTGCCTTGATACGTGAAACCAAACCAGCCTTGCGAATTCTCATGTACTGGTATGGAAAAGAAAGCATTACTTAAATCTACCACGGTGAAGTGTGTCATGTCTGGTTTAAGCTGATTTAATAAGGTGTGGGGGTCGGGGACGCATGGAGCTATACTCTCCACTGCTTGATTTACAGCTCTTAAATCTTGAATCATGCGCCACGACTGTGAATCAGCCTTTCTAACTGGGAAGATGGGTGTGTTACATGCTGCTTGTGGAGCTTCAACTAGTATCCCTGCCTTAATCATATCCTCTATTACTGGTTTAATGCCTTCTACTGCATCAGGCTTTAAGGGATATTGTTTCACTCTTGGCCTAAAAGACGTTTTGGGTTTTATAACTACTGGACTCGCTGTTGTTATTAACCCCACATCAGTCTTCCCAGTAGACCAGAGCTTCTCTGGGACCTGTTTAAGCTCCGGGTGATCTTTGACATCTACAACATATCATTCTGCTGTGTCATTCTCACTCCCCTTTAAATGTGTTTGTGGTGTAGTGTGTGTCACCCATCCCAGCTTTTTACGAAAGATGCTGTGCTGGATGTCTGTCTCCCAACCCCCTCCAGCTTGCTGCCACATTCTAACACTCTCCCCCTGTCTCACCAAAGATGCTAAGTCTGTCCACTCGGCTGTGACACTCTTTGTCAGTGAAATGTGTGGTGTTTGCCCTGTAAAGAGTTGTTGTGCAGCTTCAGAAAGGATCACACTACATCCAGCCATGGTTTCACCATCAGTATATATCGCTTTTATGGTGATTCTCTGTGGCCCTAATTTCAGCACTTTATCTGTGTAGGCCTCATCAGGCCCAGGCATGGTCTTAAATCTCAGTGTGACATGCAAATCATCTGGTGGCTGTATGTCATGGCTAGTTGTCAACATTTCCTCAGCTGCAGCTAACAGTTTACAGTTTATTTGATCAGGTCTGGAGGCCGACAGGTCAAGTGTCCAGTAATAATGCAAATCCCCACTGCCCTGATGAACCATTGTCTCAGCAGTTTCACCTTTTCCTGCAGCTATCATCCCAATGGATGTTGGAATTATTGAAATTCCAAGTTTCATCATCATATCTCTTCCCAAGAGGTTCACCGGACAAGTTGGGCACATTACAACTGAACTCTGAACTGCCTCTCCTGTGGTAGGATCTCTAATCCAGACTGGTTTAGAGATTCTATGCTGATTTAACTGACCATTTGCAGACTTCACATAAATTGTGCCATTTGAAGGGTCAACTCCTGACACATGATCTTTTAAAACAGTTTTATCTGCACCTGAATCACACAGAAATTGAACAGTTTTGCCTTGCACAGTTAACGTGCGAACTGGTTTTACTTCTTTCCCTGACAGATTTAACAATACTTCAGTCAAATCTAGAGTCTGAAACACAGGCTGTTGTAAATTCTGGCAAAGTAAGGGATCATTTGTACATGTATGTGTGTTAGCAGTGTCAACAGGTGCTAGTCATTTATTATAATAAGGGTTTCTTTGATCAGGGCGTTTATACTCTTCAGGCACGCGATCAGGACACTCCCTTGCGTGATGGCCCATTTCCCCACATGCATAGCACTTATCATCTCTTTTACCACGGTTATCCTGGGGTCGCCATGGGCCTCTACCTCTCCTATTCCTGCCTCTGTTTTGCCCTCTTCCAGCCTGTCCCTGAAACAAAATTTCATCTACTAAAAAGGCAGCGGCCTCAGTGTTTTGTGACTTCTTTTTTTTATTTTTAATAACTTCCTGTGCATGGCGGGCCCAGTTCATGCATTCAACGGACCCATCAGTGTTCTGATTGACATTTTGTTTCCTGATGAGAGCAGCAATTCGTGGATGGAAGCCATTCATCAAAGCATGTTTTAACTGCTGCTGATATGGGCTGGCCTTCTCTGCACTCTCTTCAACGCCACTATGTTCTTTGAAAACTTCCTCTATTCTTGCCCTGAACTCATGAACATCCTCTCCTTCCTTCTGAATGCATTGGGCAATTTTGTTGTAATCTACAGAAGCTTTAAAGGTATTTCTAAGACGCTCATAAACCCCGTCAACTTGGCCTCTTAAATTTGCATGGCCATAGGGTAGGACGGTATTACCATCCCTCCCTGTGTAGGTGCCTCGCACCCGAGCCCAGTTATATGTGAGACACTTCTTAAAGGTGGCTTCTGTTTCCTGACCGTTTAAACGATACGAGGAGCAGAGTTGCTTGTGTCGGGCGATAAATTCATCAACATTAGTCAACGGGTTTCCTAAATCTTTACATGCCTCTGCACATTCAGATTCAGTCCATGGCCTGTAAACACAAATAACACGGCTTCGGTCATCCTCAACACCAAAATGGGGATTCGCGACCTCCACCATGGGAAAGGTATCATGGAAAGGGGAGGCAGGCATAGCAGATGCACTCGCCTCATGGCTTTTAGATTTGGATCTAGTGTTATAAGGACTTAAATATTTTGCTGCGGCATCCCCAAACTCCAGCCGTACTCTGTCCTCCTCCTCTCTCTCTCTCTTCTCCTGCTCCTGCTTTTCTTCCTCCTCTCTGACCTCTCTCTCTCTCTCTAATGCTGCTCTACGCTGTTGGTCCTTTAACGTCAGCACCACTGAAGTAGACCCCACCATTTCATCTTCAGGTTTCACAGCTAATGCCTGCAAAGCTGCTCTCTTTGCATTCACTGCCTCCTGTCTTTTCTGCGCCTGCTCTAACCACAATTTAGCGGACGCCAGTTGTAACTCTCGCTCCTGTTTCAATTTCCCTGTCGCACAGGCTGCTTTCACTGTCAACTGGTCTACTAACATTTGACATTGTCCTACAACCAATTTACCTTCAAAATCATATTTCTTGCGCCAATGTCCTAAATACTTTGTGCTACCGGGAGCGAATTTCATCATAAACTTCTCGTCACCCTCTGGCACACTCTTGGTAGCTTGGGAACCCATAATAACAACAACAACAACAACAACAATAACAACAACAACAACAACTGCTGACATCACAGACCACGTGCTCTGCTCTGCACGCACTCATACAAACACACTCACACAACAACAAAAAATTAACACGAAATAGGCCTATCGTCCAGCACAAATGGACTCCGCGGAACTTCTCAACACCCCACTGAGCGGTGGAGGACTCACTACAGTACCCCACACAGCGGTCTGTATTTCGCCCCACTAAGACGGCGAACCAAAAAAAGTTCGAACTGCGCAACTCTGCGACTTAATGCTTCTGTACAAAAAAACCCCACTGAGCGGCTTTGTACATCGCCCCACTTAGACGGCGAATTTTAGCCCCACTAAGCGGCCACGGACAACACCCCACTGAGCGGTGAAGACGTAATTATAGCTATAAACTCTTTTTTTTTTTTTTTTTCTTACTTGGAGTTGCTTATTGCGTGTAGCGTCAGTCCCGAATCCCATCAATCGCCATCCATCGAGGAGAAAAAAACAGACGGCTAATCCACCGGCCCGATGACGAATTCTCACGCCTCAGGACTTTGTTGCAGGACCTCTATAAGTCCTGGCTGACGTCAGTCTTTCGGTGTGTCTCTTTTCCCCTCGGTGAACGTCGACTCCAGGGATCCGGCTCTCGAAGGACCAATTAATGATAGGTTTGTAACATAAACCTATTCGCTGGAACGTTAAGGACAATCTGCTACGCAGCAAAAGCAAGACTCAAGGCACCAAAGTTCTCTGGTTACTCATGCATGAGGGAGACCTGGCTGGAGCCAAGCGTCGTTCCACCACTTGACCACTGTCAGACTCTCAGCCAGGTTTCCCCACAGCACTCCTTTTATTGTGGTTACATGAATATGCATAGGGTCATTAACATATAACATCTTACATAGGTATACATGTGAACAAAGAATACTGTGTGTGTGTGTGTGTGTGTGTGTGTGTGTGTGTGTGTCAAAGGTCATATAACAACATGAAAGCACGAAGGCAATCATCCTTGGTCAGGAAGAGGGTAGACTAGACCCCCCCCGGTAAGGAAGTCCAGCAGTTCATCTAAACAGAAAAGCACTTAGACTAAAACAAATGTAGCTACGTTAATCCTACCATAAAACAATAAAACAAGATGCGACCTCTTCCCATGCCCCCAAGATGCAGGTGTGCATTCCAGTGTGGAATACACACCAAGCCTCTGTAGCCTGTTAAAGATCACACAACTTATCACTACACAATTGATTATACACCTCTAAGCATATATGATTAAATGTTTCCTAATACAAATGACAATAATAAAATCTAAACCCAACAAGAAGTATGAGGAAATATAAATAAATAAATAAATAAATATATACACAATAACAGCAGCTGTACAAGTATTAACTGGAAATGAAGAATATAATGTCCAGTGTTGTGCAATCCACATTATGTCTTGTGCAGTGCAAATATGCTTAAAGTGATTTTAGTGATGAAGTGAAAACAATGTCCAGAAAGTCCAGTGTGTGTGTGTAAGAACTATATGTGTGGGTCAGTACTGTGTGGTGGTGTGATTGAGAGACCGTATCGCCTGCGGGAAGAAGCTCCTCCTCAGTCTCTCTGTGTTGGTCTTCAGGGAGCGGAATCGCTTTCCTGACCTCAACAGAGAGAACAGTCTGTTGTTGGGATGGCTGAGGTCCTTCACGATCTTCCTGGCCTTGGTCCAGCACCGCCTGCTGTAGATTGAGTGCAGGTCAGGGAGCTCGGAGCGGATGGTGCGCTCAGCTGACCGCACAACCCTCTGTAGAGCTCATCTGTCTTGCATGGTGCTGTTCCCGAACCAGGTTAAGATGTTTCCCGTCAGGATGCTCTCTATGGTGCACGAGTAAAAGTTCCTGAGCACCTTGGAGGGCAGTTGGAAGTCTCTCAAGCGTCTGAGGTGGTAGAGACGCTGACGGGCCTTTTTCACCACGGTGTTGATGTGACAGGACCATGACAGGTCCTGCGTGATGTGAATTCTGAGGTATTTGAAGCTGTCCACTCTCTCCACTGGGCACTCGTTGATGACAGGGGTCTGGTAGTTCCTCTCCTGCTTAGTGCTGAAGTCCACTATCAGCTCCTTTGTCTTACTGACGTTTAGAAGGAGGTTGTTCCTCTGGCACCAGTTCTCCAGATTCCTAATCTCCTTCAGGTAGGCCGTCTCATTGTTATCAGAGATCAGGCCCACCACGACGGTGTCGTCAGCAAACTTGATGATGGTGGTGGAGCTGGTAGTGGCCACACAGTCATATGTGTACAGAGAGTACAGTAGGGGGCTCAGAACACACCCCTGGGGGGCTCCAGTGCTGAGAGTGGTGGAGGCTGAGACATGTCCGCCCATCCTTACTGCCCGTGGTCTGCCAGTTAGGAAGTTGGAGATCCACTGACACATACAGTGGGGCAAAAAAGTATTTAGTCAGCCACCGATTGTGCAAGTTCCCCCACCTAAAATGATGGCAGAGGTCAGTAATTTGCACCAGAGGTACACTTCAACTGTGAGAGACAGAATGTGAAAAAAAAATGCATGAATCCACATGGTAGGATTTGTAAAGAATTTATTCGTAAATCAGGGTAGAAAATAAGTATTTGGTCAATAACAAAAATACAACTCAATACTTTGAAACATAACCTTTGTTGGCAATAACAGAGGTCAAACGTTTACTATAGGTCTTTACCAGGTTTGCACACACAGTAGCTGGTATTTTGGCCCATTCCTCCATGCAGATCTTCTCGAGAGCAGTGATGTTTTGGGGCTGTCGCCGAGCAACACGGGTTAGGGTTAGGGTTAGGGTAGGGGAATTGATTCCTCCTACGAGGGTAGAAGGAAGGTGCACGGGCCATCCCACGGGAGAACCCCCGATCCCTGTCTGGGTTCTCAAGGAAGGGACGTTGGCGTCGTCTTCCATAGCGGACTACTTGCCACTCGTCCGCCATGACGAGTGGTTTTTAATTTACAATTGTAAATATAAATGAAATAAAACAAACTTGTTTTTAAACAACTAAAAGAGAGCCCAAGGCTTCAAAATCCCTTAAAATAAAACACCGTAAATTCGGTTCCAAACAACTAAAAGAGAGCCCAAAGGCTTAAAAATCCCTGAAACTAAAATACCGTAAATTCGGTCCCAAACAACGAAAAGAGAGCCCGAAGGCTTAAAAATCCCTTAAAAGAAAACCGTGTATTCGGTTGTTTAGAATAAACAAAAATAAAAAATTCTGCAAACAACTAAAAGAGAGCACCGGGGCTTGAAAATCCCTAAAAACAAAAAAACCTGTTTACCGGTTGAAAAAAATCAAACGTGCCTCAGGCAACGTTTCGACCCTAAAAGGTCTTCCTCAGGCCTGTGAGGCACGAAAGAAAATAAAACCAACAAAAATCCAAGCGCTCAAAACAATGGCTGGCTGCTGGAGATGTGCACTGTTTGGCTGTCGAAAGCAGAATGAGCTCTCTCTCCTGCCTGCGCTCCTTTTATACCCTCTGGTCTGTTGTGCGTTTTAAACCGTTCTTTTTAAATGTTTTTCCAGTTTCCCTGTGTCCTTTTAAATTTAGGGCTTGACATTATACTAAAACGAATTATACAACATGAACTGAAATTATACACTATTTAAATTTATTTATTTATTTATTTATTTATTAGCGTGAGTACTTATTTAATATTTGAGTGTATAATTTTATATTTACACTTTGACAGTACAATAATGAATTCACTGTCATTAATTCAACCCCTGTACATAAGATTAAAATATTTAAATATTCCAACCTGATATTAGGGTTTGACATAAAGCCATTTGGGGTTATTAGGGGAAAAGGGGAAAGGTTAGGGTTAGGGAAAGGGAACATGGGTGGGGTTAGGGTTAGGGGAAGGGAAGGGGTTGGGGTTAGGGAAAGGGTTAGGGGTTAGGGTGTGGGGAAAGAATAGGCCCGGCTATGCCGGAACCTAGGTGCACGGTCCATCCATGGGACTGGTATTGGGTTAGGGTTAGGGTTAGGGGTTAGGGTTAGGGGGTTAGGGTTAGGGTTAGGGGTTAGGGTTAGGGTTAGGTTAGGGGAAATTGAAACTCCTCCCTCGTTTAAGAGGGCAGGAGTATGTGCACGCTCCGCACCATGACCCTTCCCGAGACCCGTTACGTTGTCGCCACCCCATCTACCGTATCCGGCAGTCCCCAGGTCCGAATTGAGGTAAGTACCGTCCTTTTCTTTTTTAGGTTCAGGTAAGTACCAAATTATATTTAATTTTGCCAAATTTGTGTTTTATTTGTCCTGTTATTTAGGTTTTCAACTGTTTTTTAATAAAATTTGTCTTTGCTCAATGAATTTAGTCTCTGTGTCGTTTTTATTTCCAATTTTTAGGTTTTTAAACTTCTTTTAGGGTTAGGGTTAGGGTAGGGTTAGGGGTTAGGGTTAGGGTTAGGGTTAGGGTTAGGGTTAGGGGTTAGGGAGGGGGTTAGGGGTTAGGGTTAGGGTTAGGGTTAGGGTTAGGGGGTTAGGTAAGGGGAATGAAACTCCTCCCTGCACGAGGAGGGCAGGAGTGGTGCACGGGCCATACCGTGACCCTTCCCGCGGCCCACCACGTTATCGCCACCCCGTCTTCCGTGTCCGTCACTCTCCAGGTCCAAATTCAGGTAAGTACCTTCCTTAATTAGGCTTCCCAGGTAAGTACCATATTTTTAATTGTTTTTTAACCAAATTGTTCTAATTTACATTTTTCTTCCAGGTTTTCAATTGTTTTTAACTGTTTTTACTGTGTTTGTAATAAATTTTCTATTTTCCAATTAGTTTTGTCTCCGTGTTGTTTTTATGAATTCCCAATCTTAGGTTTTTAAATTAGTTTTTTAGGCCCTCAATAAACATGAAAATGAATAAAATTTAAATAAACTTCCCCCAAAAATAACAAACTAAAATAACAAACTAAAACAACAAACAAAACATTTTTAGTGATGCATGGCCTGCGCTAGCTTTCGGCGGTGTTGTGCCTTCTTCAGGCTGTGCTCATGCATCGGTGGCCAGATCAAAATAAAGGAGACTCCTCTCTGCCCCCTCCTTTTATAGCTTTTGGCTCCTCCCCACTGCATAGCAGCCAAAGTGCCGGATATACGTGACTTTCTTTTTCCTTTTTTCCACTGCTTTCTTTTGCTTAACACTATCTTTTTCCTTTCCATTTCTCCTCTCCTACCCCTCCTTTGCCTTGTGTTTCCTTTTTTCTCCTAATTCCTGCGTCCTTTCCTTTGGCTTATACACCCTCCTTTCCTAATTCATTTTTGTTTGTCCGTTTTGTTTATATATAT